>NC_141263.1:10810000-11410000 GCF_054856545.1 Hippocampus guttulatus
ATGTCTAATAAATTTCCAGAAAGTTGGGGGAAATGTTCCGCAGGAATTATGGGAATGTTTGGGAAATCAACATGAAATCAAGGGTCATGTAATGGCAAGGTATCTCACTGAAGCTAAAATGTACCGGTAATGTTTTTCTTCTGCTTCATTTGAGCAGCGCCGCATTTGAAGCAAATTTTGACTCTCAAAGCAAAGCAAAACAAATCGTGAAGCGAAGGCTCATAAACTGAACAACTCGTATGTTGGGGCATTCGTAAGTCAAGGCATCGCTGTAGTTGCATTACATTTGGTTGTTTTACTCTGGATTATGATCAAATAAATGTTCCCTAACGACAGTGAATTTCCGTATTAAAAGCCAACCTTCAATTTTGTAATTTCATGTTTATTCCCATGATTTTCTGTTCCTCCCATATGGAATGTTGCAACCCCGGTGTTCAGCATATCTGAGGTTGTACAGTACACGTATGCTTGTTGACTGTCTGCATCCGTGTGCAATCAGGTTACCGTGTGGTGTACACGCCTTCCGTGGAGGGCAGCAGCACCGAGCTCAACCTGCCAGACACGGAGACATCAGTGACCCTGGTTGACCTTCACCCCGGTGTGCTGTACAACATCAGCATCTTTGCTGTAGAGGAGAACCAGGAAAGTCAGCCTGTTTTTCTCCAGGTCCAGACGGCTGGATCTTCTCAACCAGGTATGTTTGACCAAAGAAAATGTAAGCTGTAAACGGGGGTGGGGGGGATTCTACAATTTGAATACATTGTGGCCCCTGAATGACCTCTGTGTGACCCATGCACAGAATAGGAGAAAAAAATGTGAACATACGCAACTCTCACCAAGAAACACTCTCTGTCAGTCCTTATCGCATCTGCAGCTGGATTATTGACTTGTCAAGATAAAAACAGTTTATTAGGCTTTAAAAAGTAAAGCCAGATGCTGGAAACAGTTCTGTCGAAGCACATTTCTCTTCTGACGTCTGTTTAATCTGGAACATGAATTGTCACGTTACCTCACACAAACACTTCACTTTGTTGGAACTGAAAGTTCTCCAGCAGTCTCTTACTTTTTCTCCCTGAGGTGGATATATAAACAATGCAATGTCACAAAATTTTGCATTTTACTAGTAATGCGGAAAACACAACTAACCAATCAAACACCACAGGTTTTCCTGGAATTGTCCAACTAGTAGAGTACACCAAAGTACTCCTACTGGTGAGGACAAGGAGTATACTAGTACATGGACCTTAAACTGGCCATCAAGGAACATTTTCATTCATAATGCTCAAATGGTTTACAAATAATTAAAAGGCATCTGTAGACACCCGGTGAGCGAACGTTTCATTTTGTCAATTCATTTACTGTATATTCTTTGATTTTTGTGCCACAGAGGAAGTGGCCGCCCCCACCGACCTGCAGTTTTATGAGGTCACAGATGTGAAGATCACCATCACGTGGAATGGGCCACCCAGCGAGGTGACGGGTTACAGGGTCACCTTTTCCCCCGTCGGGCCTGATGGCACCGAGATCAGACCTCTCCAGTTGCCGGTGTCGCCCAACGCCTACGCTGACATCACTCACCTGCAGCCGGGCACTCTATACCGCTTCTATGTCTACGCCATCAACGGGGGTGTGGAAAGCGAGCCACTAATGGGGGAGATGTATACCAGTACGTGAGGTTCTGAGGAGGGTTGAAAAATTTCAGATTTTTTATTTTTTTTTCTAAATTTGGAAAGTGAATTTGTGGGAATAAACGCTAATACGTCTTACTTTCTGTTCCCCACCAGAACCGGATGCTCCCACCAACGTGCAGTTCACTGACATTGGCCCAGACAGCGCTCTGGTCACTTGGGAAGCTCCCCGTGCCATTGTGTCTGGCTATCGTCTCTTCGTGAGCATCGAGGGCTCCAGTCCTATTGAGAAGAGAATCCCCGGCGGTGTCACCCAATATGCTCTGAGGAATTTGCGTCCCGAAACGGATTATACTGCTACTCTGCACTCTGAGCTGAATAGTGTGCTGAGTGAGCCCATAACCACGCATTTCACCACAGGTGGGTGTAAGAGATAAAACCGGATGATATTTACACTTGTGTGATGCTTAAGACCGGAGCTCACCAAGACAAGACCCAGACTTTTTGGAATCGAGACCGAGACAGCATCAAGACCATCAAAATGTGGTTTGAAGACTAAGACTGGTCTCGATTGTTTCAAAAGTAGCAATCCATTTCCCATAGCGCTTATCCTCTTTGGCGTTACGGTGCATCTTAGGGCTGGTCACTGTCAGAAGTCAGCTATGTGAACAATTGCACAAGCTGTCTTGCGTGGGGGAAAAAACCCCCCTCATCCGCTTCGAGTGGAATAAACTGCTGGTTTGTAATTGTGATATCATGTTTCCAGCTCCCCAGATGGGAAATGCACCTGCTTTCAACACGGAGGTCACTGATTCCTCCATCATCATCACCTGGATACCTGTCCGCAGGTTTAGCTACAAGGTAGTAGCCACAACAAGCTCGCTACATAATAGTAAAAGACTTTATGAATTGCCGTGTGTTATGTTAGCATGTTACCTGTACTCACATACCCATGAGCAATACCCATTTTGGTACTTCCACTGTGGTTTTGTAAAATCACAAGTATGCCTTTTGGTTTTGGTTTTATCCAATTTTGTTATTCAATTCCTTGTTAGAGAGCAGCACATTGTGCAAAAGGTTCTCAAGCGTTGAGCAGTGGAAATAAAAAAATAAAAAAAGAAAAGGTCAAATGAAGTTCACCCTGAATTTTCACCCAAAAAATCCCAATGTCACTAACTTTTCACGAGGAGCATAGATTTGATCTCAATGAGAGGCTCACCACTATGATGTCATGTCTTTGCGGTCTACAGTCATGTGTGCTCTTCTCATTTGGTGACCTGATCTTCTTTCCAGCTGTCTGTGCTCCCCAGCCAGCAAGGAGAGTCTCCAAGACACAGAACCTCTGACACTGGACGCCTTTATGTAAGCGGTTTGATTCCTGGAACTCAGTACACATACAGCGTTCAGCCCATCTTCAATGGACGCCCCCGTGGAAACCCCATCACCCGCAACGTTGTCACTTGTGAGTAACTGTCAAACACTTGGGCCCTCATTTATGAACCGGTGACTACCCGGAAGCACTCAGGAATGCATCTGCAATACATGCCAAATAAAATTTTAAAAAGAGTAGATGCAAATATTTTGATTGGCACATGCAATGTTGTCGCAGTGGCCTATTTTGCGTCTGTCAACAGCCAGTATGAATGGCAGGTGTGAACAAATTTTACAGAAATCTGTGCGACTATCCTAAATGTGATAGTTTGAAAGCAAAAGAAAAGAGTACTTCCAAAGAATATTTATACTAACGGGAGTGGAAAAGATCCCTTCCACTGGAGAACGGATCTGTTCTTCTCCTGGGAAAAAAAAATGTATCGAGACAGTCAGTGATGCAATTTTTGAGCTTCTGAATGATCAGCGGCCTGAATTGAAGCCAGTCACAAGAAGGAGTCATGCCATATCACCTATGACAAAACTCTGCATCAATTCTGTATCTCCTTGCGTCTAGGATCATTCATTATAATGTGGCAATTAGTGCTTTCCTCTTCCAGGTCAGTTTTATGGGGTGTGCTGTTCCAGGTTATAAATGCAATATGATGCAGGATAGGCAAATACAGTGAATTACCACACCACTGGGACGAGTTAAATCAAACAAAACAATTTATGCTTTTGCTGGCTGCCTCAAAAATGTTTGCACTTTTCTTTCACTTGCTCCCTACGCAGAAAAAACTTTATGGGGAAATACCCAAGGTTAGTTTCCCCTCTTCCACGGCACTTTTTTTTCATGATTTCTTTGACATCTCTCGCCACTTGTGCTGCCGTCTTAGTCGATCACGCCCACCATCCACGCTATTAACATGAACACGCAATTTAGCACCCGCGTTTTGGGTTCTCAGTGTACCAGGCCCTTATCAGGGACGACTGAATGATTGTTTTGCACAGACTCAATGTCCCAATACTCGTTCTGTGGCCTTTTTGCAGCCTTGTCCCCTCCCACTGACCTGAGAGTCCAGTCCAACTCTGACACAGGAGATCTCACCGTCCACTGGACAGCCTCCAAAACACCAGGTAAATATTGACCCTGTTGCTCAGAGCCCACCAAGTCTAGACTTTGAAATCTGAAAGCACCTTTCCTGGTTTTAAAAGTCAAAAAGACTTCTCACAGTGACTCACGAATGAGCAAAATCTGACGTATTTTTCCACCCCCTCACTCGACAGACATCACCGGCTACAGAGTGTCCAGCACGCCGACCAGTGGACAGAAAGGAAACAGCATCGAGGAGTTTGTGAGGGCTGATCAAACCTCGTGCATGCTGGAGAACCTGAATCTCGGGATGGAGTACAACATAAGCGTCTTCGCAGTCAAGGACCATTTGGAAAGTGTGCCAGTGTCCACTGTTATCACACCAGGTAAGTGCTACAGGGAAAGGCCTTGACGCATGCTGAATGAAGACTACACTCTTGAGTAGAGAGTACAAAGTGTGTTTCAATGTTAGCGATGAGAGAAATAACTGGACGAGATCAGGGAATACACAGATTTTCTTTGTTTCCCCAAGTCCATACATTTTTGTGCGCAGAACGAAGGCCAGAGTTTCATACTGGAGCAATCTGCTGAGCAAAAATCAAGTGAGACCGTTTAGGGCTACCCACCCATGGCTCCATCTCTGGCCTTAAGACGAATAAGTTTAATTCTTTGCTTCGCGAGATGGAGAACTCAATGTGTGCAAGCAACATTCTGAGAACAGGAATTCAGGTGGCCAATCAAAACACATCCTCCGTTCACGCACTTTCCAGACGGTGATGAAGCTAACAACTTTCAGATAAAGCTCGAATATGTCACGTCAAGGCATTGTGCGGTAGATTCAAATGAATAGATTCAAATGGATCTGTTCTCACAGACAAAAGAAATGCTGAATTGGTGACTGGTAACAGCTGAACAAGTGCGCTTGACCTGTGTTTATGTCAGGTTAGGGAATTTATGAGTGACAGAAGCGTGTGGTTTTTAGGCTAGACAAATCGTGCTTGGCGCCGACGACATCAAAACAATTCTCTTAAATCTATGAATCTGTTTGTTGCTGTTGTCGTGAATGCTCCCTGTTTTATGTTCCTTTGCGTTGCTGCTGTTTTCTCGCCATTGTAAGTCCCCCAAAAGTTCAATCAATGAAAGGTGTCAACCATGCTTGCGTTTACCTCCCTCTATTTACGTCGCCCGTGAGGGTTTGTGGCGAGGAGGAGGTGTAGGCATAATTAGAAGCGACGGAAAGAAGGGATACGTTTCCTTTTTGTAAACATTTTGCTAATAACAGAAACATACATACATTATCGTGACATATGGCACTTTCAGCAACACAGTTTTGAAGTTGACTGACTTGGAGCCAGCCACAACGAGTCATCACATATTTTGACAGTGTGAGTGGGAAGTACAGATAACAGTTTTGAAATGTAAAATAAAAATAAGAAATTGTCGGAAAAATAAAGAAATAGTCTAGCATAGTGTAGATTTCTGGAAAAAGTGCTTCAGTACTGCAGTAAAGCGTTTTTACAATATGGAATTGTTTTCTGAAACGATGAAATTGTGACATATTTTATTCAGTGTCATTCAGAGGACGGTTTAGACTTTCTTGTTGGAAGCCGATTGTTTGTTTTAGTGCAATTTATGCAACCTAGACAGGATCATAGACATAAACCCACGTGATACATTGTGGTTGTTTATGATCACATGTTCTTCCAATGCAACGTACACCTCTCAACACTATAATAATTTAGCAAAAACAACCATTTTTAATTCCCGAAAATCTACGCTGTCTGCTGCCAAAGAATCACCGCAAGACAATTTTCTTGTTTATTATTGTTTGTGACATGACGCTATTGTTTATTTGGAGTTTAACAATTGTTGATGTGTGGTTTAATCCAGCCTTCTCCATCATAACCTGCTGGGGTCTTTGGCTAACATTTGCATGAAGGTCTTGTGTGTCATAATCAAATGAGCGGAGCATGCCCTCAGATGTCGATTTTCCGTCAGATTTGAACGTTGAATGAATCCATCCTGGCACTGAATGTTTAATTAATTGAATTCATAATCCATGTATGGTAATCATTGTCTTTGTGTCTTTCTAATGTTGCTTGCGCTTTGCACCTGGCCTAACCCTTGCAGACATACGTCCACCGAGACATATTCACTTTGTCGACATAACTGACACCACCATTGGCCTGCGCTGGATCCCTCTGAACTATTCGGCCCTAACGGGTTACCGGATAACGGTAACGACGGCGGGCGAGAACTTGCCCATTTTTCAAGATATGGTGGACTCATCGGCTGGTTATTACACGCTTCGTGGTTTGGAGCCTGGCGTGGACTATGACATCAGTATCGTCACGGTTACGGAAGAGGGGGAAAGCGAGCCAACCACACACACAAAGCAAACTCAAGCGGGTGATTTTCACATTTCACTATATGTGTGAGAAGAACGGGAGTTTTAATCACACAATTGATGAAAACGTTGCAATTTGAAAATAATATCTTATTTTGCGAGTTATTCCAGAAATGCAGGACAATTTTGGCATCAATATTTCCGGATGAGTAAATAAGTTCCGTAATCCGGACTTGACCATGAAAAGACGCAATGCAAGATATATTATTTGTCGCCTCATATATTTTGCTGTGTTTGGTGCAACCCTGTTAGAGGTACGAAGCACCTAAAATATTGCAAAATAACAATTGAAAAAAACAGGTAAATTTCATTTGAATACGGGTTTTAGTTTCACATTACAATTACATTAACATAGTTGTAAATCGGCTCGAATGTTAGTTGTTGCTCAAGAGTACATGCCAGCCGTGTAAGCTTTGATGCTAGCTGGTCAAAAAGAAACTTGGCGATATCATTTTTTTTTTTTGAAAAATGTTATTTTAATGATAATATAGGTAACAGGGTCTCCATTATGCTAAAAAAAAAAAACCTTGAAAAAAGTATGAAAACTAGAGGCGAGGAATGACCATGAACATTTCTGCTAAGTCATGTCACTCACTCTTGGTGGCTAAAAAAGTTTTAATAAGAGTGTGTTTGTCGAGAGCATAATTACTCTAACGGTACTGAAAATATGTCTGTGATGAAACACAAAGTTTGAACAAAGAAGACATCAACAAACTCATTTAAAAAACAGATTTGTGCTAAAAATCAATTTTACTTGAGATGTCAATTGGTCATCAAGAGAAAAAGACGAGGGGGGGGGGTCATGTGAGGGGGTGATCAAGAGCTTTTTGGTCTTTTAAATGATATTTAGGAATCACTTTTATTACAGTCTTGGGACAGCTATAATTTACACAGCAAATGCATGTTTCTATATTGTGTGCATGGATGAGCAGGGACAGACGATGTCCTCCAATTCTGAAATGATGCACATCCTGAACAGTGGTACCATAATTTATGAGTTTATTTCGTTTCATGACCGTCTTCATGACTCCAATCTCTCATATCTTGAATCAGCTTTCCCTATTAAAATGAATGGAAATGCTATTCATCCTTTCTAACCCACCTCAAAACACTCCCCAAAATACCATAACATATACAATAGTACTTTACAGTATTGTACTGTACAAAAACACACAGTAATAACATAATCAATTAAAATTATGTTTTTATGTAATTCAATGGGCATTGACATTTAAGCTAGCACATTTTCAAACAAAGTTATGTGGTTTAGTTGCACACAACTTGTAATTCTCTTTGTCTTATGTCTAGTTTTTTACAGTAAACGTCCTGTGGCAATAAACAGCTTGAAGCAAGCACACGTGGCTTCTTTTTTGAAGAACTGTTCGCTGTCTGCCAGACTGCACTTAGCACATTAAGGAATAGAACAGCCATCATCCACTTATTTTCAGCATTTTCTAGGGACCTCATGGTTATAAAAAAAGACATTTGGCAAAATACCTGCATGAGTGACAGTCAAGCGAATGCAAAACACAATTAATTGGTGAAAGGACTTCGGCACTTTGTTTGCCACTGCCATCCAGTGATGCAGTGCCTAGAGATCATGTGAAATTTTCGCTCACAACACAAACCATAGAGAGCCCCAAAAACTCTTAAATTGGGAAACTCATAAATTAAGGTACCACTATAAAAGCATTCTACGAAATGTTATTGCAGAAGTATTTTTCTACATGAGATCAAACCTGCTCTTCCCTTGTATCATCAGTGATTCCAGCTCCCACCAACTTGCAATTCGGAGGGGTGGGTCCTGACCACATCAGGGTCACGTGGACAGTCCCGCACGTTGCCACCCCGAGTGACATTTCTCGCTTCGTCATCCGCTTCAGCCCTGTGACAGAAGACCATGACTTGAAGGAGGTCAATGTGGGCGGAGCCTCTAACACTTTCTTGCTGCAGAGTAAGACAGAGCTCAACAACAAGCCTATGACAACTATAGAGACGTTGTTTTAAGTTGCATGGTTTAGTTCTTTCAAGCTACTGTATTCTAACTCAATATATCCCTTCCCATTTGTGCAGACTTGCTTCCTGACACAGAATATCGCATTAGTGTGGTGTACATTTATGGAGAGCAAGAGAGCTATCCGGCCACAGGAACACAGAGGACAAGTGAGTGGGATACAATGTCTTGTCATTGAGGTGGGACGTAACAATATAGAGAGCCGGACATTAATTGAATATCCTTGACATGCAGCCGAAGGTCCAGGTATTAGTGTCAACAATGATTAAGAGACTTCATGAAAGCAAGAAAAAAAATGACATGTATGAATGTAATTTTTACAGCCTGCCAGCAATAACAATGCACACGTTGTGCCTTTTAATGTATCATGTTGACATTAGAGATAGACTGTATTTAATGAGTTTTTTAAATGGAATTATCTCCTTCTAGCTCTGGATTCCCCAACTGCTTTGGACTTTTCTGACATTCAAACCAATTCGTTCACCATTCACTGGCGGGCTCCATCTTCAAGTATCACGGGTTATCGGGTCCGCCATCAGAGGACGAACGGTGGGCGCACCAAGGACGAGAGACTTCCTCCGAGCAAGACTCATTTCACTTTGACTGGACTGACTCCAGAGACTGAGTATCTCATTGCTGTGTACGCTGTCAAGGGCAATCAGGAGAGTCAACCTGTGACTGGCACACAGGCCACGAGTGAGTATCTTGACCATTCTGAGGGGCCTGATTTACTTTGTAAAAAGTAAAAAGCGGAGATTGCATGTCTACTCTAACAGATTGTGGATGTTTTTGGTGCCACTGATTTAGATAATTCAGAAGCTCCAAAATTATATTGCTGAACTGACTATATGTCTCAGTTAGCATTTCAATACAGTGATCGCGGATTTTTTCAAACATTCCTAATTTTTTATTTTTCATATACATGTAGTACAGTACTGTATATGTTGCTCTATGTGACTCACTGTTGTTTTGCTGACTTTCGCAGCTTCTGTTTGCGGACTTGTTGCGGACGTTAAAAAAAAAAAAAGATATGTTTACTGTATTTTGTTATTCATAAACTAACCTAACTGATACATGTTTAAATCTATTAGTATACAGCATTAGGTCATGTTAATTATTTCAAAATTTACTTCTACATGCATGTATACCATTAAATTTGGCCTTATAAATATTATGTACATGTACCTATATGGAGGGGGGGGGCTCGGTACTTCGCGGATTTTCGTTTATGGCGGGTGGTTTTGGCCCCCATTAACCGTGATAAACGAGGGATTACTGTAATGTTTAGTCAAGTGGAAAAGATCTGTTTCTCCCTGTGGCTTCTCATTTGGCTTCTGCCTCCTCTTCTTCACACTGACCGCAGTCATGGTTATTCACAGCAGTGCCATTTTATACCAGATTTTCAGACACTCTATTTAAAAAAGCGGCAATTGGTTTCAGATGTGATCAATCACATAGCTTGGTTAGTATCGGCATTATTGAGTAGATCAGCTTTCACATCTGTTTGGGGGGTACCATCAAGTTTGTGCCTGTTTTACATGTGCAGGCCTTTAGTAAATCAGGCAGTGAGAATAACTGAAAACAAAATGAATCTTCTCCTCTTTTCCAGTCTCTGATGCTCCCACTGACCTGGAAGTTGTGTCGTCCTCGCCCACAAGCATCACCATTCGCTGGGATGCTCCCTCTGTTGCCGTCAATCAATACCGCATCACTTATAGAGGCACAGGTCTGCTTTCTTGTACAATATTTTTACTACAATCATTTTTCTCCAGTAAATATTACTGCAATTTTTGTTTTCAATTTAATCAGCCTCCGGAACATTTTCTGGTAAATTTCCATGGGTAGTTCAACTGGGGAATTTTGGGAATATTTGAAATTGAAGTTTCCATTAAAGTTATGGGGATCTATATCTAAATTCCCTATTAAGAACCAACAATTCATTTTTGTAAATTCCTGACTAATTGCCATGAAAAGTTGGCAACTTTTACATTTTGCATCCATAATCAAATCTGTCAATTTCCAGATGGCGGTGCACCTCAAGAGTTCACCATCCCAGGCACTCAGACCACAGCCACTATCACCAATCTGCAGCCGGGTAGCGACTACACCATCACGGTTTATGCGGTTACCGTAAGAGGGGATAACCCTGCCTCCAACACCCCGGTCTACATCACACACAAGACAGGTAAAGAAATTAAAAGAATACACACACACACACACACACACACACATATATATATATGTGTGTGTGTGTGTATGTATGTGTATATATATATGTATACACACATGTATATTTTTATGAATGTTTGAAATTATGTTTGTTGTTTAGATATTGAGCCGCCTGCTAACATGGATGTGACTGATGTGAGCGACAACGCAATCACTGTCCGCTGGTCCCCTGCTCGGGGGCCCATCATAGGTTATCGAGTCACAGGTGCACCCAAAAATGGCGTCGGACCATCCTACTCTCGGGATGTGTCTCCTGGTAAGGGCCCTTTATATTTCATAATTTTTTGGAGGAAAGTCTTGGCACACACCAATCAATCAATGATTGGCCAAATTCCCACAAAATCTTACTTTCATATCTAAAATCAGTGGTTCTTTCTATGCTGACTACCACCTCAAGGAACACGATGATTAACTCATTCACTCCTAAAGATGTATTTAGATGTCTTTTGAAAAATTTCAGACCCTTTCAGACCCTTTTCAAGTACAGTCAATACAAAATGAGGAGCTGGGATTAAATGTGTGACGTCTGAAAAGACATCAAAATACGTCTTTGGGAGTGAATGAGTTGCCATTAATCTATCCTAGCGTAGTTGGTGTTAATCAAAAACCAGTCAGGGTTTTTATTCCTAAAAATTCCCCCATTAACACTGTGCTTAAATATAGGAAAATTGACCCCCCAAAAATTCAATTAAAATGTATAGCATATAAAATTTAAATTAAAAAAGTATCTAGTTAAGTATTTGAAAACAACATTTAAAATCTTAAATGCAAGTGTATTGAACTCAAAAGTTAAATACAGTACAACTGAACTACTCTTCGGTCGTGTTTCTTTTGTTTCTCACGAGAGAGAGTCTGACTCTCTTTTTACTTTATTTATTTCTTCTTCCCATTTTGTTTTGCGTGGTTTTGTACCCCAAACCTACGGGGGGGAGAGGGGCAGCTTCATTTCTGCTCATCTCCTTTATTTGCTTTAATCTTTTTACGTATCCTGTGAACGGAGATCCCGATGGCACACGCGACTCCATTGTTTACAGTAAGGACCAGCTGTTAGCATGGCGGGCTAACAGCGGGCTACTGGCCGGTGACAGACCGGATATCCCTTGTAAATTTCCCCAGTGTGGGACTAATAAAGGATATCTTATCTTATCTTATCTCCACCACACTTTAAGAATCATCTCAAATCCATATTGGCAAAAATTGTGAACTAGACCATCTTTCAGGTCCAGCAAGTTTCCAATAGTTGCAAAAGTGTTGTGTCCTAATACTCGGGTTGATATTTTGTGTGTACAGTACTTTTACAGTATATACTCTAAGCACATTTTCAGTGTTGCATTTTCCAAACGTGCTATGCCCCTTCTGCTTTACAGCTGAAACTGAGATGACCCTCACAGGCCTGATGCCAACTGTTGAGTATGTTGTCAGCGTCTCTGCCCTGGGCACTGACGGCCAGCCCTCCTCTGCAGTGGTGCAGAATGCCATCACAGGTCTGCTTCATTCTTACTTAAGAAAACTGAAAGGAAAAGAAGATCGGCGATATAAGACAACTTTTTTTCCTGGCGACTCGAGCAAAATCATTTTGGTTTGTCAAAAAAAAAATGGACAAAGCTTCTGTCATGGATCTAACTAATTGTACACCAGTCCATAACTCATACGTTGGGTGGCTCATACTTCCTTGAGCAGACAGTCCAGTACTTTCAGCTTTTTCCGTTTGTGAGCTGAAGCACTGCTATTGCCTTAACAAAGCTCCTCAAAAAGCTTTTTCTTGACGTCACCCTCATTTTCACCCTATCCCCGCAGCCATGGATCGTCCAAAGGACCTGACCTTCTCTGACATCGACGCCAACTCCATGCGCATCGCTTGGGACAGTCCAGAGGGCACAGTGACATCGTACCGCGTTCTCTACTCCAGCCCCGAAGATGGGGAGAGGGAGCTGCGTCCGTCACCCAGCGGCGACCAGGACAACGTGGCCATAAAAGGCCTTCGGGCCGGGACAGAGTACACTGTCAAAGTCATTGCTCTCCATGGGCGCACACCCAGCACGCCATTGGTGGGAACGCAGGCCACAGGTGGACAACACTTAGCTGATATACTCTCGTGAATAATAATGCAGAGAGTCCAAATTCCTCATGTGTTTGCTTATTTGCTTGCATATGTCCGTCCCTCTCAGTCATCCCCGCTCCGACCAACCTGATCATCTCAGAGGTGGGGCCTACTTCTTTCGAGGTGTCATGGCAGGCACCCAACGCACGGCTGACAGGATACCGTGTGGTCGTCAATCCCGAGAACATCAACAGTCCCGCCAAGGAACTCAATGTTGCTCCTGACACAACACGTGTGGTCATACCCGGGCTCATGGTAAAAATGTGATTATATGAACGCTAGGCTTTGGGTGCCAATCAAAAGTGGCAAAGTACTCACATTCTAAACTGAAGTAGGAATACAGATGATTTGTGTCCAAAAATAGAAGCACCGATTCAACTCCTGTACTTCAATAATGTTTAAAAAGTATGAACTCTTTACCAAAGTATAAACATAAAAATATTTTGTTTTCTTGTCAATTATATACAATACCCGTTTCATAGTTTCTCCCTTTTATTAACTCGCGTAGTGAGGAAAAAGAAAATTCATGTCGCACGTTGTTGTTTAAGTATTAGCGAGAGTTGGCTTGACTTTTATCTTATCAAAACGTGTTCCCATAACGTTCCTGAAGTTATGAACTGAGTTTAAAAAAAATAATTGACCAATAACAACTAAAAAACAAAACATATACCTATTTGTATGTATGTGTTTTTCCAGATTATACCGAGATTTTTTTTAAATGCCAGAAGCTGGTGTTTTTTTAGGCTGGCACAAGACATGGCATATTCTCAAAGACTCATTCTTGTGGCCAAGAAAAGTAAAACAATTTGCAGATGGAAAATATCTTGCTTTTCTGCTACGTAATTGCTCCCTGGTTCACGTTCCTCCACGTTGCTGCTCTCCCTTTTTTTTCTGCCTTACAAAATGTCAGTCAATCAATCTATCCAGCTCTCAATGATGGTTCCTGTAAATTGGCCTCCCTCAATTTATGTCATGGCATCATCTGCTGAGGTCGGGAAAGTAACCAGCCAGTTTGAACAAAATAAGGCTTAGAAAGTACAAATGTCTGTTTTGAAATGAGTGAGGGACAATAAAAAGTCATCAGAACATATCTATTCAAGTCAAGTAAAAACACCATCAACTAAACCGTTTGTGCATCCTTCCTTCCCACCACTGTTACCAATAACTACATCATGTCTGAACTTGTACCACAGGTGGCAACCAAATACCAAATCCATGTCTATGCTCTGAAGAACTCTGTCACCAGCAGACCACTGGAGGGCGAGGCAACCACCCTGGAAGGTAATCCCACACCACAGTGTCTTCTATCCTGAGCAAAGTGGGTGTGACTGGCGTATAGTTGTGAAATTTACTGACAAACAAGGACCTGGACAAAAAGTGGCTGGTAACTAATCTAACAAGAACTATCTTTCCCACGCAGATGTAAGTCCGCCTCGCCGTGTGCGTATTATGGACGTGAAGGACGACTCGTTCACCCTGAACTGGCGCACTAAGGTGGAAACCATTACTGGTTTCCTCCTTGAAGCCACGCCCCAGGGTAGCTCACGCCCCACAATCACCAAGACCATCCCAGCAGATGTATACACTTACACAGTCACAGGTAGAACACACACACACACACACACACACACACAAAAGGATTTCAGAGGAAATTGTATTTGCTCACTATGTGCTGTGTTTTTGAAGGTCTCAAGCCGGGTACCACGTATTCCGTTCACCTGTACACTCTGAATGGCAATACAAGGAGCGCCCCAGTTACGCTTACTGTTCAAACAGGTATAGTGACTATGTGTCGGTGGGTGTGTGGGTCTGCGTGCTATATGCCCTTCCTACTCAAGTTAACTAGGAGTATGTGCACTCTAATTCTGGCTAGGGTCGAAAATTCTGGTCAAGATGGAACCGTTCAGCTATTTGCAGCAGATAACGGTAGACCCTACTGTGAAGAACGAATACGCATGAATAATTGATACTCACCCCAAAAAGTGTTTTTTTTATTACCGATACATGCCAGAGGATGGCGGTGAATGCCTACTAGGATACTTTCCCCCCAAAAATAATAATTTCATAAATAGACACATTTGTGAATGCTGAAACACAAATATGCAGGAGTTCACTGTGTTCACAATGAATAGGATTTTGATGCACAATGTCACGTTTAGCCGCTTCAGGCCAAAATTTGGGAACCCCCGTAAGATTAGAAATCGAACTGTCATCCCAATAGCCCGTGATTGACAATGAGATTTTTCTCTGCAGCTAAACCGGTGGTCCAAGCTCCCACCAACCTCCAGGTTACGTCTTTGACCCCCACCTACATCTCCTTCACGTGGCAACCTCCAGCCACGCCCATCACGGGCTACTACGTCACCTACGCTGAGCCCAGAGCGACGCCACAGGAGCTGAAGCCACGGCCCCACGCTGGACAAAACTATGCCACCATATCTGGTAGGTTTTCGTTAGAATTACGATAATCATAATATATTACCCCTCTGGGCTCAATGCTGGGCCTTCTTTTTGTCCACCTTCATTCCTTTCTTTGGAACAATTTTAGCTGTGTTCATTCAAATGTAAAAAAAATTCCAAGTAGGGTTTTTTTGTCTGATTTTGTTGGTGTGATTTACAATGTCAGCTCTTTAAATGTATCAATAGTCTGTTGTTTACTGTCTAATATTTTTTGATGTTTGGCAGTAGAGTACTAAGAATCGATTTTAAAAATAGGTTGTTTTTCAACCTGCACACGGTGCAAACAAACTGCAATTTCAAGTGATAGAAACTAAAATAGAGTGCATATTTTATACTAATGACCAGAATTGATGTCTGTTAAAAACCTTATGTCGTAAATGAAGGGGGGGGGGGGGGGGGGGACAACACAAACCTTAACACCGAATCCATCTTGCTGTGCTTCTATGAGCAGGCCTGAAACCGGACACTGAGTATATCATCAAGATTGTTGCCATCCAGAACACACAGAGAAGCACTCCGCTTGTGGGCAGAATCAGGACTCGTGAGTGTTTTTAACTTTTTTCATCTTTCAAATTGTCATTGTCATACTGTACTGGTAGGAGAGTTCTTGTCATTACGATGGCAGTTTTAGCTTCTAAATACGTTCCAACAGCTTTTTCAAGGCCTTTCAAAGATCATAAACAAAGTGATCACTCTATTCATCCGTCCATCCATCCATCCATCCACCCACTGCTGCCACTGAACTGTACTTACCAAATATACTGTTGTGGATTAAAGAAAAATGTTTACGACACGGCACGATTCAGCACAATTTGAACAATTAATTCTGTGGTACACATAGAATCACACTTTGAGAATCACTGTTCATAGTTAGAACCTTGTCTCCTTCACCAGAACCAGATTCCTTGCTCCCTGTGCCACAACCCCACCGCCCCGGAGATGTCACTGATAGGCTGGACTTGCCTGAAACAAACTTGGACAACAGAGTCCAGCTGGTGGGCAACAATGGCCAGGACGGCCTCGGTGGTCAGAGCCAGCATGTGGAGTACACCGAGTTCAACAACAACAACCGGGCCACCCCGCAGACCCCGTACGGGCATGTTCAAGAGCCCCTGGTCTTCGTGCCCCTTCCCGACGCCAATGGCCGGCGCAAGCCCTACGTGAAGCTCAATGTGCCCTATGGCACCATATTTGCAAATGAGACAGGTCTCCCGCAGGAGGCTCAAACGAGGACCCCCATTTCCTGGAAGCCGTACAGTCAGAGCAATGCGTACTTGGTCTCCTGCAATCCGGTAACACATTTGGATGAGAAAATGTTCCAGGTAAGAGCGCAAATGGAAAGCAGTTTGAGTATTCAAGCAATATTCTTGATACGCAGCTTGAGGTCCATGGACTAGTAGACTCTTTGGCAAGGCAAGGCAGCTGTTGTTATGTCACGCGTTTCAACAGAAAAATTAAGACATTTAAAACCAAAGTAGAGAAATTTGCCAAAATTACGTACCGCACAAGAACACGATTTAGGAAGAAATTGATGATAGGAATTCTTTTAGTTGTAGGTATGCAACCCAAAAAAACATAATTTTTCATACAGATTCAAAAGCATTTACACTTGGCGCTAACGTCAGTTCCATTGGCAGCTTATGCCATTTGCATGCAGCATAACAGCTAAATGTTGATGCACCGTGTTTGCTTTGAATACTGGGCTGCCCTCATTGACCCGAGACTGCATAGTGCAGAACCAGACTGAGTTTTCATTGTATTCCCCAAACATTTCTTGAATGTGCCCAAGACCTAATCCATTCAGTGATGTATAGACCAGTAGCAGTATTTTAAAATCTATTCTACAGCTGACTGGGAGCCAGTGTAAAACATTTTGGAGTATAATATGTTTTGATCTCTTTGTTATGGTGAGACATTTCATTTCAGTGCACACTACTGGAAGGACTAGGATGCACTCGGAGAACAAATGTGTCTTCTTATGAACCCTCTCAGGGACAGGGGTTACTACAGTGGACAGCTTATCGTGTTATCAAGTTACAGGGTGCATGAAAGGGTTAGCATTTTTTCGATTGCTGTATGACATTTTGGTACACTAGTTGGTCAGCTCTAGTATACTACAGTAGTAGGACAACTATGTTACTCTTGAGGCAAAATTGTGTACGAGTTGACATCTGTGCACTACGAGCAATACTAATGACCTACGGTCCGATGAGTACGCTAAAGTTGTCCTCCCAGTGAGGACAACTTAGGAGTGTACTACTAAACGGGTCTTAAGGTGCCTATCAAGGATACCAGTCGTTGAAGCATTTGTTCAATATGCATCTTAAAGGTGTACGAGTACGCCAACAGTGGCACTCGTAGTGGAAAATATGTTTCTGGGAAGACCCAATCATGTCACGAGTGCACTGAAATATCACACAACTTCAAATGGATTTCAATGATATCAAATAAATGCTCAAAACATTTTCCATAAGCATGTGCTGTCCTTGCAATTTTCCCATGCATTCGTGCCATTTCATTTTTCGATGCATCTGTCCAGGTGCGGCTGCCAGGCACGGCCACCACTGCCACACTGGTCGGCCTCACCCCTGGAGCCGACTACAACGTGCTGGTGGAGGCTCTGAAGGGAGCGCTCAAACACAAGGTCCTCGAGCAGGTTGTCACCGCTGCAAACACAAGTGAGCCCCCAACCACCTTGAGCATGCTCCTACAGAAAGCCATTTGAGCATTTCCTCCATCTCCCTGATGTACTGGTACACTCTTTGTTCTCATTAGTAGAACAACTTTGGCATACTAGTAGGACAACTACATGTTACCACTGAGAAAAAACTGTGGTACTAGTTGAGACCTGCCCTCGAGATCCGAATGACTCAACTTACGAGTTTTCTGAGATACACGCCCTGAAAGCAGCCATTAGCGATACGTCAGTAATGTCCGTTTAGCTTTTTTTGAACAATCAATGCAAAAGACCATCGACAGGCTAAAGAATAGCATCGTGTCGCTGTTATAACCATTTAAGCAACATACATTTGAACACAAATGGTGGAGCAACATGTTGATAGACAATATACTGTAACAACACTCGCATGCATAAATTATATATCCTCTAAATGACTAGTATTGCTGCGGCTTACTGAGACATTTTGACTATGTCCTTGTATATCCGTATGTCTGTATTATACTGCTCATAGGGGACCAAGGAGCAGCACGTTCCATCGAACTGAAGTAAAAACTATGGCAAAAACAATTTAATTCCTTATAATCTGTTTAATGATGCCATTACTGCAGGTTTCGTAAAGTACACCATGTCACACAATGGCCTTTATTTTACTGTGATCGTGACTTTCTCATCTTCCTTACTGCCAGTCCAAGAGGGAGCTCCTCCCACAGACGACAGCTGCTACGACACGCTCACAGCAACCTACCACGATGTCGGCACTCAGTGGGAACGCATGTCCGAGACCGGCTTCAAGCTGTGGTGCACATGTCTGGGTCTCGGAAGGGGCCACTTCAGATGTGACTCCTCCAGTATGTGACAACCTTCATATGACAAAAATGCGCTTCTCGCAAAAATTTAGGGAAAAAGAGAGTGTAGAGAAGGTCCTGTTTGGTTAACTACAGTGTAGTTTTAGTTCATCCTGAAATTTCACACGCAAGCTGACTATGCCTAACTTTGTCAGACTGTTTTGGAAGACAAGTACTGTAGTGTATTTTACTTGGCTCTTTTCTGATGTGGTCCATTAAGAATGGTGCCATGACAACGGGCAAAACTACCGCGTCGGGGACAAGTGGGACCGGCAGGCAGAGAACAATCACCTGATGAGCTGCACCTGTCTGGGCAACGGCAAAGGAGAGTTCAAGTGTGAACCACGTAAGCCTTTGACACCTTCATTTGTAGTTCTCCAAATGGGGTTGTCAAGTCATAAATTACAATGTGACCTGCATATTTGTGCTGCGGCCAAAACCTTATCTAATATTAAAGTATTGCTTTGGCACAATCTTGTGACATCTTGGTGCCGGGGAACTACGTTGAAGTGAGTTCAGGAGCTCAATTTAGACAAAAGTAGTGCTTCGGCACCATTTCGGTTCCAAGGAGCCATGATGAAGTGAGTTCAGCTTCATTTAGATAGAAATAGCGCTTTGCCACGAACTTCTGCATTTGCAAGCAATTACCATAGTTCTATTCAAAACATGAATCTCATATACACATTCATTAAATACACAAAAGTACAAACCATTGCCCCGTCTGATCGGAAAAAAATACTTTGCCACCTTCTGGTGGCATCTTGTTGTCAAGGAACTACGCTGAAGTGAGAGGAGGAGTTTCATTGAGACAGGCCATTGCCCACTTTCATAGAAAAGTAGTGCTTTCCCACCATATTGTGGCATCTATAGGCAATTACAAACCGTTTGGGGGACATCACTCACATGTGGCTTTTCACGATTCACAGCAAGGCTTGATATATATATATATATATATATATATATATATATATATATATATATATACACATATACAGTATACAGTAATCAGGCTTGATTACTGGATGTCATATCCTTTTTTTTTTTTTTAAGTTTGTTGGCACCAAGATGCCACTGCACTCCATGTGAACATGAATTTTGGTTTGCAGATGAATCCGTGTGCTACGATGAAGGAAAAACATTCCAAGTGGGCAACCAGTGGCAGAAAGAGTACCTGGGCGCCATCTGTACCTGCACATGCTATGGCGGACAGCGGGTACCATCCGGCGGCATTTTTTTAATCACGCGGGACGGCACACGCACGTTCAAGTCCAAGGCATGATTGTTTCTCTTTAATTTGAACAGGGCTGGCAATGCGAGAACTGCCGCAGACCGGCCTCCGACGCTGGCGTGCTGCAGCCTGTTCAATATGGAACAGATACGTTGCGCAGACAGGTAAGCAATACGTTTTAGCATTAATTCAATATGCTTCAGATCCAATTTAAGCTCCGTGAACTAGTACACTCTTTGTTCTCACTAGTAAGGTAATTCAGTGCACTAATACAACGATAGTGTTTTATTAGTTGCATTTTTCCCCCCATTACTACCTTCCACAACTGTAGACCGTTTCTGCACTTAGTAGGGCAACGTGGGCGTTCTAGTAGGACAACTACAGGTTGGTCCTGGTAGTCGAATGGTGACTGCGTTGGCGTTGCGCTGCAGAGGTGCAGGGTTCAAATCCAGCTCCGACCCTCCTGTGCCCTCTCACAAATGTGCGTGGCCATCCATTTTCTGATCCTCTTCTCCACACAATGATTCATGCTCACACTCACACCAAGGAACAATTCACAAAACACCTTACTATGAACGGTTGTTTTTTTTGGCTAAAAACTGCTTACTATAAATGGTCGGGGGTTTTTTGGCCAAAAACACCTTCCTATATACAGTATACATGGTTGTTTTTTTCGGCCAAAAATGCCTTTATACATGGTTGTTTTTTTCAGCCAAAAATGCCTGACTATATATGGTCGTTTTTTTCGGCCAGCAACGCCTTACTAGATATGGTCGTTTTTTTCGGCCCAAAACGCCTTACTATACATGGTCATTTTTTTTCTGCCCAAAACGCCTTACTATACATGGTTGTTTTTTTTCGGCCCAAATTGCCTTCCTAGACATGGTCGTTTTTTTTTCGGCCAAAAACGCTTTACTTTACATGGTCGTTTTTTTCGGCCCAAAACGCCTTACTATACATGGTCGATTTTTTTTCGGCCAAAAACGCCTGACTATACATGGTCGTTTTTTTTCGGCCCAAATTGCCTTCCTAGACATGGTCGTTTTTTTTCGGCCAAAAACGCCTTCCTATACATGGTCGTTTTTTTCGGCTAAAAACGCCTTCCTATACATGGTCGTTTTTTTCGGCTAAAAACGCCTTACTATACATGTTCGTTTTTTTCGTCCAAAAACGCCTTACTATACATGGTCCCTTTTTTCGTCCAAAAATGCCTTACTATATATACATGGTCGTCTTTTTTTCGGCTAAAAACTTCTTACTATACATGGTCGTTTTTTTCGGCTAAAAATTTCGTCCAAAAATACCTTACTATACTTGGTCGTTTTTTCGTCCAAAAAGGCCTTACTTTACATGGTCGTTTTTTTCGGCCCAAAACGCCTTACTATACATGGTCGATTTTTTTTCGGCCAAAAACGCCTGACTATACATGGTCGTTTTTTTTCGGCCCAAATTGCCTTCCTAGACATGGTCGTTTTTTTTCGGCCAAAAACGCCTTCCTATACATGGTCGTTTTTTTCGGCTAAAAACGCCTTCCTATACATGGTCGTTTTTTTCGGCTAAAAACGCCTTACTATACATGTTCGTTTTTTTCGTCCAAAAACGCCTTACTATACATGGTCCCTTTTTTCGTCCAAAAATGCCTTACTATATATACATGGTCGTCTTTTTTTCGGCTAAAAACTTCTTACTATACATGGTCGTTTTTTTCGGCTAAAAATTTCGTCCAAAAATACCTTACTATACTTGGTCGTTTTTTCGTCCAAAAAGGCCTCACTATACATGGTCGTTTTTTTTTAGCAAAAAACGCCTTACTATATACATGGTCGTTTTTTTCGGCTAAAAATTTCGTCCACAAATGCCTGACTATACATGGTTGTTTTTTTTCGGCTAAAAACGCCTTCCTATACATGGTCATTTTTTTCGGCCAAAAACGCCTTACTATACAGTACATGGTTGTTTTTTTCGGCTAAAAACGCCTTACTATAAAATGGTCATTTTTTTCGGTCAAAAACGCCTTACTATACATGGTCGGGTTTTTTTCGTCCAAAAAGGCCTTACTATACATGGTCATTTTTTTCGGCTAAAAACGCCTTACTATACATGGTAGTTTTTTTCCGCTAAAAACTGTGTCCAAAAAGGCCTTACTATACATGGTCTTTTTTTTCGGCTAAAAACGGCTTACTATACATGGTTGTTTTTTTCGGCTAAAAACGCCTTACTATACATGGTCGTTTTTTTCGACTAAAAATTTTGTCCAAAAATGCCTTACTATACATGGTCGTTTTTTTCCTTTAAAAACTTCGTCCAAAAACGCCTTACTATATACATGGTTGTTTTTTTTGGCTAAAAACGCCTTACTATACATGGTCGTTTTTTTCGGCTAAAAATTTCGTCCAAAAATGCCTGACTATACATGGTCGTTTTTTTTCGGCTAAAAACGCCTAACTATGCATGGTTGTTTTTTTCGTCCAAAAATGCCTTACTATATATACATGGTCATTTTTTTCGGCTAAAAACGCCTTACTATACATGGTCGTTTTTTTCGGCTAAAAAGGCCTTACTATACATGGTCGTTTTTTTCGTCCAAAAAGGCCTTACTATACATGGTCGTTTTTTGGGCCAAAAACGCCTTTCTGTACATGGTTGGGGTTTTTTTCGGCTAAAAACGCCTTACACTATACATGGTCGTTTTTTTTCGGCTAAAAATTTTGCCCAAAAACGCCTTACACTATACATGGTCGTTTTTTTTCGGCTAAAAACGCCTTCCTATACATGGTCGTTTTTTTCGGCCAAAAACGCCTTACTATACAGTACATGGTTGTTTTTTTCAGCTAAAAACGCCTTACTATATATACATGGTCGGTTTTTTCGGCTAAAAACACTTTACTATAAAATGGACATTTTTTTCGGTCAAAAACGCCTTACTATACATGGTCGTTTTTTTTCGTCCAAAAAGGCCTTACTATACATGGTCATTTTTTTCGGCCCAAAACGCCTTACTTTCTTTGGTCGTTTTTTTCAGCCCAAAACGCCTTGCTGTCCATGGTCGTTTTTTTTTTTTTTTTTTTGTCCCAAAACGCCTTGCTATACATGCTTGTTTTTTTGTTCCAAAACGGCTTACTATATATACATGGTCGTTTTTTTCGGCCCAAAACGCCTAACTATCCATGGTCGTTCTTTTTTGGCCCAAAACCCCTTGCTGTACATGTTTTTTTTTTGGGCTGTAAAAAACACCTTCCAATAAATGGTCTGTTTTTTGTTGTGAAAAATGCCTACCTATACTTCAAAAAATACTTTACAAATAAAACCCTTACTATCTATACGCTCTCATTCCAAAAAACTGTCTTATATAGGGTCAGTGTAAAGTCTTCATGACCTACCTGGTAGTCCAATGGTTGTTCGTGCGTCGACGTTGTCCTGTTGAGGTGCATGTCTCGAATCCAGCTCCGTTCTTCCTCTGTGCTCTCAAAAATGTGTGTGACAATGCATTTTCTGATCCTCTCCCGCACTATTCGGGCTCACACTCACACCTCTGGACAATGTAAAGTGTTCGTGGTAGTCCAATGGTTAGTGCGTAGATGTATCACTGTGGGGGTGTGAGGTTCGATTCCCACTCCAGCTTTCCTGTGTGTTCTCAAAAACATGCATGGCTATCCAATTTTATGATCCTCTTCCCCAAGCAACTATTCGCGCTCACACTCACACGAGGAACAATTTAGAGCACTTATTCCCTGCCTGGTAGTCGAATGGTTTTTGTGTCGGCGTTGCACTGCAGAGATGCAGGGTTGGTTTCCGGCTCTGGCCGTTTGGTGTGAGGTTGCACATTCTACTCGTGCCCGCGCAGATTTCCAAAAACATGTGTGGCCATCCATTTTCTTATCCTCTTTGCGCGCACACTGACACCTTGGGACAATGTAGACGATGTGAGTTACTACTGACTCAAACTAGTAAAAAAATTTCCACTATGATTTGATGTCTTTGCACACTGTGAGGCTAACCTGTGCACTCGTTCACATCTGCATTCTATTATATAACAACTAGTGACGTTACAGTTGTGTGCTACTCGTACTATCATTAACATTAAAAAAAAATTGCACGACTTAACTTTTATGTCATGAGTTGTGGTAGTAGCAATATTGCGTCCCGAATTATGTGGTCAGGGACTTCATGTCCTTGAGTTCTTTGTTACAATTTTGCTCAGCACTTCCATATCCTTCCAGAATATTCACTGCCCCATCGAGTGTCTCCGACCGGGCCTTCTCGCAGATGCGCTGGTGGTCCCGGATCCTCGCGAGTGAGGAGACGCCCGTCGGACGAACCGCTTTGCTCCCTCACTGTCCCATTACTGCACTGCCTGAACAGAGATGTCGTGTCGTCTGCCGTGGCACAAACGGCCCGATCGCTTTCTGACATGCTCATCCAAAGATGTTAAACTGCACTTCTGCCTGATCAACGTGATCCCTTCATTCATGACCATCTCTAACTTGGCTGTTTGGAGAAAAAAGCCATTCTAGTATTTTTGTAACTCTTGAAACACAATTAGTTTTCTTCAGCGGTATTCTGTTTCAAGGCATTCTGTTACTGCTGGCGAGAGGGGTCACACTGTCTCTTACTAATTTATCCCTTTAATTTCTGTGTGTGAATGCAAGTGGAATTGTATCTGTTCTATTTTTGTATCGTATTGTCCGTGCCAAAGTTGTTTCTACCTGACACAAAGAAAGTCTCATAATTATTGTAATAAAGTTAGAAAGATCCACAATCACAGCAACGTAATGGGTCCTCACTTCAATGTTTGAACACTGCATTTGGTGTTAAAAGCTCATCCTGCTTGTGTTTGGAGAGATAAATATCGATATATAGATATACATATATATGTAGATATATACCTATAGATATCTACAGATACATGCTCCATGGCACTGCGGTTCCTGTTTTTCCACCTTATGGGGCCCCAAGATCTCACAATCAATCGCGGTGGACTTTACCTTTCTCAATTCATGTTGCTTTGTCATGCATGGAGGAACTCCTCACTAAACCTCACAAATAAAGGTAGTGTATAATTGTATTATTAAAAATAATAAAGAAATACAAATTGTAATTTAATTCCACCCAAAAAAGGTTTGTAATTACTTAAAGAAGCCACAAGACAGCAGCAAAAAGATTTCTGAGACAAGACACCTTCCCACAAGTGAAACGTAATTGCCTGGTATGCCACAAGATGGCGCCGAAGTATCTTTTTCTTTTTCTTTTTTTAAATCTTAGCCGCGGTTGGGACCGAAGCACAAAAACACCAAATAACGGAGGACAGGTACATGGGTTTTTTTTTTTTGGGCCCAAAACGCCTTACTATACATGGTCGTTTTTTCCGTCCCAAAACACCTTACTATACATGGTCGTTTTTTTCCAGTCCAAAACGCATTACTTTCCATGGTAGTTTTTTTCAGCCCAAAACGCCTTGCTATACATGGCCGTTTTTTTCGGCCAAAAACGCCTTGCAATACATGGTAATTTTTTTGGGCCAAAAACGCCTTACTATACATAGTTGGTTTTTTGGCCCAAAACGCCTTAGTGTACATGGTCGTTTTTTTTGGGCTGTAAAAAAACGCCTTACCATATACTGTATACTGTACATGGTCGGTTTTTTTCGGCCCGAGTTGGGGGGTTTTCGGCAAAAAATGCCTTACTATGCATGGTTGTTTTTTTTCGGCCCAAAACGCCTTACTATACATGGTACATACATAGATGGTAAATACAAATTGTAATTTAATTCCACCCAAAAAAGGTTTGTAATTACTTAGAGAAGCCACAAGACAGCAGCAAAAAGATTTCTGAGACAAGACACCTTCCAACAAGTGAAACGTAATTGCCTGGTATGCCACAAGATGACGCCAAAGTATTTTTTTCTTTTTCTTTTTTTAAATCTTAGACGCGGTTGGGGCCTGAGCACAAAAACACTAAATAATAGAGGACAGCTACATTTTTTTTTTTGGGGCCCAAAACGCCTGACTATACATGGTCGTTTCTTTCATCCCAAAACGCCTTACTATACTGTACATGGTCATTTTTTTGGGCCAAAAATGCCTTACTATACATGGTCGTTTTTTTCAGTCCAAAATGCCTTGCTGTACATGGTCGTTTTTTTTCGTCCCAAAACGCCTTGCAATACATGGTCATTTTTTTGGGCCAAAAACGCCTTACTATACATAGTTGGTTTTTTGGCCTAAAACGCCTAGTACATGGTCGTTTTTTTTGGGCTGTAAAAAACGCCTTACTATATATACTGTACATGGTCGTTTTTTTTCGGCCCGAGTTGGGGTTTTTTCGGCAAAAAGTGCCTTCCTATGCATGGTCGTTTTTTTCATCCCAAAACGCCTAACGATACAAGGTTGGTTTTTTCGGCCCAAAACACCGTCATTTTTTCAGCTAAAAACGCCTTGCAATACATGGTCTTTTTTTTTGGGCCAAAAACGCCTTAGTATACATGGTCGTTTTTTCGGCCAAAAATGCCTTGCAATACATGGTCTTTTTTTTGGGCAAAAATGCCTCACTGTACATGGTCATTTTTTTCGGCCAAAAACGCCTTACTATACATACCGGTAGTTGGTTTTTTGGCCCAAAACACCTTACTATACATGGTTGTTTTTTTCGGCTAAAAATGCCTTACTATACATGGTCGTTTTTTTTTCGGCTAAAAACGCCTTCGTATACATGGTCGTTTTTTTCGGCTAAAAATTTTGTCCAAAAATGCCTTATTATACATGGTCGTTTTTTTCCACTAAAAATTTCGTCCAAAAACACCTTACTATACATGGTTGTTTTTTTCGGCTAAAAATGCCTTACTATACATGGTCGTTTTTTTCAGCTAAAAACGCCTTCGTATACATGGTCGTTTTTTTCAGCTAAAAATTTCGTTCAAAAATGCCTGACTATACATGGTCGTTTTTTTTCGTCCAAAAACGCCTTACTATACATGGTTGCTTTTTTGGTTCAAAAATGCCTTACTATATATACATGGTCGTTTTTTTCGGCTGGCTAAAAACGCCTTACTATACATGGTCGTTTTTTTCGGCTAAAAATTTCGTCCAAAAATGCCTTACTATACATGGTCGTTTTTTTTCGTCCAAAAAGGCCTGACTATACATGGTCATTTGTTTTGGCCAAAAACGCCTTATTGTATGTATACATGGTCGTTTTTTCGGCCAAAAATGCCTTGCAATACATGGTCTTTTTTTGGGGCAAAAATGCCTCACTGTACATGGTCGTTTTTTTCGTCCAAAAACGCCTTGCAATACATGGTCGTTTTTTTTCGGCTGGCTAAAAACGCCTTACTATACATGGTCGTTTTTTTCGGCTAAAATTTCGTCCAAAAATGCCTTACTATACATGGTCGTTTTTTTCGTCCAAAAAGGCCTGACTCTACATGGTCGTTTTTTTGGGCCAAAAACGCCTTTCTATACATGGTTGTTTTTTTCGGCCAAAAACGCCTTCCTATACATGGTCGTTTTTTTCGGCTAAAAACGCCTTATTATACATGGTCGTTTTTTTCGGCCCAAAACGCCTTACTACATACATGGTTGTTTTTTTCTGCTCAAAACGCCTTATATACATGGTCGTTTTTTTCGTCCCAAAACGCCTTACCATACACAGTCGGGGGGTTTTTTGGGCCAAAAATGCCTTACTATATATGGTCGTTTTTTTCGGCCAACAACGCCTTACTATATATGGTCTTTTTTTTTTTCTGCGAAACACGCCTTGCTATACGTGGTTGTTTTTTACCGCCCAAAACGCCTTACCATACATGGTCATTTTTTTCGTTCCAAAGCGCCTTACTATACATGGTCTTTTTTTTCGGCCCAAAACGCCTTACTTTCCTTGGTCGTTTTTTTCAGCCCAAAACGCCTTGCCATGGTCGTTTTTTTTTTTTTTTTTGTCCCAAATCGCCTTGCTATACATGGTTGTTTTTTTGTCCCAAAACGCCTTGCTATACATGGTTGTTTTTTTGTCCCAAAACGCCTTGCTATACATGGTCGTTTTTTTCGACCCAAAACGCCTAACTATCCATGGTCGTTCTTTTTCGGCCCAAAACCCCTTGCCAATACCAACCCAAAAACGCCTTACTATACATACCGGTGGTTGGTTTTTTGGCCCAAAACGCCTTACTATACATGGTTGTTTTTTTCAGCCCAAAACGCCTTAGTGTACATGGTCGTTTTTTTTGGGCTGTAAAAAAACGCCTTACTATATATACTGTACATGGTCGTTTTTTTTTTCGGCCCAAGTTGGGGGTTTTTCGGCAAAAAATGCCTTATTATACATGGTTGTTTTTTTTCGGCCCAAAACGCCTTACTATACATGGTACATACATACATGGTAAATACAAATTGTAATTTAATTCCACCCAAAAAAGGTTTGTAATTACTTAAAGAAGCCACAAGACAGCAGCAAAAAGATTTCTGAGACAAGACACCTTCCCACAAGTGAAACGTAATTGCCTGGTATGCCAC
The DNA here is from genome assembly GCF_054856545.1 of Hippocampus guttulatus. Lineage (NCBI taxonomy): Eukaryota > Metazoa > Chordata > Actinopteri > Syngnathiformes > Syngnathidae > Hippocampus > Hippocampus guttulatus. Next base: position 10,838,558 of record NC_141263.1, read on the forward strand.
AAGATGGCGCCAAAGTATATTTTTCTTTTTTTAAATCTTAGACGCGGTTGGGACCTGAGCACAAAAACAACAAATAACGGAGGACAGGTACATTTGGGGGGGGGGGGGGGGGGGCCAAAACGCCTTACTATACAAGGTCGTTTCTTTCGTCCCAAAACGCCTTACGATACATGGTCGTTTTTTTCGTCCCAAAACGCCTTACATGATTCATGGTCGGGTTTTTTTCGGCCCACAACGCCTAACTATACATAGTCGTTTTTCTCGGCCCAAAACGCCTTATATACATGGTCGTTTTTTTCAGCTCAAAACGCCTGACGATACAAGGCAGTATGGTACATCCATACATAGGTAAATACAAATTGAAATTTAATTCCACCCAAAAAAGGTTTGTAATTACTTAAAGAAGCCATAAGACGGCAGCAAAAAGATTTCTGAGACAAGACACCTTCCCACAAGTGAAACGTAATTGCCCGGTGTGCCACAAGTTGGCGCCAACGTATTTTTATTTTATTTTTTTAAATCTTGGATGCGGTTGGGACCTGAGCACAAAAACACCAAATAATGGAGAACAGGTACATATTTTTTTTCCAAAAAGAATACTGAACCGCAATAGTACTTAGTTGCATCCCAGTACACCATTTTCCAATCCGTCTATTCCAATTTAGGAAAAACAGACAAACACTTGAAAGATCTCAAAGGTTTATTACAACTAATAGCCACTGAACGACAATATGAACCTCTCTGAGTTTCACAATCCAGGAATGCATTTAACGTGTTTGAAAACCACAAGTGATGAAACATTAAGGTGGAATGCTTTCAATATCTTCAGTGACAGACTAAAGGTGCCACTTCAATGCAGTCGAGTTAAGTGCTCAGTGGTGGAACAGTCGGCGGTTGGTGTGCACCAGAGTGATGCCCTGCTCGTTGCAGGCGTTGATCACAACTTGGTCTGCAGCCGAACCCGACGGGGCCGCGATGTACTCGACACCGCTCTGCAATGACACGGCAGAGGCCGCGACATTAAAAGTGCAGAATGTGGACAGCAACCTGCGAATGCATCGCCACGTGTATTTACCCGTTTGGCCCGGTCGATGTTATCGCGGAAGGGGAAGAAGGCATCAGAGCTGACAGCCACCGCCTGCAGGGAGCTGATCCAGCATTTCTTTTCAACCTCCGACAGAAGCTCAGGAACTTCCTCGTACATTGCTTTCCAAACGGCCAAATCCGGACCCTAATGAAACAACACGACCGTCTAGTCTGCCTATGTGTGGCCATTGGAATCAGTACAGCTAGGCTATGTAATAAACTATGGCTTGTTACCAGAACCAATCAGATTTCAAATTCATCCTCGCAGGGCCAGAGCGGCTTCAACTAGCAAAACAAGCCTTTCGCTGCTCCAGCTGATGTTACGTGGCACAGATAGGTGGGGTTATATTGTGTTTTATTATTGATGGATTCTGTAATTGTGATGTGACGCATAACGGACGGATGAGAAATGAAAATTTCCATCAATGTCTTTCTGTGACTCTTCCATGCGCTCTGTGACACAAATCCTTTGAGCTCAAGGGCCACGTCTGATTTTTAAAACAGACACACGGCAGGGTAAAAAGAAAATATGAATAAGAGTTTATTTTTAAAATAAAATCACGCTTGATCATTGCAATAACTCGTTTTATAAATGTTTATTAAATTTTATGTCAATGAATGAAATGTAATTAAATAAATGTCAAATGCATGTGTAGAATTTATTAATGTATATTTTTTTACTATCATACAGTAAATCCGTTTAAAGCACATTTGATGACATACGGTAAATTACTAAAGGATTCATTTACAAGGAAATGGCTAAATTACTGCAACAAATGTATTTAAATATAATAAAAATGTCTTGTCATGTTTATTTATTCATTCATTTATAACCTAATTATTTGATCAAGTTAAGAAATGCTTGTGTTGGTACATTTGTTCAAATGCAGTGAAATTATTTAACGAGATAAGAGATTGTCGAATGAATTCATTTGAAAATGATGCAAAAATTATTATAAGACTCTTGATGATATAAATACTTTGTGTCAGTGTCTTCAGCGAGTTGCAACAGAGATACACAAACTGGAAGAGTCACAGAAAGGCATAAAACTGGACATTTTCTACTGGCCTGAAAAATATCAGATGCTTTTGGGATTTCTCACATTTCTGCATAAAATCACCATCAAATGTGATTTGATCTTTTTCAAAATCACACCAATGGAAAAAAAGTCCAAGTTGCACGGAATGCATACCTCTCCAATGGTGTCGGTGACATACTGGTCAATGGCATTTGCCATCTCCGCTCGCTTGACACCACTGCGGAACTTCATGCTCAGCACACGAGGGTGGTGCCTGAGCCACCAGTTATCGGCTTTGTCGCCCGCCAGTCTGGTGCAGTGGATCCGAGATTGCTGCCCCGCACCGATCCCGATCACCTGTTCAACAAAAGCCTTGGTCAGATTGGGCTCCATTTTTTACTTTTTTTTTTTTGTTGTTTTCCCGCTCTGTCTGCGAGTTACCTGTCCGTCTTTGGCGTAGCAAACAGAGTTGGACTGAGTGTACTTGACAGCGATGGTGGCTACCGTGAGATCTCGCACAGCTGCCTCAGACAGCTGGTCAACACATTTGTGAGTTTAGGTACAAGAACGTGGACTGATTCAACTAGTGCACTTTAAGTAATAGACCGAAAGTGCAGAACTGAAATGGGGGTGGGGGTGCGGGGGAGTCAAAGGTGGCTGAAACATTTGCACACACCGAGCCCTTAGACACGACGTTGCTGAAGAATTCCTGATTGATGACCGCGCTGTTCCTTTTCTGTTTGAGGTAGAGGCCAAACAACACTCGCACCTCAGTGTCATCAGGCTCGTAGTTGGGGTCCATCTTCAGGCAGGACGTGCAAGAACAAAATGATACAGTCAACAGCAAGCACTGGCCACATCATTCCGCACACCTGCACACTTTGTGTCAAAGTCTTCTGGAGCTTTATATGACAAACAAAATGCTAAAAATATTTTTCTGCATGCTACAATTAAAATAATCCCATTTTCATAGACGCTAATTATCTGATTGTCAGTCAAAACAACTATAACACAGTGGTGTCTTGACTTGTGAGTTTAATTTCACTCTGTGAACAAGCACCCAACGCAATGTACCGGTACTTGTATTAGTGTTCCCCAGTGAAATGCCAATAATCCACTCCAGCATTCCCCGGGGAAAAAAAAAAAAAAAAAAAAAAACACTGTTACAGGTATGTACTAAAGAAAGCACTGCAATGTATACAAATGCAATATAGAAGAGAAACTCCTGTTAAAATGTGATGTTGAACTTTTTTTTCTGCTGTGGCAGCAATAAACTTGCGCACTCTGGAGCTCCATAAAATGGCTGAAATTGCATCAGCGAGTATCTCTTTAGATCAATTTTAAAGCAAAATAGTTGAAGGAAAAGAACTAATCTGGCACCTGAAGCACGCAGTAATTTCCATTTTTCTTTTTAGACAGAATCCTGAGTGCTTCCTCATCATAACCTGGCGCAATTATCCCATCAGACACCTGAAAGAGATGCATACATACAGCGTGTGAGTGAGCAACCTAGCAAGGTTATTTCAATAATTTGGGGGTGACCGGGCAATTTTTACCTCTCTTGATATAATTTTGGCAGTAGGAACGTCACACACATCAGAGACAGCAATGAAGTCTCCAAAAGAAGACATCCGGTCAGAACCTAAGAAAGACAAACATGCCGAAAACATGACCAACTGATTGACGTCCAGACAAGCTACATTATCTCAACAAAGTGAGTACACTCCTTACACGTTTGTAAATATTTCATTGCCTTTTTTTTCTTGGGACCACGCTGAAGAGATGACACACAATGTAACATTCTCAGTCTGCCGCTTGTATAACAGTTACTTCGATCCATCCATTTCGACTGCTGGTAACTAAAGTCAGTACAGGCCTCAGTGAAAATAGGCGTGTTACGTTTGATGTTATTGCTCATGGGGTCAGCCGTCAGCGCTCAGATAATTTGCCGCACACGGTATCGAATCGGTCCGCGCGGCTGCCATCTCAGAAGGGAGCCCGCAAAAACTTTGCTGAACGACAAGCAGACTAATGACTGACGACAGGAACCCCGTCTCATGTGGGCTGATGAAACACAGATAAAGGTATTTTATGCTTGGATACTGTCAATTAGTGTTGCCACCAGACCGACATTTTATAGTTCTGAAACAATAACAATGCAAAAACTTGATTCGTTCGTAAAAAGCACTGGAAGAACAGCTCTCATCTGACAAAATTTAAATTCTTTTTAATTGCATGAATTTAAACTATAAGTAAAATAATTACCATAAGTCAAATAAAATTAAAAATACATTTGCCACCTTTTAAACACTTGAGAACAAAGGATGAAAAAAAAATCTTACATATACAAACACTACCACCGGTGCTATGGCTATTTTGGTTCAACAGCTGTAAGCAATTCCATAAATACAAACTACACCATGTATATGGCCCACTTAAAAATAAAAAATAAATTTTATGATTAATAATTTTTAAAAATACAAACCAAGGAGCAGTGGTGGGGGTCCACCGGTTTAGATAATGTCTGCATGTATATTCACTTCGAGGGGACAATAAATTTACACTGTTAGACAAGCTGTACTGTACACAGACTATTGCACTGGAGCCCAGTGTCTTTTTTTGGGGGGGGCACGGTGTAAAAAGATCTATTAAAATATTAATAAAGTAATATAATATTTTCAAAAATGTGAGGGGTGGAGTAACTTTTGTGAGATATTGTATCCGAGGTAGTACTTTGTCATGGTTCAAACCTCTTGCCCTGGCATAGGCGGTGGCCAACGGGCTGAGATCCTTGAACATGTCGTGCACCATGCACACCTTGGCCTCCTCCTCAGTCAGAGGAACTCCTACGGCAGCTCCTTCACTCAAAAAACAAACAAAAAAGAATTATTCAATGTTCTATCCTGATTGAATCACATTCAAGTCTTTCATCTTACCGGCTGGGCTGACATGCTTGAAGGAGGCGGCGGCGGCCACGCCGACGGTGCTCCTCAATTCGCGGACGAGCTGCCACGCGTTTAGGGCATCGCACAAGTTGATGAAGCCAGGAGAACCGTTGACCACTGACAGAAAGTAAAACCAAATCAGTGGACTAAAAAGGGCTCATTTGGAGCTTCTTTCTGTAGATGTAAAATGATATGTGTCAAGAAAATATTTGGAATAGTGGAGTGAAGGTTGCTTTCAGGCCATCGCAAATCTATTTGAATACTTAATGCCAATTAATGGGCAAAATCTCCACCAACAATTTGAAAAGCTGTTGTGACTCCAAAATAGTCATTTTATGCACAGTAGCAAAAAGATTGTTTGAAGGATAAAATAATACCTTCTAATGGCGTCATTTCATCATTTATGATTCAATTAAATATAATTAAGCACATAATTCTTCAACAAATCACATTTAAAGAATACCTTAATTCAATAATGATCTAAGAAAATACATTGTTAACTGCATGAGTAGAATTGTTTATACAGTATTACAGTACTAGTTTGTAATAAATTCATTTCAGAATTTACAAAGAATAAACAGATTATTGAGATGACTTAATACAAAAATGAATACATTTTCATTATCCAAATTTAAGCTAAATAAATGCAACAAACATTACAAGACACTTGATGGTGTAAACGCTCGATGGGCGGCATATTTGGGCCACCCCTGAGGCAGAGTACGTCATCCTGTTAGAAAAAGAAAGCCACAGTAGAAGTGAATGTCAAGAGGGCACCTTTGAGGGGGAGAGCAGCGTGCAGCGTGTAGAGCTGGGCGGGGGCTTGGTGCGGGTTCATGCCGTAACGCAGGGGCAACTGGGAAACGCCACGGCCGTACTGTCCGCGGAAGTAATCTGAGATAGCGTCATCGTACTGGGCCGTGTGAGTGAAAGCCTGAGGTAGAATCACATTTGAAAAACTTAAGTGCAGCGAAAAGGGAAAATGTCATTTGCGCTGTTGCTACGATTAAAAGGAGCATTTACACATACGGTATATAAACCAATCCTTGGTCTCCCTCTTTTTCTTTCTTTAAATCGGAAATGTCTTTAAATTGTAAAGCTTTTTTTTTTTTTTTACTTTGAGAGCCAGAATCCGGCGGGTTTCCACGGTGGTATCCTCGTCTTCAGAGCTCTCCATCTCTGTGGCAACCAGTGAATAGTCAGCAGGGTCACACACAATTGTAACCCGTGCGTGATTCTTTGCTGCTGCCCTCAGCAAAGTTACACCACCTTATTGAAAGAGAGAAAACGTGAGCATTTTTCTAAATTCATCTTTATAACGTTTGTCGGGGGTGTTTACATTACAAGCGTCCCATTGCGTAAACACGACTCACCAATGTCAATCTGCTCCACAGCGTCTTCGACTTTAACATCCGGGTTGGAGACGGTTTTGACAAATGGGTACAGGTTGCACACGACCACCCTTTGAGGAGCGCACATACTTGACATCAATAAGCCATCAGACTACTTGCTCATATTTTTGCAACTTTTACCCACAGGATGATTTAGCGTACATTTTTACGTGATTATATTTATGGCTATTACACTACACGTCCATCCATTTTCTAATGCGCTTATCCTCAAAAGGATAACATGATCGTGTACCATTTCTTGACAACAAGAGCGAGAACAAGCATTAAGGAATACTTTAGTTTTTTAAAGTGTTTTAATGAGTTTAAATGTGAGGATAACATGCTCAACCTCCACAAGAATGCACATCCTCAATAAATCCAAGTCAAAGAGCACTGAAGGGACTAAATCACAGGGCCAATCAATAATCTATCAGTGTTACTAATCAGATTCATTGTTCAATTCTAACAAGTCAGCTGACATCAGAGCCCTCCTGACCCGACACAAACCAGAGTCACAAGACCAGCTTATGGAAGCAGCACATTTCCAATTATCATGCTGCCGAAAGCAAGCGCACGTGCTTCCCGCTTCAAACATTTACACAAACGTGCATGTTACAGACAATGTGTTCAAATTTATGTGCTTGCGAAATGTGTTGGCGAGGCTGCTTGTACTCTCACCTGACCAGGCTGTAGCCCATCTTGTCCATATCTGCAGTGTCACTGGCCATCTTTCTGGCAAGGATGCCACCGTGGACTGCGGGATGAAGGGTCTTCACCCGGCCTCCCAGCATCTCTGGGTGCCCAGTAAGATCAGACACATCCCTGACAAAAGCACGCACGCACACACAATGTAACACAACGTATTAACGAGTATAATTGTGTGAGTATTAGTAGCATGTAGCTGTACACTTGTGCAGTTTTCCCAACTAGTAGAGCAACTGTTGCACTATTGGGGTTTTTTTTTCCACTAAGAGTACCACTTTTGGCCATCTTGTTCACAATTAAACCTTACTAGGAGACTACAGTGCTTCACTAGCAACACTGCTAGTCCAATTACACAGTAGTAGGCATGCGCACCGGAAGCCTCCTGGTGAAATGTGCTGAAGATGGGTCGGAGTGAATTGTGAGACACAGTTACTTCTACTTCACTGAATTGTCTTACTAGAGAGAGGACAACGACTGCACTAAGACATGAATCTCACAATGGACAAATATATGGAATCAATACATACCCAAATTTATTTTTGGAAATGCACTCGTAGCTTTCTGCACCCTTTGAGTAACATCACAGTGCACACTTGTTAGTAGTTTTGCCTGACCAGTAACTTGTCTTATTTGTCAAAGTCATCCAACAAGTCCGATGTCTTTTAAGTTATTTATTCAAGATCCTTGATATTCATCTTAAGATCCATGTACTAGTACATTATTTGACCTCACTAATAGGACAACTTTGGTATACTACTTACTTGGGCTGGCGATATCTCTTTATCGGATCGAAATCAAGATATCGAAATGAGGATGATATCAGTGACGTGTTCTCGCCACGCTTGGGTTGCATGTCACTCTCGGTTCAACCGACCACATTCCTACTCTCAAATTTGGCCTTCATCAACCGTTAAAACCATCAAATGACAACCATCTTGCGAAGGGCAAGGAGGGACATACGCAGCCACACACACACAAGAAATCCACTTCCTTGTTCGCTGTCAAGTATATACGGTCGGTACAGATATAGTGTTTTAGAAGATTACATGACCAAAATTACCAGTGGATAAAATAGCAGGACATGCTTTAAAATGTATGAGCACCTTGTCGCGCCATTTAATTGAATGCATCGGCAGATGTGCAATCCTATTTCTGTCGCAATATCCTATTTCTTCAGTCTTTGTTGACTGTCACCATCATTTTGCAGGTTAATAAAAGTCTTACAATGTAGCACATTGTATGGGGACCCTCAAGACACGATCAAGGAAGAGTTAATATCGCTCGAAGTCCACACATCACATGGCCATTTGCTGCATCAAGGCATACACAACCATTGACATGTGCGAAGTTGAGTGCATGGTGAACCGTTTTGTTTTCCAAGCCACACAACTGATCCATCCACATTCGAAACCGCTTATCCTCACTACGGTTGCACATGGACAAACGGTGACAGAACACAAACGGTGATGCAGTTAAATACACGCACACGATCAATCACAGCACACAACACTTCTCTTGGAGCATAAAATTGTTATTTAGCATTCAAGCACAGTTGCAGGACAAGGTGAATTTAATTATTTTTCATTTATTGCTGACTTTATTCGTTTCGATGGCTGTGGGTTAAAAGCTAATAAGCGACACTATACACATCATTGTCGATGGATATTTTTTTTTCTTTTAAAAAGCTTAGTTTTCACTGAACCCATAGTAATGTCGTTATCAAGGTACCGGTAATTGGCAAAAAAAATACCGAGATATTAAATCTTAGCCATGTCGCACAGCCCTACTACTTACTAGTGAGGCGAAACTATTAGTGGCCATTTTGGTGCTACTGGTAGTGTCAAGGAGGCTACTAGTGCGTGTCACATGCCTACTAGTTGGGCCTTAGCAGCACAGTCGTTTGCGAATTGCCTACTATTAGGACAAACATGGCGTTATCAGTGGGATATTTGTTAGTATTGAGACACGGTGGTTCCACTACTTTCCTGAATTGTCAGGTCAAAGAGTTTACAAGTTTGAGGACCTTAAGGTTCGTATCAAGGATGTAGACGGAGTGCTCAAACAACTTTTCATCGGCCACGTGGTGTACCTGACAGTCAGTCCAGCATCCCGCAGGGCTTTGGCTGTCCCACCTGATGCTACCAGACCCAAACCCACGTCCACGAGCCTTTTGGCAAACTCCAGTAGTCCACTTTTATCTGACACACTCAGCAGTGCTGTATAACACACACGCACACAAAAGTTGGTTATTTCCCAATCTCGCGAAAGTAAACATTTCGCGCAACACGCGAACGCAACGTCTGCTAATGTTAGCAAAGTTAGCAACACAAATCAAACATCGCTGGGGGAGTAAGTTCATTGAAAAAAAGACAAAATTTAGGATGGGAGAAACCTCACCGAGTTCCGAGGGAGCCATTTTAAAAGCCAGGTTGTTACTTGTTAGCTGGTAAGGAGCACAGAATTTAGCAAAGGTTCTTGTGAGGTGAACAGACTCACTATCTGAACAGACCCTGAATACGCTTTTCAATGCTTTTCAAAACTTAACGCGTCTTCATTCGCTCATCACGTGCTTTCAATAGTGCTATGTCCCGCCCACATTGGCCCAAACTATAGCTTGACAAGAGCGCACCCATATGGTCATTTTTAAATCCAGGAGGTACTGTACTATATAATATTATCCATCGTTATAGTAAATAAGGTGAAATAAGTTTCACTTAAAATTAGATACTGATGTTACCCTGTGAGCTCATTTTTTATTGAGTTTAATTGTGATATAGAACCGAACTGTGCCTTCTTTGACTAACATTCTGAGACGCTAATAAATCTATTTTGGAAATGTATTTTCAGGATACTCGCAAAATATGTCAAGATATTTGTAGATTTGTATTGGATATCTGATGTAAGTTTGAACTTACTTTACAGAACGTGTTTTTTGCTTTCTTAAATGTTTCTTACAAAGGTTTTATATATATACAGTATATATACAGTATATATATATATATACACACACACACACACACAGTATGTATCTATATCAGCGACTATATATATTAAAATATATTTATATAGCAATAGATAAAAGATAAAAGAAAAGATTAACATGAAAGATAATATAAAATATCTTTCTTTTCTCTAGTTTCCGTTGCCTTTTCTGTGAATCGCTCGACACATTCCCTTTCACCACCAGGGGTCAGCTCTGGACTATAAAGACAGACGTCTGTGGTTTTGTAGGGTTGGTAGGGTATACCAACCCTATATATAAATAAATATATATATATATATATATATATATATATATATATTATTTGAGGATATTAAAGTAATTATCTATCTATTCCAATTTCACATAAACATTATAAATCTAAATATTACAATATTGGAATGCAATTTCTGAAGGTACAAATGCAGACGTCAATGCTGGGGAAGTCATTGAATTAAATGTTGCAAGTTGGAATGGGTTACAATAGGTAAAGAAATGTGAAACGATGAGGTAAATCTGTACATCTGTTTTAAAGTGGGAATTTTATTGTGAAAATTCGGAATTTGATAAGTACTGTAGTTTTATATAGGTGGACGTCCTGAATAAGATAAACAGTTTAACGTTGGAATGTTTTAAAGTGGTCAAGAAATGTGGACATATCGACAGGAATTTGTGAATGTTGTCATGTAAAATGTGGAAAGATGAAAATTACAGAATGTGGGAAACGTTGGAAGATAGTTCCTCAGGTGTCCCGAACACGGTCGGCGCAATACATCGCGGCTTGGGGGTGTTATATCCCCGCCAAAAATCTACATAGCACCAGTTAAGCCTTCCAGAATTGTATTGATATTCTAAAATATATAAATACATTATTTTCTCAGCCCACTTTCACCTCTAAGAGAGGGAAACAAAACCCTGAAACCGTGCCTGGTTATCAATGAGTTTCCGAGTAAAAGATACGGACTTTTTTTTTATATCTCCTTCACGTGAATATGTTTTAGGAGTGCGGAAAATGTGAAATCCTGTAAACATTTTGGAACGTGCAAGTAGTTCAGCGTGCCCTAAATTTGAAACGCTCTTCAGCATTTGAAACATGTAATGATGTAATGAAATAATTGAGTTATTTATTTAATAATTTCATTTAAATTTTTAGAAAGCTTCTTTTTGTCCATTTATTTTTCATTGGTCCTCTTGAATTTTGTCACGAAGTCTCAAACTCACAACTCACACATCGTCATACATATTCCTGAAGCATAGGTGACGTGACATGTGTGAATGCATCCCCCCACGGTCGCCCTTTTCAATAAACTTTACGGGGAAAAACAGTGTGTTTTTCATGCCTTTTGAGTAGGACTGATGTGAATTTATTGGGCTCCTCCGTCACTCGGCGCCTGCTGTCCATTAGTTAAGTGACAAGGCCCAGGGAAACGTGTAATTACTTTAGGAGATCAGACAATCTGTTCATATTCACGTAATGAGCTCCACATTTCGCTGATTGATTCAACGGTGTAAAATATGTTTTTCTGATTTATTCATCCAACAAAGGGACGATGGGGGTGGGGGAGGGTGTTGTTGAGTCAGTGATTTGAAAGACAGCGAAAGATTTTATAAACACACCGGGCATTATGGCTCCAATGTAAAAAAAAAGGTCGTCTGCATTTTTAGTAAGAAACGAGACGAAATAGGTGATGGGAATCAATGAGAAAGGTGAGTTCAGATTAAATTAAACCAAATCGGGCAAACAATAATGAAGCCTTATTCTCAAAGAGTTGTGATGATGCACGGAAAATGTGTCATAATGCAGCCGGGCTGATAAATCACACAATTAAACGAGCTCCTATTGATTGGCTGCAATGTGATGATGAATTGAGGCGTCACCCCAAGCAGCAGATCTGCACTAAAGTTTCATATCGAGTTAATTAATAAAATAAAGTACCGAAATACAAATCGACAATGAAGTGCACCAAGATAAAACAAATGGGGTTTTCTCAGATACAGTACAGTACTACAATTTGCTCGCTTCTCAGATACTATAATTTGCTCGGTTCTCTTTGAGTTATGTTTATAAAAGCATACGAATAAATGAACACAAAATGAATAATCATCTCTAGATTATTATTAATATGAATTGGTATATTTAGAACAACTACAGTAATGGCAAATAAATGTGCTGTGCTTTGAGACGTGTTGTTTATGTTAGTACCTGTAAAAATAAATCTCTATAAAGATCTATCTATATCTATCCAGACAAATTATTTCAATATTCTAGCATGGAATGCATTAATGGTACATTTTAAAGTGAAAAATAAACCGCTGCTGACTAAATTGATTGAGGCGGGTGCTGGAGCAGCCTATCCCAGGTATTTTTGAGCAGTAGGCGGGGACAGCCTGAACCGGTTGCCAGCCAATCACAGGGCACACAGAGATGAACAACCATCCGCGATCACACTCACACATAGGGACAATTTTGAGTGTTCAATCATCCTGCCATGCATGTTTTTGGAATGTGGGAGGAAACCGGAGTACCTGGAAAAAACCCACACAGCCCGGGGAGAACATGCAAACTCCACAAAGGAAGGCCAGAGCCGGGATCGGATCCACGACCTTTGCACTGTGAAGTTGACGCGCTAACCACTGGACCATCTGGCCGCATGCAGTGCGTTGACTTCACAGTGCAAAGGTCATGGATCCGATCCCGACTCCAGCGTTCCTGTGTGGAGTTTGCATGTTCTCCCCGGGCCTGCGTGGGTTTTCTCCGGGTACTCCATACACATTATATATATATATATATACATATATGTGTGTGTGTGTGTGTGTGTGTGTGTGTAATTTGCTGATTATAATCCCTCAAAGGTAAATTAATGCACAGTGCCCATGTGACCCATGTCGACAATGTGAATCTTCACTAAAGCCAAATAAAAGAATATCTATTCGAATGTTCAATTTGATCAGCTGATCAACTTTATTTCCTGAGTTTTCTCACAAACGCTGTATCCCAAAGAATCCTGCTGACACAATATAAACATGCATACAGAGCTAAAGTATAGCCACTAGATTCTATTTTGTACAGCATCTGAACGTGCTGTGTGGTTTCTCAATTGGAGATCTTTAGAATATTAACACATTGTCCACAGAAACAATAAGAAGCAATATACAGCGTTCATTTTTAAAAGTAAATGACCAGTCATATTTCTGTCCCCTTGACAACGGTCCAGTCAAGTGTGTTTATTGCAAACATTTCTCAACACAAAACAATTTTTTTTAAAAATTGTTAAAACCACAAACAAGTGTCCGATAAATACATCATGGTTCATTTTTAGAACAAATGAAATGAATTAAATTCATTTCCTCACAATAAGGGGAAAACCTTGAGAAGTAAACAGGTGAAAGTGCAACATCCCATTGAAAATGAATGAAATGCATCTAAACGTGTGGTGCCAAAGCCTGAAAGGTTTGGAAGTCACAGTACCATTGGTTACTCTTAAAGTATCTTTTTGTGTACTTTTATAGACAACTTGTGATCCTACATTACATGGTCCCCGGCCATGAGTTACAAAGGTGTCAGGAGGCGACAAGATGACTTGAAGGCGCGGCAATGATGTCAAGTATTTTGATGACTTGATTCACAAATTAGTTTTTTGGGTTGTGTTTGCATGTGGCCGTACTTTTATATTTTCGTCAAGAAGGAAACAGCATTAAGTCCATGTGTTGTTAACCTTTACATACGTTAGGTCAAATTTGACTTGTTTTGACATTTACCAGCAATAAAAACACCCTAAATGGATTCTTCCCACCCTGATAATTTTTCCTAAAGTCACCCACAAACACAAAACGGTCATATTTCTAAATGTCATTCTTTTGCATAAGTGCTACAAAATTTGAAATGCTGCAGACAGCTGCTTGTGTAGCCGCCACCACCACATTTTCACAGGTTTCCGCAGTAACATGCAACTGTTAGCCATTGAAGGTTCACGGGGATCTCAAAACAGTCCGAATGAGGTAAATGTGTATATATATATGGGACAGTGTTGACGGTGATTCCAGAGGACACCACACAAGGTTGTTAGTCGATAACAATTTTTAATTGTAATTAGTCGCATGATTTATACACCGCATGTGTAGGTAAATATATACATATATATGTACATATGTATAGATATCTAGATACATAGACATATATGTGCATTTATAAGAGACAGTGGGGATGATGTTCATGGGAGCGTTTGAAACAGTCTAGAGAACTGGCTGTCTCACCACATTTTACAAGGATCCTAGTGAAGCACCAGTTTGTTTTTGAAGGGTCATGGGTGAAATCTCAAAACAGTGGAAATAAAATACATGTTTCCTTTTCTCTGAAACAGTTTTTTTTTAAGGATTAATCATCCATTCATTAATACTAGAGTGGCTATTACGATAGTTTGAAAAGATCTGGAGGTCATACTTTCATCCAGACAATTAAGTGGATATTGTATGATATGAGTGCATGAAAAATGAACAGCATTTAAGGGTTAATAACAAATGTTCTGGTTGTTCACAATTGTGGCCTCTGCCTTCAAATGAGTGTCCCTGACATCAAATGTGCAGTCTTCTCACAGTCCCGCGACCATCTTCCTGTCTCCTCCTCCTCCTCCTCCCCCCACTTGCACTCCGTCTAGTTCGTCTTCAGTGAAAGGGCTGTGAGGGGTGAAGCCCACATCCGCGCTGCGCCGCATGAAGTCCATGGATCTCGGCATCCCAACTCGGTTCCCCATAACCACTGAAAAACCGTGCCGAGGTTCTTCCTCCTCTTCTTCCTCCTCCTCCTCATCCTCCTCTTCTTCTTCCTCCTCTTCTTCTTCATCACCATCCTCCAAGAGTAGATCCTCACCGCAGTCCTCTGGATTCGCATGCTGAGGCCTTTTCTCGCCGGCTTTGTGACTGGATGTTTTTCCACCAGCTTCAGACAGGCCAGAAGCACTGGCCTGCTCCTTGGCCTTCCGACTCCGCTTCCACTTCATTCTCCGGTTTTGGAACCAGATCTTGACCTGACCACCAAGCCCGCAGATAATACAAGTGTACATCAAAATTTGCACAGTTTGTGCGTAAAGACATGCACACAATTCTGTCTAAAGTAAATGATCATGCCTCCCTTTAGGGATTATAAACAGTACATCAAATTAAAAGTGGTCATTGCAGTACCGGTAGAAATTGTGTGTGAATGATAAAAAGATGAATTTGAACTGAAAATGCTCCGGAATCAACTAAAATGTTGAAACAGAAGGGTGAGGCTTAAAATGGTTTGAATCAGTCGAGGGATGTGGAAGAAGTGAGGGTTCATGTAAAACTCTTAATTCGGGAATTTTACTGTGCACAATTGGAAACTTGGACAATGGGAATAGTTCCTAACATTCCCCAAATGAACTGAACATTTTAAAGTCAGAATGCTTTGAGGTCTTTTTTTTGTTAAAAATTGGCAATTAGTAAAAGTGTGCATTTGGGGGCATGTGGGGATCCTTCCAGTATAAATTTTGTGAATATTTTGAATGATTTGAATCAGGTGATAAATGTGGCAGTCAGAGTGCACACAAATCGTGTCGCGACAAATGATAATTCTAATGATGATACCAAATTTTGGTGTCCATTGCTTTTCAGCAGCCATACAGTGGAAATGCCGACCTCGGGAGGCGTGGTGTGTTACCTGCGTTTCTGTCAACATAAGAGAGGTGGCCACTTCGAAACGTTTGGGCCTGGACAGGTACTTGTTGAGTTTGAACTGGTTCTCCAGCTCCAGCAGCTGCTGACTGGTGAAGGCCGTGCGAGGCCTTCGGCACTTTCCCAGCAGACCAGACTGGGGGCCTGCTGAAGGAACAAAGATTAGTCACAATTACAGCCGCATGCACTCCAATCTGGTCACATACAGAACAATTGATAATTTCTCATTCTTTATTATATCACGGTATATATTTTTTAGAAGCTTATAAGAGGGCAAAATCAAAGGATGTAAGGGCCATTTTGTCTTTAATCAACATGCTAAAATGAATTCATGAAGCAATTATTGATTGTTTTTACATACATTCGTTATTTGGGGGGAAAAACTGCTTCACCATAGCTTTCTGTTAAAAATAATAAGGCAAGAAGTTTGTAATTTTTCAGGATTTGAAGTTGGCCCTTGGCCCTCTATCCCACTGGAATAGACCGAAACCTGCATCTGGGAGTTTGCCGCATCCAGAATTTATTGTAGGTTGACGGTCTCTAAAATTGTGTTTACTTGTACCACCTAAAAAAATATTTAACTCTCCTCCTACCTATTTCAAATTGCGGTAGCATTTTAGGGGTCTCAACAAGTGCTCATCAGAAATGAGAGGCACGAGTTTAATTCCTAAAAATTCTATTTAATATTCTGAACCACTCTGACATTATGAACAAAACAGTACAGGGGGGAAAAAACTGTCAAGTTGCACATATAATTTAAATAAAAATTGTCCCCAAAAAGGCCTACACACAACAAGGGTTTGATGATTAAATGCAAATGGATAATCTTTAAAGTTAAGTACAACTGAACTGTAATTGGCTATTGATTCTTTTGTGTACCACTAGAGGGTGCTCGCGCACCACACTTTGACTACAGCGCCCCGACTTTTTACAAATCCTCACTTTACTCAGTGATGCTCACCTCCCACCGTTTTTGTTTTCAATAACATTGGCAGCAGTGTCAAATGTCATTTTCATTACATGCCGTGGGCAGCTAAAAACAAAAGGTACCTTATGCCAGAAATGGCCTCTTTGCCATAGTTTTGACAGTGCTGCACTCAATTGCCTCTTCACTTCTTACACTGATGAAGCACAATTCCACTCAATTGATGTCTCGAGTCAGTGAAGTTTTGCACAAGTGTGAAATCTTCTGCCAAATGCCTACACCAGTGGAAGCTCAATATTATTTTCATAGGTTGGGAGCACACGCATATGGCAGCATCATGCGGCCGTCATTTACTGTAAGGTTTTACTCCAGTTTATTGCAGACGGTCAACACAACAGATGCAGAAGTCGGCACATGGGCCATAAAATCACAAGCCTGCCATTAACTTAATGAAAATTCAATGACGCCGTTGGGATTTTATTTATGAACTACAAAACGCGTTAGGCGTTTGTTTATTCATGTCTTTGTCACACAGAGACCGTTTTCATCAGTTTGCGCTTTATAGCATACGGATGTATTGCAAACACTGACAGAAAAGTAAAATAGTAGAGACTCACATGTACTTAAATCCAAAAGTAAAAAGCTCGCGAGTTAGCATTGGCCTGATTTTTATCCCAACCATATATTGCCATAGCTATGCTAACATTCAGAACTGAGAAAAAAAATTTAATTAGGTAATAGCAAAAAACAGACCTTCTTTGAATGTGTTTTTTAAGGAGCAGATTGAAGAATAGGCTATTTGGAGATAACACTGCTAATGATGCTTAAAAATACAAGGGGTCATTGTGGGGTGGCATGGTTCAGGCAGAAGTGTGGTCTCCCAATCCGTACGATTGTGGGTTCCATCGTGAGCACTTGTGACCATGCTGAGGTGTCCGTGAGCTAAATACTGAACTCTCAGTTATTGCTTCATGAGGTGAATGAGAAGACAGTGTTAAAGGGCATGAAGTAAAGTGATGGTAGAAAAGCCCACAAGTGAAAACACTTAATAGAGAAAATCTAAAATTTCTATCATGGGATTTGTCAAATGGAAGCAAGCTTTTCAGATGCCACTAAAACCCAGTTTAACCAACTCTTAAAACTTCAAAATACAGTAATAAATTGATATTTTAATGGTAATCAAAAATTATATATGATGAAATCTCATCTATCTAGCAGTAAAAGTATGACTGTAATGTTCAGATTAGGCATTAGGTGAAACTTTTCTTCATCCGGGTGAGTATACTTGTTAAATTCAGCTCAGTTATTTATAACATTGAAGTACAATATAACTGCATCTTATCTTTTAAAACGCTTTGTTTCTAAACACTGATTTACAGGTATATAATTTTTATTTAACTGTTATGCGCAATATAATTGAATTGTTCAGTACAGTCCTTTATTTTCCTAGCAGCATGTGTTAGAGTGCCTTAGCAAAAATATTAAAACTGTGTTGTAATTGTGTTGTCTGCCCCTCTCCATAAACACTTCTAGTTACTGTAGTTTAGTGTTGGTCATTCTGGTGGTCCTACACTTGAGAGTTTTGTATTTTTAGGGTGGTGGTACTTGGTGTACAAAGTTTGAGAAGCAGTGCATTGAATATCATCACGTTGTTTATTTTGACGTTTTTGAGAAGATGGATATTGAATGAATCTAATTTTTTTTGTTCTATTAAAAAAAAGGGGCTCTTTAGAAAGACTCACCGCTGTAATCTGGCAGTCTTGGCATCATAATCCCCGCCCGGATCCAGTGCTCCAGTGGCACCGAGCCCGCCATGGCCGCGGCCGCCTTCAGGTGTTCCGGGTAGGCGTGAGTCAGCTGCGTAAAGCCGCTGTAAGCGAAGGCGGGGTGCTGGCCACCCAGAGCCGACAACGGGTACATGGGTGCTGGGTAAATGCCCGGGATGGCAACCTGGGGCATGGGCGCCAGTCCCGCGTGCGCGAGATTGAGAACGCTTGCTTTGGGGATCATTCCCGATGCGTGGAGCTGCGCGGCGGCCCGAGGGGACGGCGTGTCCCCGCGGCGGCAGGCCACGGGGCTCCCAGTCGGACTGTCGCAACTCAGGCCCGGGGACACGTCTCGGCTGGCCCGGTTGGGCTCGTCCGCGAGCAGGGCGTCGATGCGAAAGTTTTTCGATTTCTCCATGAGGAGTTGGAAAGAAGTCAATAAATTTGCAGCGGGTGCACACCTGCAGAGCGCTTTCACTCACCTCCTATTAAGGGAATTTAACGAACGCATATGTCACGTTGAAGTAATTCCTGCCCGCAGATCACTCTGTTCCCTCTACCGTCTTGCAGATTGAGTTTATTAAGTGTGCCGAATGGGACGGTGTCCGTCTTCAACCTAAATTCCCCAGTCAACACAGTTCCTTCCTACCTCCCTCCCTCTCTCCGCTCCTTCTCTGTCTCCATCCGTCCGTCAATCCGTCCATCCAGCCCTACAGGCCTGGGTGGGGGCCGGCCCGGGATTGGCTCTGACGGGCCTCTAATCAGCTAATTACCCGCTCGTTTCTCCCCCCCCCGCCCCCAAAGAAAGCATTGTGAGTGAGGTAATGTCCAACCCTTGTCCTGCCTGCAAACACCTTCAGCTGCATCAAAGCTTGCAAGGCTACATTAGATAATTAGTCAATTGTTAGGATCCTGTTAGTTGCACTGCGGTACCATATATAACGTTGCTGTCAGATGTCTATATCATGAGATTGCACACTAACTGGCCACAAGGTCATTAAAGGCATTATCTGCACAACCCCTTGATGCAGCACATTCTGCCTTTATAAAGATAAAAATGCTTAGTCTTGAATAACACTGACAGACTTGACAGTATGTTATTATGCACACAAAAAAGTGTTTTATTGTAATCCCCAGTGTTTCTCCTTTCACATTTTTCAATGGATTCAAATTGAACTTCAAATGTCACAAAATTCAGGATGTGTAAGGAATTACTTTCAGCACTTTCCCCAAAAGTACACATTTTCCAAGCACACACACACACGCACACACAAAACAAAAAAAAACAATCGAGGTAAATGAGACGTTCAACAAATAAGTTAACTATGTCCAATTCCAAATGTTCAGCTCATTTTGAACATCTTGGGAACTATTTCTATGAATCTGCGTCCTGCATTCGCCCCAGTTTTCACAATGAACTATCCAAATCTAAGATATTAACCTTCTCCTTCCACATTTCTTGACCAACCTAAACCATTCCAGCTCATTCATCACATCTTGGGAACAATTTATCACATTTCCTAAATCCCCAAATTACAACAATAGGATTCCAAAATAAATCGATCTTGATCATATTTATCTCTTCCTTAAACATTTTCTCTGCCCGTTCAAACCAACCATTCCAACATCAATCTATTCAGCTCATTCGAAAATCTTGGGAGCTGTTAATCACATCTCCAAAGGTCCCAATTTTCCACAGTGACAATTATTAAAATTGAGGAACATTAATTAGTTCACACATCTACTCCTCCCACATTTCTCAACTGATTCAAACCATTTCAATTTCAAGTCTCACTGTTAACATTTCAACAACAAATTCTAGAACATTTCAATTTGGCGTCATCTATTCAGCATTCACACATTTCTTCAGAAATTGCATACAACATATTTATTCTTATGGCTGTACTGTACTTTGCAATGATGTAGTGCTGCATTTCATCATAATTGAGGACCGCTTTGAATATATTTAACCCCAAAGTTGCCAAATGAGGTAGCCTCCCGAAAATAGGATAAGAAAAGTATTTAAAAAGTGATTTTGTATTTGCACATGTTTAGAGATTGGTCAAACTGATTTTCACAGTCAGTATGGAGTAGCTAACAAAGACATCAAATTTATAGTGACGCAAACACCCCGCGCCCCCCAAAATTGCTGATTGGAGGACGCAGCAAAGAAAGTACACCATGTGCAGTTTTTAAATCATTTATATTAACGGCTCCTTTCATTCTCACGGTCATCCAAGAAGCCATTAAAGTTTATGACCTAGCATTGCACACAGACCATATAAAAGCATAATAACTCCACGCAAGAGGCTATAAGTTAATTAGCTTAATGTGAACTAATGCCATTTTAAACAGAAAAAAGGAGCGGGAGCATCTGTTCAAAATGAATTTTGGATCTTGCAAGACTTGTTTGCTACAACCGGCCATATCTTCTGCTTGGCACAAGCAGTCTATTATGATATTATGATGTGATATGATATTATGCAGTCTATTATGACTTTCCAGAGTTAAAATTCACCCCAAATATGAGACGCATGCCACGGTCCTCTAAAGTTTTGCCACATTCTGTTGCGCGTGCATCGTCACGGCTCTCAGGGCAAGCTGGAGCATGTGGCAGCCATTTTGTTCTGTTCAATAACGGCCAACTCAAGCGTGTAACAGTTTATGGGGCCTGGGATGTTGAGTTCTAATACAATCTGAAACATAGCGCATTGGCTGGGAGGGTCCGTCGCGTATCGAAAAGTGCCCACACGCACCGCCTACAACTCTTTGAAAACTAAGCCTTGTGTTTAATTGACTTTAAATGGTTTATCTGCCTATAACATTTAATTTGTAATGTGTGCGAGTGAGAGAGAGGGAGTGAGAGATAAATGTGGACGCAGGGTCACTCATGAGCATGCTCACATTTTCTGGTAATGCATGTCCACTGCGCAGCGTGTCTGTAAATAACTGTCAGACTGCTTAGTTGTACATTTTGAAAAGATCTGTTCTCCTTAATCATCTATTGACAATTATTCTGAGGATATTCTTGGCTTGGGTCAAAATTGACCCATAACATGACGTGTGCATGGAAAACGATTAGTATTGAAGCCAACGGTTCTGAGGTTCTACATTTCTTCTATCTATCATGAGCCATGAGTGGAGCCGACCTCCAGAAAATTGAAGCTTGAAGCAAGTCCGCCCTCTTAGCCCCCCTCCATCTCCCCACCCGCCCTTTTGCCATCGTAACCTTCCGTCTCTTGCCCTCTGCTCTCTATCAGCAGATTACCTCCTTGCTGCTCAAACATGGGTAATTTGCCCCAAAGAATTTAGTGCGCCTCGCAACGTCTTCCTCCCCCAAACCCCCCTGGCTTGCTTTTACGATTGGAAAGTAATTTGAATGGTCAGAGAAAGGTGACATCCTTCACCCGGGCCTGTCAACAGCAGCCCCCAAATTAAATTGAATCAGAGGCTGTGAGGGCAGGCGCCTCTTCTTCCAGTATCAATTGCATTTCCCAACAATGGCTGGATCCAATGGCTCATCATCGTTGCAAATGTCATAAATCTATATCTAAGTCTACATACATATATATGTGTGTGTTCATAGTTTGAACATAGAAACTGTACTTAAAAATTGGGTAAAATTGTACTTGAATAAGAAACTGCCGTGCTAATAGGCATATGCAGGAAAGTACTGTGCCCTAAACCTATTTGTCGATTTGGGCCGTCCCTGTTCCGCGGCCGTTTATTTCCCAGAATTCTCAATGTCACGGCCCTGGGCATACGTCATGCACTACTGACATTCCTGACCCTACAAGTAGCACCAAACTGCCCACTTGTACTTTAGTTTAGGAACATTGTCAATCCAGTGTGTAAATGTCACACAATAGTGGAACAAAAACTTTACCGATGAGACACAGTTGTACTACTAGTGCCCCTTAGTTGTTCTGCTGGTGCGCTGATTTGTCTTATGAGAAAGAACAAAGAGAAAATTTGATCGAGTGATCTGATCGAATTTGGTCTATACTTTTCATTGTATGCAAAATTGTTGATGCCATAATTTGCGTGATCGATAAATGACGTCAATGATCAGATCCACAAAATATGACATTACAGCAAACACAAACTCACTCACTCCGGTCGTTCTGTGCTGCCATAGCTTGAAGGGGAATCTATTTTGAGACTTGTAAGGTGTTTTGTGAACGGAAAGCCTTTGCACTGGGTGCAAAGTTCTGCCTTGACGCCCTTGACCATCTAATCACAAAGTAACAGCGTTTGTGAAGTTCTTTTTTTTTTTTTGACTGGTAAAAAGTCAGAAAAACATGTTATTTTCATCAAAAAAAGAAATAGTCACAGTATGTTATTTTTAACTTTACCATCTCCTCAATCCAAAATAGCTTTCTTCACTCAGCGAGTTACGTGAACTCGTATGTCTGCCACCTCTGCCTTGACTCGAGTGTCAAAAAGCTAAAAAAAAGTCCAACTGGTTCAAAATGACAGTAAAGTGATTTAGTTGTGACCCCTTCCAGAGGTCAGTCAACTAGAATGCCGTAACAAACATTCATCATCATCATCAAACATGGCTTTGCACCCTTTCACCGGGAGCTTCATTCTGACAGCCTAAATCCCTCATTATATGCTTTTGTTCCACTTTCACGCATGCCCTCTTGAACTCTGCGCACCACTCCGTCTATGCCCGCACACCTTTCTCACCGTGAGAACACGATCGGTTCAAAGAGACACGCCGGCCCTACAAAGCGGCGGTTTATCGAAGAGTTATGTGTCAGTAAACCTTGCCGCCAACAGAAGTTAACTGAAACATTACAGGTCCTATCAGCAATTACAGGCTGATTTTTCAATCATTACCGCGGCAAGGAGATAATGTGACCTGCCCGAGTACTGATCCTGCTTTGCTCTCCAACTGTCTGACTTCCAGCCCCGGGCCTTGAAAGACAAATGCTATGACAGTGGATGAATAAAACCACAAAGAGGGGGAGTTTGTGAATCTCTCTCCCCCCAAAAAAACATTTCAAAATTTGTCATACATGATATAATGGTCAATATAACCTGACAGGACTACATGAGTGAAATGATCTGTTTAAAAAGATCATCTATGCAAAAAACAAAAAAAGTTCTGTTTGGCATTACACACCAAATCAGAAAAAGTTAGGGATATGTGGCTTTCGGGTGAGCTTTTGAATGCACATGTCCAACTGTTTCAGTACTTTTTGCACAAGTTGCTGTTCTCTAGTGAGGAGCTTACCAGTAAAATTCATAACACGCGTTTAACCATTGAATCGACCAGTAAATGTCCTGGTTCTGTTCGACTTGGTGTTAGAAAATCGTCTTCATCTTTCTGTTCAAGCTTTGACATCACAAGACCGAGACAACACCAACCAATGGCTCAGCAGATCATTGTGGTGCTTCAAACAGCATGTTCTCGGACTGAAGTGGTCACTGAACTGAGAGTGTGACAGAGTGTCATCAGTAGGTTGCAAAAGAGATATCGTGAGACTGGAAGAGGCACAGAAAGATGTAGAAATGGACGTCCTTTGGCCAAATCCCATGCTGATGACCGCTACATTGTGAACAATGCACTGAGAAACCGGATGATGAATGCCACTCAACACCAAGCACGTTGAAGGGAGGTGGGAGGCACCACCACCACACCAGCAGTCATAGTCTTCATCACCTTGCATGGGCCAGGGAGCATTTATGCTGGACGAGAGACCAGTGGGCCTCAATGCTGTCCTCTGATGAAAGTCAATTCACCTTGAGCAGAAATGATAGCCGCCAATGATGTTTGAGACATCGAGAGCGCTACGCATTAGCCACTGTCGAATTTTGGAATGTGGGAGGACGAGCTTTTGGTGTTGACGGTGTTACAGTGTGTGTCCAGTCGATGCAGAACTGCCCGACACTTTGTGAATGGTGCAGTGACAAGCCCATCCTACTTAAATAACATTATTAATTCAGTGATAGTGATTCTGCCCTGCAGCTGAGTCACCGTGTAGAGGCTCAAAACTCCCCAGAACCTCAACGACCTGAGGCCTGCCCTTCAAGAAGGGTGGGATGCCATGCCTCAGCAGACAATAAATCGAATTGTGAACAGCATGAGACGACAAACGGGGGTCCACTGTATATTATCCACTCAGGAACTTCATTCAGTCAAGCCAGTTATAGCAACGGAACATTCAACACACCACCGAATGATTCAGCCTGCAGCTTTCTCCGAGAAGGCCTGCAGCACATCACACAATCATCTGGACCTGGGGTGTGATAAATGAAGCTAGTGCACAATGGGCTTCCTGTGCAGCGACAAGCAGCTCGCCGTCCTCTGGGTAATTAGACTAATTTCAGGGAAGTTAAAGGGAGGCCATAAATCAGCTTGCTTTCTGCCAGACCTTGAGTTCAAAATTAATGTTGTCTCATTAAGGAGATAACAGTAATATAGTTCTTTTCCTACTCATTGTACCCTTTCACCATTATTTATTAACCAATATTGAGCTTTGCCATATGAAATCCAGCCCTGCTTCACAGTCACATCCCTCAAATCAGGAAGAACTCAGCAGTTTCAAGAGCCGTTGAGTGGAAAAAGGGTGGGAAATTCTCGCATGAGATTTCTCCCCCTTCTGGCAAAGGAGTAATGCAAATAATTTACACAAAATTAAATTAAGTACAGGCGTATGTTGACTTCCATGTCCGTCAACTTACAAGTTACGAGCCGCTGCTTGGTCATTTTTTTCACTTTGTGTTTTTGGGGACAGTATAAAATAGATGGATATACTGATCATTGAGAAGTCTCAACTCCTCTCAGCTCATCAGTAAGACATTAATATTAATCGTTCAGTGCAGAGGATAAAGAAAATATGACGGGTACTGATAAATTGCCTATCCATATCACGGTGGCTGACTGGTTAGCACATTCCCCTCAGAGTGCAGGAGTGCAGGGTTCGATTCCGGCTCTGGCCTTCCTGTGTGGAGCGTGCATGTTCTCCCCGTGTCTGTGTGGGTTTTCTCTGAGTACTCCGGTTTCCTCCCACATTCCAAAAACATACGCTGCAGATTAATGGAACACTCTAAATTGTCCCTAGGTGTGAGCGTGAGCTCGAATGGTTGTTTGTCTATGTGTGCCCTGCGGTTGGCTGGCGACCAATTCAAGGTGTCCCCCACCTGCTGCCCGGAGACAGCTTGGATAGGCTGCAGCACACCGGCGACCCTTGTGAGGAGAAGTGGATTAGGAAATGGATGGATGGATAGATATCTACATGTGTTGCTGCACCATTTGTTCAATCCATTGCTAAAAGGCTGATCATACAGCATCGTATAATATGCTATTTAGTGTCTGCAATAAGCTAGTAAAGACGCTGATGGTGTCTTGGTAGACTCGCCTGACCTGTGTCCTGGAAGCGTGGGATCAGTTCCCGCTCAGTGATGGAGTGGGTGTGAATGGTTGTTTGTCTCTCCTTGCGGCCCTGTTCAGGACAAGAGGTGTTAAAAATGGCTGGTAGACGCAAAGGCTCTATGTGGTTATTTTAAATACACCAAATGTACTTTGCTGTTTAGCATTTATTTTGCCAGTAAATTAATCTGGGGATAGCAATTAGCAGTTTGAAGCTTCTTTTTTGAAGAATTGTTCACTATTTGCAAACGAGAGTTGAGTTTGTATATCAAGATCGCAATTTTTTTTTTTAATTCAAATTCATGCCAAAGATGTTTTATGTGGTTGAGGTCAGGACTCTCAAATTCTTTCTTCCATACCAAATCTCACCAAGATTCCAAACAAATTCGCCCAGGCAGCTTGTTGAAATGAATACAATGTTCCATCCATCCATTTTCCGAACCGCTTGATCCTCACTAGGGTCGCGGGGGGTGCTGGAGCCTATCCCAGCCGTCTCCGGGCAGTAGGCGGGGGACACCCTGAATCAGTTGCCAGCCAATCGCAGGGCACACAGAGACGAACAACCATCCACGCCCACACTCACACCTAGGGACAATTTAGAGCGTCCAATCAGCCTGTCATGCATGTTTTTGGAATGCGGGAGGAAACCGGAGCACCCGGAGAAAACCCACGCAGGCCCGGGGAGAACATGCAAACTCCACACAGGGAGGCCGGAGCTGGAATCGAACCCGATACCTCTGCACTGTGAAGCCGACGTGCTAACCACTGGACTACCGGGCCGCCCGAACACAATGTTTGTTCTCTTTATTTGGATGTTAGCTTGTGTGCTTAAGTGTTACTGAAATAATAGGTGACAAAAAGGTTAAAAAAAGTTTAAACAACTGACATAAATCGAAACTGAAAAACATGAACGCAGGTTTTTAGCTTATCTCAACCGGGGAATTCCAACTATGTGGATTTTTTTTTTTTTTTTTTACCACAGCTCACCTGTTTATTTTTTCCACCTTGAAAACAAAAGCTTCCTTTCAACATAATCCAGTTACAGTGTGTGTTTATGACGATTTAATGGGCCCTTCCATCTAACTGCCCCGCTTTACTACGACGCTCACAAGGGCCCCATTGTGCATTGACGTGGGAGATAGCTTATCGGTTACAACCAAGCATCATTACTTTCACCCTGCTATCTCTCCCTTTGTCTTTACAGAGCATTATCTGGCCACTTACAAGAATATTCAGCACCATCAAGCGCTTTGAACATCTACACCAGGTGGAAAGTTGCGCTTCTTGATTGTTCTTGCAGAGAAACCTTCTTTTCAACTGTATGTGGTCCTTTTCAGAATCTTCTGCGCACGCAATGACATTTTAGGTAATCAATACAGAAAATACATAAGCATGCACATATTGTGTCAATTATTGTTGTCCGAGGAAAAATCTAACCGGAGAAAAAGCAGGATACCCAAAAATCCTTAAAAAGTCAGTCGAATCTGAAAACAAGACCTTAATTGACATTTAAAATGTACTCATATTCAGAGGTGATAACTTCATACACAACAAACTGATGAATAATTTGTTTTGTAATCAGAGGCCAATAATAACAAAACAAAACATTCAAAGAAGGATTGTAAACAAAAACAAATGCCTGCATAAGCTCAATGTTTTTAAAATAGAAGACAATTAAAAATGTTGGTAGTTTAGCAAGAAACAAAGTCGGTACACACAATCTGCTTTTCTGGGCCACACAAACTGATGTGGTGTGATGAATCGGGCCCCCAGGACTTGAGGTTGACCCTTGTCTTTTACACTAGTTTTCAAAGGTTTTCAAACATTGATCTTAAATAGGATTTTAACAACAATCTTTAAATAATTTACCATTCTTAAAATATATATATATTTATAGGCTGACTTTTGAGGCATCATCATTCAATCATGAACCAACAAAACAATAATATGTGTTTAGTCGGTACTCTCAAGAGCAGAAACATGCCATTTCTGGACTCGAGAAACTTTGGACAACATGGGACATTGGGAACATTGTACACCTAGACTTGCCTTAAGCTTTAGGAACCCTGAAAAATGATTGCTCATATGATTTAAAATACCAAATAGCTTGTAAATGGCTTTCTATTTTGTCCTTTCCTCTTGCTGATCAATTTATATACAAATATAACATGTAAACATGTGTTTTAAATCTGCTTCTTTTTTTTTTTTTGGTAAGATTTTGATATATCGTGCCAGTAATTGTTAAAATGCTTTGTTTCATCACAGACATATTTGATATAGTTGTAATTGTAATCTAAAACTGTGTTTCTCAACCTTCACACAACCCTGTTACTCCAACCATTTTAGCCAATTAGAGGAGGTATTAAAAAACTAACCTCCATGACTCAGCAGAAATTACATCAAGCTAATTGTTTTGACCATGGGTAGACCTAGTATGATTTTGAGGACGTCTTCCTTGCACTTGCTTAAACGTTTTGTTTTATTCCGGATATTTTATATTGCAGTAATTATGCTTTGAAATTGTCACAATCAATCATAGCTCAGCTTCCAAAAACAGGGGAGCCGTGATTGGTCGTTAGCTGAGCCCAGAGGAACTGGCAAAATGGCCGCCTCCTGAGATGGACAAAAATGGATTCTGATGCTTACCTCATTTTCCACAAACACAATATTAATCAGAATGCCACATTTAAACGAGTAGGGCTGCAAAGAACTTATTATTGTAAACACAACTTTTGGGTTGACTTCCCCTTTAAAATGTGCTATAAAGTGGATTAGGTTGGATATGAATTTTTTGTTGCGGTTTCGAGTTATTATTGTTGATAACTATTGAGAATTATCCTTTTTATTATCCAATTTAGCAACCTTTTTGGACCAAAGATCTACTCCAAACAATCATACTCCCGCCATCAACCCGTTATTGCACATGCGCGCATTTGCGCGCACACACACGCACGCACGCACACGCGCACACACGCACACACACACACACGCCATGATGAGCAACAGCCATAACGCCCCCTAACATGAACGAAACAGAAAAACAAAGTAGATACAAGGGGTTGTGAGTTTGTGAAAAGTAAATCACCGAGACCTGACGCAGAGGTTAAGTGCACAAACATGACTATCGTAGCTCACGTGCACCATTTTAAAACGCTTTTCTGGGTGCTGCAGATTCCCATTCATTGTCAGTGCCATTGGAGAATTGCAGATGAAACAAATTTTGATTGAGAGGAAAAAAAAAGATATATCACACAAGCTATGATTGCAAGCTCCATTTCCACACTGCTGACCGCTCACAACTTCTGATGATGCAGTTCACGTGCTCCCGTAGGTAAAAGGAGACCTGCCTTTTTAAATGTATTTTATTTCTTTTATTTTTATTTTTATTTGTGAAAGAGAAACTGATATTATGCTTAGGGTGCAATGTACACTCACACTATAATATATATGAACACAGATACAATTTATCTATTGATTTATTCATTTATTTATTTATTCTTTTTTTTTCTTTCCCCTCCACCCACCCAATCGATTTGGAACCAGTCGCGGAGTACTGGTTGATTGCGACCAACTGGTTGGGCACCCTTGGCCGAGATCAGTGGTTCAAACCCTTCATTAGTGAAAAATAAAAACATTTGATTCAATTTTTTTTTACAAATTCAAGACAAAAACACATTCATTAAAAACAGATAAAAGTGAATAAAATTTCAAGACATAAGTCTGTTTTTTTTAATGGTGCACAAAATGAACTATGCATGACGTACTATCATGACAGTCACACATTGACTACTGAGCGAACTACATTTTCCCGCAGCACTGATTGGACAAGCAATGTAACGTGATCATCTGCAGCCAGTGATGGCCAAGCGGCCGTGTCAAAACTAATAGACATGTTGAGTCGGTGTGTCTTATTTATCAATTACGTTTTTCACTAACCACGTGTAACCAAGTATGTAAACTCTCCTGAGTGTAACTTTGAATTAGAAACTAGCACAGCATCTAATTGTAAAACATGAAATATCAAGAGTTATGCTTCGAGATGAAAATGTTGATGCCAAGTGCGTAAAGAGCCATGCAGACGAGGAAACAAATTCAATTACGTCAAAGGCAAATCTTTTAGGCAAATTAATCTGTTTTTATGTTCAGTGAAGTGCCACCTGCCATCACGTAATTTCTATTTGGAAGGAGTCAATATCCCCAAACTGTGTAGGAATGGATTTGTCACTTAACATTGTCAATGGATTGATGGAGCCCCATCTACATTTGTAAATTTAGGACATTGTGGCAGATGTAAATCACAGCCCTGTGGTGTATTTTAACGCCTCTCATTTGATCAAAATGTCGCTAGGGGCGTGACAAAGTGAGTTGGGGCCTCTGCGACATGGCTCGGGTGCCCTTGAAATCATACCGGAAGAGTTACAAAAGACACATCTTTAGCAAATTTGTGTGAAGGGATAAACAAAGTCGCACAAATCTGTGAAAAGAATTTCGGCCTTGGTGGCTTTGATGCATCCTACATACTTCACACATATCAAAGTGGAAATTGATTCAGTTATTGGTAACGTTTTAGCTTTAATCAAAAGTAACATTGGCTTTGAGGTTGAAAAAAAACACACGCATTAAACCCATTATGGTTGCACTATACCCTCTTCCCGATTCCCCCGTGTATTTTTTTCACTCTTTGTTTTTTATATTTGCTCTATTTATGGTTGCAAGGGGACGCGAGGTCAGAGTCGGCAACACACTGTGTCAGTGTACTAATTGGTTGGAAGATCCTGCCCCTTCTCCTGATAAACATCAACCACTTGAGTTCTAGTCAGCCTGTGATGTACAAAGGTCATTTTTGTATTGTGATTTTTGTTGCCTTGGTTTTACACGGGTAAATGTCTCCCATGCTGAAAAAGATATCCTTAAAATTCAATGCCAGCCATTTGAAGACCTTCATTTAGAAAAAACGTACCTGGAATTGAATGTCTGGATTCTTAAAAGCCATTAAATATATGGACCCGTAATTGTGTGTGTGTGTGTGTGTGTGCCTGCATGCGTGCGTGCGTGCATAATTTTTGCCATTTTATACACACTATCCCAGAATTAATGATGGTAAAATGAAGCTTCAAATTTGCTTCATGAAACAGTCAGTTCAAGCATCTCTTATTCATTTTCTTTTAAATTCATCATACTGGTGTTTGGGGCCAAAGAGATGAGAATTGTGTCTTTATCCCAATAAGATCGAGACAATAACAAGACTATATAGAACTAAATTATGATAAAAACATCACATGCCTATTCATGAGTGCGGATTTATTGTTTGGCTCATTTACTCATTGGTATGCTTCTATATGCATGCCACTGGTTGGATTTAAGGCCAGCGTTACTTTGGCAATGTGACTAATGATATTTTATATTCTGTGTGTACACATTATGTTTGCTTCTACAATCAAAATGAAGTGAATGCTAATGCCAATATTGGAAAACCTCATTCAATTTACAGTTAATGTCCTTCGCCGTCCTCCCTTTGTGTTTCACCCTCCCTGCGCCGGTGCCTGTGTCACAGGCCTGACAAAGCAGCATTATTGATATAAATTGTTCCATTAGATGCAGTGTGTTTTGTCATCAGGCCAACTACACCAGGTTATTAATGGACATGGCCTTCGCTTTGATTAAGTCGCAGGATTTATGTAAAATACGCAGCGACATTTTCTTCATTGAGATAAACTTGCATGCGGCGACCTTATGAATGTCACTAAACACCAACGCATTTTGACCAAATTGGCTGTGTAATGGATATTCTTTATGTGCTTACATCAACTCCCAAAGACAATTTAAAGTGAACACCTGCCATATCATGGTTTTATTCCTTTGAGCCCCTGCTTTATCACAGATTTTTAATTCTTTATTTTGATGGATTCACACAGTATACAGAGAAGTTGAATTTAGAGTTGGCCCATTCTGTGTCATACCACGCTGTGCCAGAGATAAGAGGCAGAGAATGTCTCCAACTGATCTCCGTTCATATTGATTTTTTTTGTCAACAGAAGACAGATGACATATGCCTGTGAGTGATATTGGAAGCTCTATTTGTTTAAAAGTAGCAGTTGCTTGACAGCTTACAATTATTGTAACATCTCTGCTAAATTTCCATCAATTTCCCTGAGCCCATGTATGGTGTTTTGCATTATATGTTGGCATTAACCGAGTCGACAGGGGAGAATAGGCGTGAAAGGAAGAGTTGATAAAAAGTGTTTTGCAATATGTTTAAAGTGTGTGGGAGATGTAAAATTATTCAACAAATTATCCAACCATCTTCCGAACCGCTTTGTCCTCACAAGGGCCGCGGGGGTGCTGGAGCCTAACCCAGCTGTCTTCAGGCAGTAGGAGGGGGACACCCTGAACCGGTTGCCAGACAATCGCAGGGCACACACAGACGAACAACCATCCACGCTCACACCTTGGGACAATTTAGAGTGTTCCATTAACCTGCCATACATGTTTATGAAATGTGGGAGGAAACCAGAGTACCCGGAGAAAACGCACGCAGGCACAGGGAGAACATGCAAACTCCACACAGGAAGGCCGGAGCTGGGATCGAACTTTAAACAAATTATTTTTTTCTTTTCCTATGTTAAAGGACCTTTGCAGCCATACATGGACATTGTTGTGGAAACTAACTATGGGTGGAAATATACGAAGCCCTTTGTATTCAAATGTTCAGACTTGTATGGTTCTATATGTTGTTAAAATAATAAAGATGCAAGTTACAAAAAAAATTAATAAAATAATAATCTTTTTTTTTCTATATCACAAATGTTCACCTTTGTGGGAGGGAATGGAATGAATGGTACCCCACAAGATAATCAAGGGCTCATTGTTATATTATTTGATATGAAAACCATCAGGATCATAAAGTGAGAAACATTTCCATAGCGTTACAGAATCTGCCCATAAAACAATTAAAACAAAAGGAAGTGTCAAAGCAAACGTAGGTGTCATTGTTTACACTAGATTATAGAGGGACAAGGGTTAAGAGCATTTTGAGATATTCACAAGTCAAAAGCTACGAAGGCATTGATAATTGTCCAAAAACAAGAATTGTAGTAACCGCAGCTGTGTTGTCTGCAGACAGTGCAAGTAAACCCATGAATTAGATAAGCGCAATGTGCCAATAGCGCGGCCACAACAACAAAACTCTATAATCAATAAATAATAAAATCAGTTTCTTCAGCAGAACATTGTACAAGTTCTTTCAATATCACATCCATGTCAGCCCTTAGCTGCTCTCTACAACACAAGCGTGCATGTGTGTGTGTTAGTGTGTGTGCGTGCGTGTATATGCAAAAGTGTCACATATCCCATTCATCAGGCCAGTTAACCTCTGGCAGCAAGTAGTAATACTCTGCAGGTGACCAGAGGGGGATACAGGCACTTGCTCTAATTAAATCTCCCCCTCCACAAAGCCATCCTTGCTTGCCCAAACAGCAGCCCGTTCCTCGAGCAACGGAGGCACACAGATCTTGCAAACCATTTGTTCGTTTGCCAGATGGATTGGTTAGAGGCGGGATGCCGCTTTCCACAAAAAGAGCTAAAGTTATGTATTTTTGTATTATTTTTATTATTGCTGACTCATTAAGATACAATTAGAATAACAAAACACCCGGGCACCTCAGATTCAGAGTACGAACAGTAAATGTTGCAGTACTTAGTCAAAGGTGTATCTCACGATGGTTAGAAAAGATGACGCGGTTCAAGTGAATGGTGGTCGCCACGTTACAAAAAAAAAAAAAAAAAGAAAAAAAGTCACTGACGTCAAACTCAAACCTTGCGGAGAGTCAGCTTTGCTCAAAGCGTGTTTCTTCATTGTAGACTGGTCAAATGCCCTTTTGTTGTTTTATACTTAGAGGTGTCACAAATGGACACACGCACACGCACACACACACACTGTATTACCGCAACCCCCCGCCCCCCAAAAAAACCACTTCTGTATCAGGAAGATGATGTTATTCATGTAATCGTCTTCCTGGATTGGAGTCACTTTGAGTTAATAGTGCTATAAGTATTTGCTTTTCCAGGACTGTTTAAGTAAACAACATACAGCGTGATGATAGTTTTCACCTTTCAAACATGAACCTTTGAGCTGTTGACATTCTGCAATCCAACCTATTTGCACTTGTTGACCTGCCGTCTTCATGCTGACTCAAAATAAATGTGTCATTGCCTCACCTGAGAAGTAATGACTCGGAGTGAATTAAGTGGCATTAATGTGGATACGGTATTTGTTTGCTTTGGTGTGAAAGTGTGCGGTTGATTTTTGTGTGGCACTCCGGGTTCAAAAGAAGGTTAAGAGTGGGACAATCTGTCTACCTGACATCATCAAAGCCCATTGTGTCATCAATAAAAGGTCAAACTCGAGTGGCTCCATTCACACATTATACCCCACCTTGCATGTAAGCACAAGTACCTGAATTTTTATTTTTTTTTTAAATGAAGACCACATCAATATTAAATCATCTGCCCTTTCGTTTTCTAGAGCGCATGTCGTCACGAGGGTCATGGACGAGCTGGAGTCAAATTTGAGCAAGAGGTATAGGTGACACCCTGGACCGGTCGCCAGTCAATCTTAAGGCACATATAAACAAATGAGCATTTACACGCGTGCAGAAGCGGTCCTGGTTAGATTTGCGCCCCGGGCAAACGGTCACTTGTTGCCACCAAATACTCCTCATTTTGACCAGTGGGTGCTCCAGCTCTGTGATGTAAAATCACAGTAACATCACAGAGCTGGACATCACATATGCATGAGTTACCCAATTAAAGTGACGAAAAATGTAGGGATGCGGCAACTGACTGGTTTTTTTCCATTTTTTCATGAGGCCATTTTCATGTGATGACATCACACAGGTCTCGCTTTGCACTTCAGAAATAATAGCTCTGGACAATAACCGGTTGGTTTTGGTAGGCAGGACATTCAGTCACCAAGCATACCTGGCAGCAACAAAAACAACCCTACTACGAGACTCTACTTGGAAAATTTAGAACTGAAGAAGCCTTTTGGATTCAAGCTGAAACATCTTCACCAAAGAAGGAATCCAGTTGCCTCGATTCAACCTTTGTTTGTTTCATTATACTCGCCCCACATCCTCAGTGTCACCGCATCTAATTGGCATCATTGAGCTGGCTCACATGATAAAGAGACCCATAATAATCCGTGCAGGTGAAACAAAAAAAACAGCTCCCAGTTATTACTTTTGTCCTTCTCCGCCATCAGTCCCAAACTACCCAGCCCCCCTCCACTTCTCCGCACATAATTTTAACAGACCGGGAGTGCCGTTTATTTGAAGAAAATGTTTGACACCTGAAGACGCGTGGAGGTGAAGATAGGGGGAGGGGCTTGAGCCGAATACGAGCCGAGCTAGATGAGATGTGACAGGCCCGTCACTCTTGTCATCAGCATGGCACAGCCGCCACAGCCCTATTTCAGGAAAATTAAACAGCCTTACGGTAAACCGGCCTGCCGGTTGTGGGGGGGGACGGGGGTGGCGCCTGGCGCGCCACCAACCGCGCGCATGACAATGAGAAGGCTTGTCGTATTCCTCTCTCCTCCTCCCCCGCCATTCTCTCTTATTGACATGGTAATAGAGCCAAATTGATGAAGACACTTCACTCATTCAGTGACAACTCTACTGGTGCGCTCCATAAACGCGCTTCCTCATCCATCACTCATGAAGCACCTCCCTCCGGCGTCTGCTTGCCACTTGTCGGCCGGGGGGGACATGTTTAATCAGTTAATTTACTCTTCGTTGGTCACCATTAATGACTGCGCCACTACGGGATTAGCTTGTCATCCGATGCTCTTAATCAGTACTGATGAACTGCTCATCACACTATTAGCCTCCTTTTGCCTTCGTCACGCTTAGCAAAAGGTTAGAGGCCTGCATTAAAAAACAATCTGCTGGGTCACACTTCTGTTAATTAATTTGCGACAACAGACACTATTGTTGTTTATCAAAGCACCTTCACAGTCGGGAAGACTTTGACCTTGACGGGTAACAAAAGCCGAAATGTTCTCAGAAAACTTTCCATGTCATTTGACCAAGGCAAAGTGATTGAGAAAACAAGGGAAACGCCTAAAATAAATGCTAAATGAAGTCTTCTCCACGGCCAAGTGTCACTCGAAAAGAATCTGCTAGGTGAGGCGAGAGTGGCTGCCTTTCCAGCAGCTCTTATATTTTGTTGTTGTACTTCTTCCTTTCATAACTTTGCTGCTGTGAATTGGGAATTTCTCCATTGCGAGACTAATAAAGTTTTTTTTCTTTTTCTTTTCTAAACAGCTTGATGAGGAGTGGAAATGTGGTGGAAACTCAGACATCGTTCCTAAGTGGTATACATTCAGTATCTTTGACTTCATGGGTGCTTTGTCTTTCCAAATAATGTCTAATCCACAGAATTTTAGGTGGACTGCAATGTAGTTGGAGAAACATGGCAGGGATGAATAGTGGAAACAGGGGGGGGGGGGGGGCTCTTCAAATTCTGGCGTTTGCTTTAAACCTTTCCTTTTCTTTTCTTTCCTGTCCGAGTAAGATGACCGAGAAGAACTTGGAGGAAAGGTTGTTTGACTGAGGAAGGGGCCTCACTGGAGCATTCTAAACAACTTTTACAAAAGGGCAGGACATCTTTGTTCCCCCATAATCTTTCACGGCCGTAATATTTCATTCAATAATATAATATTCAATTCCAGCAACAGGTCATCAACGCTCGTTAGTGCACGTTCACACTAGAGTCTTCCTTCCGTTGAACTAATTTTAAACTGCGCTTCTTACGTTCAAAAGGAAGCACTTTGTCATCTCACCTTGACCTGATGACGTTTCCCACAAAGGTTAAGGAAAGGTGGCATGAAAAGAAGCAGATATGACTTGCTGGAGAGCTCCAGGGTGCAAGTGAGCTCGAGCTTCTCAGCTTCATGGCGAAGACTATGAATTAGAGAGAGACCAATTATTGGCTGGCCCGATCATTGACCAGGGTGATTATACGTGCTGATATGTGGCAATTTGACAAATTCCGGCATAACTGAAAGTTTAACATTCCGGTAATTTTGAAATTTTGGAAAAAAATGACTTTACTTGTTTGAAGTTTTCATTGAACTTTAGTTAAAGACACGTTGATGACCCTGGGGGCTCCCTGAACTTTTTACATGTCTATTGTCTAAGATGCAATGTAAAGACATTGCAACAAAGAGTTGGAGTTTGCATTTTTTTAAATTTGAAAGTCAATCTTTTCCCTTTTAATGAAAATGAATATCAGCTCCAGATATCTGTGATCAGCCTTCTTGACGACTAATAATTGGTATCAGCCCTGAAGAAACTTCAACAACTAAAACCAATTTAGCTCTGTCTGAAGATGAAGTTCTTGCTATTTCCACACAAACGCACAGTTAGAATTGTCGTACCTATAACCGAATTCACAACTTCCGACCTGTTCTGACCTTATGCGGCAAATAACAAGTATCGATCCATCCGCACCAACTACCACCCGAAAAGACTTATTGTTGAGGTCCATTCCGTCTAATCACTTGGCAAAAGAGTTTGACGTTTACAGAAAGAAAGGAAGAATAAGTAAATAAAACCCTCTCTGGGCCAGCGTGTTGCTCTCACCTTTGCAGATGAAATTACCCGAAAAGCTGTTACAAATCAATATAATCAATGCAATCAGCTAACTGACACAGGCAATCTCCTGCCAGTAAGTAAACTACCCCCGGTGGAGATATTTCAATCTCCAGTGCCATAATTGCCCCCAAGGGTGACTTTAAGGTGCAGCATTTTGTACACTTAATTAAATTAGTGAGCTCGGTGGACAAGGTGGCTTGACGATCTCGCAGAGGATGGATCGCTTTGGCCCTCAGCCAGTAATTAAGGCAATACCCTTCCTGATTACGCCAATCCCCCTTAATGAACTCGTTATGCATTTTAACCCAAATACACCCATGAATAAACGAGTGAGTGAGAGGAAAGCGTCTGCATGGAGGGGGGGGGGGGGGGAAACAACACATTTTAAATCATCCCCTCAGCGGTGTAGATGTAATGGCCATATTTCTCCCTCTTTCAGATGCAGCCAAGGGTAATTTGGACGTGAGTGCCAGCGCAAGTTCTAGGTCCTTGCAAATAAAACATTAAGTAAATAGGATCTTTTTGAGGGGGAGGGGGGGACTTTCAGGAGGTATCACAACATTTCTTTGTGAAGCGAATAGAGTGAGGAAACTCACACCTGCAACACATCCCAATTTATGTGTCATAATTTAAAGGGGCGGGCTTGGACCAGTTCAGCACTGACCCATAATGCTTTGCTAATTAAATATCTCACTAATTGATTCACAGCAAATCAATAAAACTCTGGTTTATGGTGAAAGACTTGCAGTCAGTTGCAAAAATGAAATGCAAATTCATATTAACTGGCTAATGTGAAAAATCCCATTGAAAGTGACACTCAAATGAGGGTTGACCTGACGCTTGTATTGTATGACATCATTTCTGCCGGCACTTGATAGCGAATAGAAAGGTGTGTTTGGAATAAAGAGGGGCACAGCGGAGTCTGGGTTGCTGGGGGCACCTGAGGAAGAGATTACCTATGATATGATTAGTTCATGTGTAATGAATTCTAATATTGGTAAATAAAAAATAAATAAAAGCACAGCTCCGTAAATACAAGTTATCTTCTTTTTTTTTTTTTTTTAACGGCTGGTCATTTATGGCTTGTCATTTGTGTGTGCTTCTGCCTTGGAATGTAATACGGGCAGCAATATAAGTGTGACATCTGACTGATCTGGGTGGTTGTGAGGATCATAAATCCAGCCGGGGGGACCCGTTTCATTTTTGTCAGGGAATGTGCACACCAAAACAAATATAACCGAGGTGCGTAATAAAAGGGCACTATTCATTCAAGATGGAAGCAATATAACAAAAACCCTGCAAGATTTATCCAATACGCTACCGATTCGAAATTTGCCAAATTTGCATATTTTCCATTTCTTTTCAACGTAAT
Organism: Hippocampus guttulatus; assembly: GCF_054856545.1. Lineage (NCBI taxonomy): Eukaryota > Metazoa > Chordata > Actinopteri > Syngnathiformes > Syngnathidae > Hippocampus > Hippocampus guttulatus. The sequence goes on from NC_141263.1 coordinate 10,877,476, forward strand.
TGATTCTACCATATGTTAGGTGGACATTTGCCATGCTGTTGGTTCAGTGTTTCTGTTCTGTAGCTGCAGAACTGAAACAGCATGTGCGTCTCTCACACGCACGCATGCACACACACACACACACACACACACGCACACACGCACACACACACACTTGCTGATGATGTGATGTCATAATTGATGTGTTTGGTTACAAGTGTTGAATCAAGTCAAAAACAGCACTGCGTTTGCATCTGAGAGGTGTTCAGAATTATTTGATCAACTTCACAAGAGGGCAAAATATTCGAACCACCAAGTATGACGCAGTGTAGTTTCACACGACTGAGAACAACTATAATCATATAAATGATTAAAATCTTACTATGATGGCATTATCTTTGTGGATGCGCATTTTTTAAATCATTTTATTTTTCATAATGGGTGAAAATGGTTCGCTTAAAAAAGTCATTTGGGTTGAAGTTTTATTGTACATTACTAATACTTAACATACTGTTTAAAAACATTCTACCACCCTTCTGATATTTCAAATGCATTTTATGTGTGTAACAAATTGCTTTCGTGTATGAACACAAAAAAAATTCCAATAAAACATTTGTTTAAAGAAAAAAAAATTCAGTCTGTATTTACATGCAGACAAAATTGATGGCACTCCTCACTGAAAAAATATTGAAACTGAAGAGAGTGGAATTAGCTTTTTTGGCAAGTCATCTCAGCTCCATGTTTACAGATGCAAACAAGAAGCACACACACAAAAGAATGCCGTAACTGCTATGAATCATGGAGGAGGTTCAGTTTTGTCCCAGCAGACGGTACAACGAAATCCTAAGACTATCAAGACACTCTGGAGAGAAATGTGCTAACCAGTGTCAGACAACAGGTCATGACCCAAAACACACAGCTAAAAAATAGCCAAGCATGGCAGATCTCAAACCAATGAGTGCTGATTTAAGTCCCATTGAACAGCTTTGGAAGAAGTGACACATAGCGACTGTGGAAGGCACCCTTTAAACCTGCGAAAGCTGGAAGCTTGCTCATGGGGAGTTGGCCAAAATATCCTCTGACTGAGTGCAGCAAAACATGAAGATCAGGGGACAAGCAAAAAGCAAAACATGACGCATCACACTTGACCTAATAATGCTGTTGGAACGGAAAAATAGAGCAAAGCCAGAGTTTCATTAAATTGTTTTCAGTAAATGTTTATTTCTAATAACTTCTGTCAGTTTCAAGCCGATTCAGTGACAATTGCGGATATGTCTTTCTTTGATGAAAGGGTAAAAATTTTGGCCTGCATGCCAATATATTAGATGTCATTCAATTGTGTGATTTTTCTGCATGCACGTCGACTAAACAAGAAAGCTTTCGTCATTACTTTTAATGACACACGAGAAAATGTACAATTGAAAGACCAATAGCATTAGTCTTATATAATAATAATAATAATATTCATGGTTGTCATTACAGGAATATTATCACTTTCAAACACTTACTGAAACAGAGTGCTCATTACCGCTGAAATAATGAACAGAATTTTCCTTTACAGACAAGGATCAGGTTGTCACGGCAAATAATACAAAACATTATGTCATCATGGATTTTTAAAAAAAGTACCATTAGAGTTTAGTAAGAGTGACTAAGAGACCCATTGAGGGCAAGCCCTGAGAGAACAAAAGTGTATAAAAGTCACACATGAATGCAAGACTACACTTAACATGAACACAGTGTGGGGGAGAATGTTGTTGCATAATGTTGGAATTACAGTTAAGACGTCTCAAGTCATTATCAAAATGATTAAAACCTTGGTGATCTGTGGAACAGCACCCACTCGTCTGTGGTGATGTAGTGCCGCTGTATGGTCATGAGCGGCATTGCAATAAGTCACTGCTACTTCAGTGCGGTTTTTAAGATGACACTTGTACTTACTGTCGTAAATTTTGGAAAACACAAGTCGCCTCCCGTAACTAAGAAATGCGAATACTTCGGAGTAATCGTGACACAATTTAAAAAAAAGGGACGTCTAATCTAGCCTCTTTGTTTTGGCACGGAATGTCACCTCGTACTTTCAGCTCCGTGAATATTTGACAAAAAATATAAGCCATTACAAATGTGCCCGTGCTCACCAATGATCAAGCTTTCTGATTCACCCAAGATTTATCAAAGCACAATATCGTAAATCGTTCAAATATTGATTATTATCGAACTATCAGGCGCCTGCAAATAGATTCCAACAATTTGTGGAAAGCTCTGAGGTCAACGTTTACGTTCTACCTCATTTGAGCACATAAGGCACATAAGAACAATTTTGACAATGCAAGAATACAATGGAAATCAAAAGCGGGGAATGGAGATTCTATTTTATGCATTTTGATAATATTCTCAGCTGATTTGCAGCGCACAAGTTGTGTGTTAAGCAGCAAGTCATTGAAAAGTTAAAATGGTGATCAAAAGAGTCTCTGGGGTTTTTTTCACCAATCATGAATAAATTAAGGATTTCTGAGCATAAAATAGGAGCCATTCCTCAATGTGTGCAAAAGTCCTTTCAGACCGTATTGGTTTGGGTGTCTGGGCTGCAACTCTGCAGGTCCTTTACCTGCTCAAGTACCCAGCTGATGTTCGGCCTCTCCTGGGCGTTGGACACCATTATGGAGCTCAGCAGCAACTGCAGCCCGTCTGAGTAACTGGGGAAGAGACACACAAAGAGTGAATTAGGGAGGATGCGAGACATATTGACGACAGTGAAAAAGCTCCACTACAGGGGTGCCTTGAGATAAACGTGACCCGACTCACGAGTTTCTGTCATTCTGACAATTTTTCGTTTTGAGCTCAGCTTGAGATGCGACAGCTGTATGGTGGCAGTGAATTCAGTTCAACCTACTTCACAACAAACAGCAGTTTGGAAAATATTGAACATATCTTCAAAAATTCCCAGTTCAAGTTTCTGTCAAACTAATATAAAACAAAAGAGTATTTCACACGAGACTGTTTAGCTTAAAGCTAACATGTATGAAAAATGCCTTTTACATGCTAACGGTTAGCATTGAGAGAGAGAGAGAGAGAGAGAGAGAGAGAGAGAGAGAGAGAGAGAGAGAGAGACAGAGAGAGAGAGAGAGACAGAGAGAGAGAGAGAGATTGAATCATTCTGTCAAGCTACTATTACATAAAGAATTTCAACCTCGGTGTTCAGCGTAATAACAACTCACCTGCAGGGCTGTGGGATGTTCACAGGGTTCTGAACTGCCAAGGCCACACTGTCGCCTCTCTGAAACACAAGGTCGTAGGGTCCTTCCAGCACCATCATGCAGTACAGCACGCAGCCCAATGACTGGATGAGTACAGCAAGAAGCAAAGTAAGGCAGAAGAGCATTTGACAATGTCACTTTGGAAATAACATTCGCCAATTAAAAGTAAAATATCAGGATTTACCCAAATATCTGTGCGCTCATCAATAACACAGTAGCTCTCCACATTGAAGAGCTCAGGTGCACGGTAGGAAATGGTGCATCGCTGGGCAGCCCAATCCTGTAAAGTCATTGCTTCTCTGGTACCCCTGACCTGGAATTGAGTCCCAAATGTGGAAATAAAGTGTTTCCAAGAAAGCTGACAGTCGCCCCGAATCAGCCCCAACAACTGAATCTTTTGTCATAGCCATCAACAGTGTGGGGCTGATTTATGAAACTTCCATAAAACGCTAATCTGTCCAATCAAATCAGCATGGAAGTTGATCTGCTAACCGGGCATATCTGGGATTGGATTTGCAAAAGGGGCAGATTAGTTGTTTCAATCCAAACGCCCAAAATACTCGCACAGTAGATGGAATGCCACATCAGTAATACAATTTTGGAGTTTCTGAATGATCTCATGGGTGACTTGAAGCAAGTATCAAGAAGGAGTCATGCCATACCACCTATGACAAAACTCTTTTTCATTGCATCTTGATCATTTTAATGCACTATGGCAATTATTGCTGTCTTCTCCCAGAGAAATTCTTCAGATGTGATGTCACAAGTTTTAAACATAATGCTACTGATACAAGTTCAATGAAACAAAGCATGACTTTTGTGCAGTTGCAACTTGCTGTCTTGCTCCAAATTATTGGAGTGATAGACTGTGTTCAACTTGTTCCCCCCTGAAACATCTAACAAATGGTAATGGACAATTGTAACATAAGCTTTCTTTGAATGTGTGTTAGGATAGACCTCCTGAGGCACCTGTTTGAGACAGACCCAGACCAGATCCTAAGTTGCTGGATGCTGTAACTTTCCACTGCTACTGCCTTGAATTTCTTTATCTACTGCACCCGAAGCTTACTCAAACTGTATCATACCATTTAAGACCATGGAGTCATACATAGGAACAATACAGAGGCATTGTTTATGCTGGGTCACCCTCTTGCGAGGGCGTAAGACCAAAGTAGGAGAAAAGGAAGGAATAACTAGAGGGTGGTAGACACTCCCCAGCCACCAAGCAGAGTCTGTCTCCAAAAACTGGGTATCAATGCTTCTGACATTAAAAACATTCTTAACTGAGACAATACAGTTCTCTGGTAGTTCATGCTAATGAGGCAGATATTTAAAAAAAAAAGATCCTAGAAGAAGTTCAGATGGACCTTAACATGTGCAAGCTGTGTGTCATTCAAAAGGGGTCAAAATGTTTGTCTCTTTCACTCACACTTCCAATGTCATCTCTTCAAAGATTTTACATTGCGGTGCTCTCTAAAATTGTCTTTGGTAAAAAAAGCAAAAAACAAAACATTAGAGCTCCTGTCGCTAAAGTTTACACCCCTTATTTCAATAGGCCACTCTCCATCACTTGTACACCTGGTGCCAATTGTGCCGCTTTCTTTGTTGACCATGCAAAACCTCCCTCGAACAGTGCGCACAATCTATTAGAGTGAACCTGCAATTTAGTCAAATGTAGTATCTTAGTAATCAGGCCATATGCGAAGGGTTCTCATAACTTTAATCCCCAAACTTGCCATTTGTTGTTTGTGGAGCGAGTCACTTTTAAAACACACAACACAATTTTCTCAATAAACATTATTAGGCAAGTTACCTAATCCGACCAGTCTGTCCAGATGGGTCACAAACCAGCCAGCTGTACTGTATCTTAAATTACACACTTCAGGATATGTTAATCGAGTCTTCTCATAAATATTCAAAATGCTCAAGGCCTCTTACCTCAATGCGGGCTCTATTCATAGAGCCCAAATCCATCAGGACGGGGCTGTCATCCTCATTCAGAAGCACATTTGTAGGTTTAAGGTCTCTGACCAAATACATTGAGACGATTAGTATTCATGTCTTATTCATTCTGAGACTGAAAGATTGCAGTGGTACCTTGACTGGGGTTCCTACAGCTCAAGAAAAGTTAAATTCAAGACTCTTCAAGACCAACTCCACAATGTTTCCACTGTTCCACACTCCCATGTTGTGTAAATTTACTCCAGTACATTAATAATGCGCATATTTTCTTGGCCAAAAACACATCACTCTTTTGTTGGTCGCATAATGTTACTGAGACAGTCTTTACGACTGTCAGGTTAGTTAGAGATTTGAGACTATTTAAAATCATTACACGATTGAAGTGTTGACATTTTTCAAGACTTTTGAAACTCCTATGTCAATGTACCACTGTATTTGGGTGCAGGATTGTATGAAACGTTCTTACCGATGAGCATAACCTTTGTCATGGACGGCCTTGAGTCCTGAACAGATCCCACGAAAGATTTTTAAAATCAGTTTTTCAGGCATGTAGCTCCCATTTTCTCGAAGCTTCTCCAGAACTGACCACAGACTTCCCTTCTGGGTTGTTGTTGTTTTTTTTGCACACACAGACAGAATGAGCATCACGGTATTTGACCGATGGTTGTTGCTTTGCCAAAATATAACCAAAACAAAATTGAAGAAGCAACTTACTCTTATGTAAGGCAGAAGCAGCCAGGCTTCACTCTTCCCATTCCGCTCAACAAAGGTGTGTGCCACGAGGCTAATTATATTGGGGTGATTAAACATCTGATGCATTTCCACTTCCGTCTGGGCTTCCTGACGGCCTTCTCGATCATGACACAGGATTCTCTTCAGGGCATAGAATCGACCATCCTTTACCCCCTCAACAAGGTCCACGTAACTGAAACCACTGGAGAGAGAAATTATGAATAATTCTGTATTTTGTTGAAATGCAACTTTTGTCAAAAAAAATGCAAATCCCTTTGCAAACCGATGTGTGTTTGCATCAAAAAGGGACCATATGTGTTATCTTACCCCTCGTCAAGTTTCTGCAAGAAGTAGTATTTTTTGCTGTCAATGGTGATGGAGCCACGGGAGCAGATGCACATAGTCTGCCCCATCTTGACTGGAACATTACATTATTTAAAATCTAGAAATAAATATAAAGCTCATTAAAGAGATGGAAATTAATTTATTCAACAACATTTTGCACAAGGATCGTAATCCTCATGTTTTGCGGTGGCGGGCGGTGAGTTTAGTACCTGGGTCTACAGACTTAATAATCCAACTCCATATATATCTGTGTATATATATACTGTATACATACATACATACATACATATACACACGAATAGTTTTAAGTTGTAATATCAACATTCACCACGAGATCACAGACATGGGTTAGTTGCACTTGCACCGGGTCTTATACTGTGCTATACTACTGTCCAACGTGAGTAGGCCGAATAATTCTTTGCAGATTTGGAATAAAATTTAGGACAAACATAGTACAGTACCTGAATAAAATTAATATTTGGAGTGAGTTGGCTTTTGGGATTAAAAAAAATACACAAAATGACTTCTTGCACCTAATATTGGTTTCCTGTTCAGCAGTTTTGTGCTGACCTTGAATGCAAATTTGTATTTTTAGCATCCACATACAAGTACTGGAGGCAGTGTATCCAAGAAATATGCTAGGAAATATGAATGGTGACAAAATTCAGAATTTAGGATTTGAATATATGCAGTGATTCTGATAATGTTTAGGCCATCAGAAAGCTTGCTGGCTTGCCAGGTGTTTTGGAAGTGAATAATTAAACATTTTTATGATTGTATTTACATAATTCGCCTTGGGGACAGAGTCAACCAAACTAGCCTAACGCGGCTAAGAGTGTCGGAAGATCTAAACTGCATCACGCGGATAGGTTGTATTTTGACCTTTTATTACAGTTAAATAAGTGAACAAAAATATTACGTCTTCACAATGTGTATGTTTACAGGTCTAAATTTGTAATTACGGGACTGGAGACAAAATTCTCTCTCCACGACATTCTCACCCGATGTAAACATAGAGCAACTTTCACAAAACGCCAACATCATGAATGTGAGCATATTTTGGTCATTTGTTACCTGATAATTGCGTGAAATGATGCGCTAACATGGAGCAATGGATGGACGCTTACCTGTTGGTGAAGATCAGCAGGCACCCTGCGTTCCGGTTGTATGACGTCACGGACTGGTATTCTTCTTCTGTACCAGACAGAAGAGTAAACCTTTGTGCGAGCGTCAACATGACAGCTGATGTCCAAACGGTGTAATTGCACTACGGGAGTGTTGAGCGAAGGAAAATTGATGGAAAGCTGTCATTTATATCCATGACCATAATGTATCTTTGCGCTTTTTTTCCTCATTCGTAGAACATTTTTGCTAGTGGGACAACTGCGTGTTACAAAGCGGCAAAACTGGTTATTATGTTCTTCACTGTTTACTTCTGCATACCAAATGGTACCAACACATTAATAATAACCATACGCGTGTAACATAAGGAACAACTATTTTGTTGTTGAAGGCTTATAAAATATGATTTTTGATAGAAAAATCATACAGATGTCACAGGGCGAGATCTGTACCTGCAAAATGAAGCACATTTAAAACAAAACTAAGTTTCCTTTATTCTGAAACTTTGATTCATGAGTACCGGTAATCATGCAAGTATTGACATTTTGAAAATATCTGTACGGCAGCTCACATTTTGATATTATTATGGGGATTTTCTTGAGGCAGAACACACTTCATTGCACGGAAAAGGGAAAGTAGTTAAGGGTACATATAGTGAGTACTTTAGCCACTTCTGATTATTAAGTGAAATTTTCAAACAAGTGGATGGAAAAAAGACGACGCATTTATTCGTCAATGGTGGCGCTAAAACGCACACAATCGAAATTAGAGCGAAGAAGATGTTCGAGCAGCTACAGCCCATTCATTCAAAATGGCGAACATGGAACGCAACAGGAGAGACCACCGCGACGACGGAGGTGATATCTGTGCCATTTTAATTTCTTTTACTAATGTTATACACGCATTTAAATTAGTCTTTGTTTGCATTGCTTCCCATATTCCCAAATCAGGTAAAAAGTACGTCACTTATGGAGCCCTTCCTAAAATATAACGAGCTAACGAATCAAGTGTTTTTTTTAGCGAAGATACCATTGTGTTGACGTCGGTTGGAATTACATTGAATAAAAAAACAATGATCAGCTGTTAATCAACGTATTAGTGTACCTACGCGCATTTTTTAAACAAATGGTGAAAATATATTTAAGATAGGTAGCGATGCTCATACTCGAAGCAGTTGTGAACAAATTTCAAGATGGGCAATGCACGCATGAACTAAATTTAAGCGTTTTATGTGTCACATTTTGTGGCGACAAACATAGCCGTGCAGGTAATTCTGTTATTTAGCTCTTTGTAAAAAAAAAAAACAGTTGTTCACCTTGGTGAGTTGTCTTGCCTCAAGCAGGGCCGCTGGAGGAGGGAGGCAGAGTGAAAACTAAGCCTGTCTCTTGTAGCACGGTGGGCGGAGGAGCGAGCAAACTCAAACGCACATCACAGCATCTTTCATCAGACGATGAGGACGAAACCCCGACAGAGACACTAGCGCCCCGCAAAGCCTCCAAAATAGGCTTCGGCATGAGCAGCAATAAGTCCAATCCTATATCGATCAAGCTTGGTGCAAGTGTAAGTAGGTTGGGTATTTGATTGGGTTACTTATTGAATTGGTTGTGAGGGGCAGGCTCACCTTCTGGGGGACCGTTTGTGGTTTGAATCTGGACTTTGGCCTTTCTGGGTGGAGTTTGCATATTTTCTGGCTTCCTTCCATATTATAAAAAACATGCATATTAGAGCAATTGAGGACTCAGAATTGTTCTATGGTGTGATTGTAACTGTGAATCTTTGTCTATACCTTTGGCAAGCGTCGACACACTCTGTACTTCCCTGTTTTGTTCCCACCTTCGAATTCACCTGCATCTCAATCAATCAATATGTCAACCGTGTTTGACTTTATCCGTCTTTATTACATCGTGTCATCATCTGCAGAGGTTAAAAAAGTAATAACCTAATTTTGATAAATATGAGTATAACATGCAAATATGTTTTCAATAGTTGGGAGCACAAGTAAAATGTTTTCAGAAAAAGATATACTAGAGTAAGGTACAAACCTATGGAAATAAATCTACCTAAGTACATAAATAGAGCATTTGTACGTCTTATTTCCCACCACTAGATTTAAGGGAGGGCACAGATTGGCCTTCAAGATACCGAAAGCAAAGCAAGACTCTTTAGAATCTTTGTTTTTTCTTGTCCTTGAGAGATTAGCAGAAAGCGTTTGTCAGCTAGCATAGGCTTTTCTCATGCGCGACATGAATGAGGGCAGCCAATATAGAGTTGCTCTTGAGGAAACGTGCTAAAGCCCATATTTATGCATTATGCTGTAAAATTTCACTTCCCTCTCTTCTCACAATGTTGCCTTAGAAACCCAAAGAGCCTGTACCAACAGCCCCTCCAAAAAAGCTTGGACTGGCATCGGTTTTCAATGAGGATGATGACGTAAGTACTGAAATCACTTTTTTAACTAACGAGACAATCATGAATGGAATTTCTTGCTTTTTAGCTTTTGAAATATAATCGAGATATTGTGAGCTAAAAGCTTTCATATGACTCAGAGAAGCAAGTTGATGGGGTAGACCCTTGTCTTTTTCTTCCTGCTAAGATAATAAATATTCTTAATGACACACGTCAGAATTAGATACTGTTTCTTCATCCCACATGGACAAACACATACCAACAACAGGAAACACATTGATGCAAATGACCATTCCTGTTGACATGCTCCACATATACATGTATGGCCCTCACTGGCCGGAAGGCCACCAATATAAATAAGCCGATAAATAAAATGTTCTCATTTTACAGAGCGAGCCGGAGGAGATGCCCCCAGAGGCAAAGATGAGGATGAAGAACATCGGCAGGTGCTTCACGACTACATTGTTTTATTTCAGCCTAATCCTGTCATTCTAGACACGACAGTGAACTTTCATATAAAAGTGTTGCTTTGGCGCTGTTATGTGGCGTCTTGGTGCCAGTTAATTGTATGGAAGTGATTTGAGGAGCGCCATTCAGACAAAAGTTGTGCTTTGCTGCCCTTTTGTTGCATCCTGGTGCCAAGGAACTATGTGAAGGGGTCTCAAACTCCGATCCTTGATGGCCGCTTTCCTGCAATTTTTCCCTCCTCCATCACACCCGATTCAAATGATCAGCCCATCAGCAAGCTCGTGGGAGCCTGATCTTTTGAATCAGGTGTGTTGGAGGAGGGAAACATCTAAAACATGCAGGACCTTTGAGGACTGGAGTTTGACAATTGTACTTTAGCGGTCTGTAAAATCAAAATAATCACAGGAATTAAATGTTAACGGTACAATTCTTATACATTGAATAATTATTCCGGTAGAGTTGTTGTCTCGATTTCAGTGCAGTATTGATGTTGAAACAATGCGTTCGCAGGTTTCCACAATTCATTTCACTCCCTTTTTGGAGTGCTGTATATTTATTTCCGTTTTAAGATTCAACAAGTTCTGTTAAAAGTAAATCAAAACCAGAGATTCGCCAAATTAGGATTGAGTACAGGTCAGGTGCCTTTTTTTTTTTTAAAAAATTTTTAACCATTAAATTAAGTTCAGTCAACATTTAACATGTTATTAATCTGGAATCTTTTTAGGGAGACGCCGACATCAGCCGGACCGAACTCCTTCAACAAGGGCAAGCAGGGCTTCTCTGATAATCAAAAACTTTGGGAGAGGAAGTTGAAGGCGCACACAGACAAATAGTGAAACAAAACTTTTTTTCCCCCCTTCTTCTTCTTATGTTATGGTTAAATCCCACACCTGGGATCTCTACAAAGGCTTCAATTATTGGAGTCTCCACTTTGAGGCTGCCCTACCAAGCATGCCTTTTAGTGTTCTCTGTTTAGGACCTTACATCTGTGTGCTGAGCAATGAGAAACACAGCAATATGTGATGAAGTCAACCGTGTAACATTTGCTGCACATTACATCTAATGGCCAATAAGAAAGGTTCACATCTCCCGCTTCTTCCTGCTTCTTCGTACGCGTACCTGGCGAAAGTGTACTTTACTTTTGAGCCGTTTTGTGTATACATGTAAATAGAAGTTTGATTCTGTTTTTTTGTGCGCTTGTTTTATCCATAGTAAAATTGCAAAGCGATAGAACATTTCCGGTGACTTTCCATGGGAGGTTAGCATTAGAATTTGAATAATAATGTAATCCAAGCGATGGCTTGTGGGTGCAAAAACTCGTAAAAGAACACTCATAAGGCCAGGTTCCGCCGTAAGTGGTTGTTTTAGTCAGGATTCTGCTAAAATATAGATTGACCAACGATAAATTCCCTAAGAAACAACCTTTAATTTTTGTGAATTATTGGTTTATTCCCATTAATTCCTATGGAAAGTTGCCGACGTTGAACATTTGCAACCCAAGTACTCAGTTGAATTTGTTGTATTCAAGAATGACTGTGACAGTTTTTTTTCTGTTATAGTGACCTAATCAGTTGTTTTTTGTTTGTTTTTATCGCCAGCTGTGCCAGTTTATACCCCCTCCTTAAACTCCTCTGTTGTATTTTGGTGTTTTATCACATCATGAAACTACACACGTCCCTCATTTTATTGGTCAGACAAAGAAATAAATCTCATGTTGAAACCAAGTGTGAAACCATGCAAATGTCTGCCCCTAAAAAAAAAATCATGCTAGTGATAAGCCATAGTCATAGACAAGAATTACCAGATATCAACCCTTTAATTGATACGATACAAAAAAAAGAGGATATACCCTAAGGAACAACATAAATCACTAACAAGATGTGCTTCTTTTTCTTTTTTTGCTTTTGTCTTGTTTCAATTCTGTTACCTGCAACTTTGAAATCAACAATACAACATTTGAATTTAAGAATTGGTCACTTGAACTCTGACTACACACTATAGAAGATTGTTTTAACAGCCCAATAAACACTTTGGAAGATCTTTTTGTTGTTTTTGTTTGGAATAAAAAATGCAAACACCAGCATCACCACATAAAAAGTTGAAATTTCCTCTCAAATTTAACATTTTTTTTTCCTGTCAGACAATCTATTCATCATTGCGTTTTGCTTGCCGATGCTGTTCATCTGTACTCGAATTTGCTCCGATACCATGACACTGATGCCCGGATGGCAGATGAATACTTCTGAAAACAAGTGGAATCAGTGCATCCCCATTCCTTACTCTTGGTTTCTGTTATCATTGTGTCCAAAACGGGCATGTGATATGACTCCAGTGACAGGTCTTACTTTGTTTTTGGGTAAGGCCTTCCTCAGCAACGTCCAGAATTTGCCATCCACTCTTTCACTTTGTCTCAAATTCCAGTCCAGGCTGGGAAGCACCGTCAATGCCCTTCGGACCACTGAGGGCAGAGGGGAATCTGGCTCTACGAAACATTTGGAAGTTCTACTTGTCCGTATCAGCAAAAGTTTGAGAGTAGAGCTCTGCAACAAAACCTTGAAAGACAAAAAAACAAGTTATTAGTGGTTTTGCTGTGATGAATAAAACTTAAATGATAGGCATAATCAAATGTACTGTTAGCTTCAGATATTTTTGGACAATGACAGGGTTTGATTCTTCCCTGCATACACTGCAGTAGAAAACAATAAATTTACTCAAAATACGGCCAATGAGAAAGATCTAAGCGATGAATAGAAGAGGCTCAAGGATGGAGACCTGGGGAACGCCTGTGGTAACTGAGAAAGGATTGGATTGCTTATTTGGCGTGCGTGTTTGCCTTATTTTGGTTTGTGTAAGAGGAGTGGGTGATAGCTGAAAAGTTCAATTTTTCCGTTATTAATCAATGTGACAGGTGACAGGTTTTGACTTGCCTGAATTCCTGATTCGAGAACAAACACAGCATTGCTGTTGGACAAGTAGTCAGCAGACACAACACAGATGAGGATTTGACTTCTTCTGATTGCATGCACCACATCGTTTGTGTAGGCTGTCAAACAAAAATAGACGTCATTAGAAACCAAGACCCCACTCGCGTGCATGTGTGGTGAGAATTGATCCTCTGACCTCCACCAGGAAGCATGTCCCTCTCCAGTAAACAGAGGCGATACCCCCACAGGTCTTCCAAAACCATGGGAATCATCACCTCAGGTGTCCTCAAATCGTCCATAGCATGCTGAAAGTTGAATGGCTCAAGTGTGGATGGATAATCTGCAAAATGGATATGTTGTTTTTGTTTTGTTTTTCCTCCTCCAACCACAATCGACCTGAAAACGTGTCCCACATACCGTCCGATTCTGGTCCTGACCGTGAGGAGAGCGTCAAACCTGCCTGCTCATGCGGAGTGGTCCACACATAAGACAAGAACACATCAAACTCTTTCTCATCTGATAGAGACGGGGAAAAAAATAAAATCAGGGATTTTAAATACATTTCAATTCACAACTGCTGCCTAACTCAAAACAGTTGTCTTAACTCTTACGTATTTATAATTAGCATGTACAGTCTGATCATTTTTTTGGCTGTTTTAGTCTTTCACTCAAGATTACTCCTTGATTCTTGAAAGGCAAGGGTGCATGTTTTTGCTGGCGCACGTGCTATGCACACAGACAGTTCTCAGGGCCCATTCAAAATCCCAGGAGTACGCTTTCTCATAAAAATATGCAAATGAATTGGACTCTTTTGCAAGTTACACGTGACCCTTCAAAGTCCAACATGTGCATGTGTTTGCTAAACTCTTGTACCTCCAAAATGATCACTTAAAAAAAAAAAAAAAAAACGGTGTTCAACATTTAACATTATCTCGTCAAATGTGAGCAAGCCCTTTTCATTTTCACTTAAGATTAAAAAAAAAAAAAAGCCCGGTGCTAGCGATATGTATGTGACTTTTTTTTCACTATTTCGGCACTCCCTTACTCCATAAGTAGGTTCAAGATTCCCCCATTGGTAAATCTAAAATCCATTTTAACTGACACAGATAAAATTTAGTGTACAGGATACAAATTTTGGAGCACTTGTATAAAACATTTTCATTTTTGTGTATTTTGGGGTCACTTTAGGAAAAGTAACCAAATATCGGTGTGGAAGAATGATATGTAGGACATATGTTTGTTTGTTTATTGAACATAAAACATATATACAGTAATAATTTGACAGAAAATAAGGTAGATAAAAAAGTAAAAAGAAAGAAATCAATCTTCATTCAACAGTTATGTTCAAGGGAGTAGGAAGAAGTAAAAAACTTATCTAGTCCTACCCTGTTATGTGATTGTATCTAATAAATCATTTTTATATCAATCAGAAAAGTAAGAAGAAAGAAGTCTCCATTAAGGCTCATACTTTACCCTTAACCGTGATATTTTTACAACTTTTGGTTTGTATCGGGATTATATACTTCCACACCCTGACACTCTTGTGTTAATTTTCTCTTGTATTCATAATGGATATTTATATACCTTTCTCTATTTATCAACTTAGTTCTGATTTATCATTATATTTAATGTTTTGAATTTATCATTTTAACTCTGATTGATGTAGGTTGTTTGTACTATTTTTTTGAATTTGTTTTTGAACTCAGCAAGCGTTTACTCATTTTCAGATCCGTTTCGAGATTATTCCACAGATTAACACCTTTGATAGATACACTTCTTTGCTTGATGTTTGTTCTTGTTTTGAGTTTTTTGAATAAATTGGTACCTCTTAAATCATAGCTGCTTTCTCGAATTTCGAAAAACTTCTGAATGTTTTGGCAGAGCAGGTTATTGTGTGCTTTGTACATTAATTGGGCGATTTTAAAGTCAACCAGGTGATAAAATTTCATCGTATTTAATTTGATAAATAGTGGATTTGTGGGTTCACATCCTGTGAAGATGAATGTACATACTGTATATATTTTTATCACCTTTAAATATCAAAATGGGCTTTATTTGGAAAAAGCAAGTACTGCTACTCACATATTCTATTATTCTGTTCTATCGAGGTGACGTGATCTACTGTGGACCGTTTTGAGAACTCAAGTTTCCGGGTGTGGTCGAATTTTGAGTTGTTCTGAAACCACATCCTGTGAAGATGAATGTGTGCATGCATTGTTGGTTTGCCGTTGGACATATACTGATATGTCTACCACAGTATGTGTGCTCGCGTGTGTGTACACAATGCATTCTCACCTTCATCAAGCTTTCCACTTTGAAAGTGTGATTTGTAGATTAGTTGGAGTTCCAACCATTTCACATGCAAAACAATGCCCACTCCAGCGACCAACAGCAGTGATGCAATTGGATAACCAACTAGTGATGGCCATTTCTCTAGAAGGAAAACATACTGGTTATATTGTAGGTTGTCTACAAAATGTGTAATACTGGGGGGGAAAAAATTGGGGCTTTTTAGGGGTACAGTAGCAGGATCAAGCTTGACTTAATCTACAAACCCCGGACCTTTTCTGTCATGATCCACACCTAGAGAAAATGAATAAGCCTCAACCAAAGGCTCTTCAAGCTTCTAAAATGAACAGGAATGAAAAAGCATACTCAACCGCAGCTGTAACAATGCGCAGAATGTATAGTTAAGCATAAAATGTAAATCACAATAAATAAAGCCAAAGTAATGAGTTAACAAGACTATTGTAAACAAGTGCAGATATTCAACTAAACGTGCAAAACGGGCTAGCTCGACACAAAATTAACACTAAACAACAACAGGTGCCTCTTTGAGCTCTTTCTCTGTATTTTCTATATTATTATTATAATTATTCAATTATTTTATACAATTATTAGTTTAGTATGTGATTTATATATTATGGAAATGTGTGCATTATATATTATGTAAGACTATTTAAATGACATTACACCTTGACATCACACATACTTGTCGGGAGCTAAAGATGAACCTTCCCCGATGATGGCACCACAAGCAAACAAACACAGACTTGGGGACTGGATTCACAGTGACTTGGACTTAGAGCTAAGATCGGTCCTAAAAAAATCGAGCCCGACCCGAACCGGCCCGAGGGTATTTAAGCCCGACCCGGCCCGAGCCCGATCACTTAACTTGATTTGCAGGCCCGAAGCAAACACGACATTTCATATTTTATTTGTGAGGACTCGGAGCCGGAGGGGTGATTTCTGATAACAAAGCCTGTCTTTTGAAACGAAATCTAAGTTAAACAAGACTGTATAAACATTTACATCTTTTATATTTCTGTTTCTGAAGAGGTTACATTAACCGACAATTTTCTATCAGTGTATCAGTTAAAGGAATTCGATAACAGCTGGGTGGCACGGTAATCGACTGGATAGCACGTCGGCCTCACAGCGCAGAGGTGCAGGGTTCGATTCTGACTCCGGCATTCATGTGCGGGGTTTGCATGTTCTCCCTGTGCCTGCGTGGGATTTCTCCGGGTACTCCAGTTTCCTCCCACATTCCAAAAACATACTTGGCAGATTAATGGAACACTTATCGGAACACTCTAAATTGTCCCGAAGTGTGATTGTGATAACGGCTAGCCACTGACAATAAATGTAGTAAGAACTTGTGTTTTGTACGACAATAATGTGACAAAAAAGGAAAATAAGCCTACTTTTATTTTTCCTCTTGAGCTTGACCGTGGCGTTCCTGTTGCCAACAGAGTTTGAGGCCATGCAAGTGTACGTGTGATTGAGATGAAGAGCCGTCACCTCCCGTATGATAGCGGTCTGTGTGACCATGAACTCTTTACATGTCACCTTTTCCTGTCTGGATCAAAGAGAATGCAAATTCATTTATGTTTCAAAATGAAAACATTCCCTCTGTTATCAGCAATGACTAAATATGTGACAGTGACTCACTGCTGGCTCTCTGTGCGTAGCAGAGTTATGTTCTCCACATTGCCTCCGTAGTTTATGTACCACTGCACTCGTGGTGAAAAGTTGAGTTCAAAAGGAAAATGTACCAGACATGTCAGAGTGTGGGGCTCTCCTAAAACGGGGGAGGAGATGATAAATAGCAATCATTAGGGCTTTACATGTCATGTAACAATTCAGCTTAACAGTGAAAATGAAGCACTCCGTAATATTACAGTGTCAAGAGTTGGTTTAAGTCAGGAAAGTCCCTCTGAAGGCCCAGGTAGCAAAAGCACAGCCCTCAATTGGTTTTAATGCCACAAAGTAAGATGATTTCATTTGGTTGTACAGTGCTTACCGAACTCCACTTCCTGTGCTGTGCTGTTGTCCGGTAATGTGATCCTTGGAGGAGCACTCACTTTTTTAAAAGCTGATGAAAGGACATGTGCTTATTATTATTATTATTTTGAAAGAAAGCAAATAGATAAAGTTCGAATTTTACCGCATTACAATTACTGGATATGGATGGAAAAAAACAAGTACAGCACACCCCCACACATTCCAAGCAAATTCAGATTATCACATTGTTTAACCCCTCCTCTGCCAGTCGGTGAAAATATCAATCGATGTTTTTGTTGCCAAAGCAATTTAAGTCTTACCTAGGCACCATCTTGTGGAATCTTGGTGCCGAGGAACTATGTTTTAGTGAGTTGAGAAGTTTCAGTTGAATAAAAGTAGTGCTTTCCCCTCATCTTGGTGCCCAGGATGACTATGTTGAAGTCAGTTGAGAAGTTTCCTTTAGACAAAAAGTATTTTCTGATGCCAATTTGTGCCATTTTGGGGCCAAGGAACTATACTGGAGTGAGTCAAGGAGCTTAATTTAGACAAAAGTGGTGCTTTGCCACCATATTATGGCCTGATGGTACCAAGGAACTATGTCAAAGTGAGTCGATGAGCTACATTTAGGCAAACGTAGTGCTTTGCCACCATCTTGTGACATCTTGGTGCCGGGGCAGCATGTTGAAGTGACTTGAGGAGTTTCATTTAGACTAAAGTAGTGCTTGATCACCATTTTGTGGCAATGACAGTATAAATTGTACAATTTTTAGGGCTCAAAGCTTCAGCTAAGGGCTCAGTCTCTATCCGCCTTAATGACAGGGGGACACTGTGAAGCTAACAGGGTATAACCAATAAAAATTAAAATGTAAAGTGTACACTCATTTTAAATGTTCTATCACACACACACACACACACACACACACACACAAGGGGTCACTTACGTATGGCTGTTACGGTAACAGGCCTCCTGAAGGTCCATTCTACTCCTTGTTCTACGAAGCGTTTATCACAAAAATATTGCCCTGTGTCGTAGTGGCTAACTGTGCAGAGATGTAACTGGCCATTCTTCACGCAGAGGTCACGATGCTTTTTTGACATCCTTCTGTCACCCTGAGTAAAAGCATACCCAAGTTCTTCTATTGTCATTAAGATTTTTGGATTCAGCATATGTCTGCCTATGTCTCACCTTGTACCATGTGACACCTGTGCTCTCTGTACAGTTGAAACCGGGGCAGGGGATCGTTCCTCCTGCACCAGCAAGCAGCATGACACCCCCCTCCTCAGCTATGTAACATGGCAGGCGCTGTTTGTCCAACACCTGGAGGTAAAGGAACATTTTGCTGCCGTTCGACAGCACAGACATCCCAATCAGGTATTTCATGGGAAATTCAGTAGGAAATTGTGAGAAAAACACAAAGCACACTCTTTGGGGAGAAAAAGCTCAAGATGATTAAATACACATTTATTTAACTTAAAGGTTGAATACATCTGAACTGTACTGTGATTAAATGTTTGAATACAAACACCAATACACTCTGAGTGACTATTTAAAGTTATTTTAATTTTACTCTCATGAAACAGTGGAAAAAAATGTCAAAAGAATCTGTATCGATAACCACAGTCACAAATGTGAAATTAAGAACGTATAAATGTGTGACTGAAGGAGTAACGAAAATCTACAAATGCATGACTGAGGTCACAAATGCGTATCGAAAAATACAAATGCGTGTCTGATGTCACAAATGTGCTTTTCAACGTTCTTTGCTGTATGCATTTCCACTAATAAAGTGACTCTGAAAAGTGGGATACACGCTACCCCAAGTGGTACGTGGACTACCTCCAGCAGAATGCGAAAGAATCACTGATAAAATGCATCATGTTACAGCAGGTTGAACTTGACATACATTTGCACTTTTACTTTTAGGATTGTTTGTTATCAAATGTACCGGTAAATACGTTTGAAAACAATGTAAAATCATTATCGAGTATTTTTTTTTATGTGGTATAAAACAATTGGCATAAAAGGTTTGAGTACCACCACTCTAATCCAACCGCACAGAAAATAAGCAGCATTACCCAGTAAGCAAAGTGTAATTTCCTGAATGTTTTGCTTCGATGAGGAACTCGCTCCCACAGTCAAAACAAAAGCCTCCATCTTCTTTTCTGTCTCCTGTAATCTGGTACCATGTCACCTTGTTGTTGGTGCACGGCATCAGAAACATTTCACCCTCCACAACTCGATAGTGCTGCTGCGGCATCGTCATGCGAGGACCTGGAGACAATAACAGAGAAAATATCTTTGGTTTAAACAACAAACATATTCTTTTGGTTCCAAAACAATACCTGTTTTGTAATGTTGATTGCTTTTCACACAGCATCCTTCCAAGAAAATGGGAAATACCCAAAACAGCAAAACATATTCCGTTTGCATCACGTTGATATGATCACCTCATGACATTGTCAGCACTTTCTCTCAAACCAGCACGTGCGTTCTGTTTCTTTAGTAGAGCAGCACTTTTCCGAGAGGATGAAGATACTGAAGTAGGTGGAAGCTGAAGTAAGCTGTCGCTTCCTGTGTTGTTGCGTCAACAATGAGAGCATGAAAATTGCCCCAGTGTTTGTGTTTGTTGAAAGCTAAAGCACAAATATCATAGTTGTAATCTAGGTCACTTCTTATAAAGCACAAACTGCATATATTGTCTGTAATTAAAATGACACATTTATTAGTTCAAAGGTCAATACAATGTCAACTGTTTGGATGTAGTACCAGGTTATAGCAAAACATGCCAGGCAACACTGAGCAATGTTTACTTCTCTTATTGCATTTGCTGCTGCTTCGTGGGTTAACGTAGCTACAGACAATGTGCATGGCAACACATTGAGTATTTCCGGTGTGGAGGTGAGGTGGGTTACAAGCTTCCATATTTGCTTTTTTAACTCATTGAATACCACCCCTTTTCACTGGAACAACCCCCTCAATCCCTCACATTTTACTGAATTTCGACTGATTTGCAAGGCCCACAGAATTCTGTCCTATGGCTATATATACATGCAACCTGTCAAAAGAAAGGTGAGACTCTCTTCTTTCAGCAGAAAAAAAAAGTTTGTTTCTATCTTTCTCCGTTCGTTGGCAATCAGCATTAGAAAACTGCTAAGTTTTATGCAAAAGGCCGATTTTCTGCAGAAATCCAGAGAAAATGAGCTTTTTGTAAAAGCATGCATTTCAAGCATCATTTCAAGTTTTACACTATTTTTTGCTTTTGTGGCAGCTCAATAATGTGTTCCTCCTACAAAAGAACATTACAAATAATGTTTTTGTAGCAAAATAATTTATTTGCACACAACAAAACTAGTGAACTATGAACAAAAGTGCAGCTGTGGAGAAGATGGTTTTTGGCTTCCATCCAGTTTGTCACCATCGATTCATCACACCACGTCCAGATGCACGACCTATAAATTATAGAAACATAAAAAGTTGCAAATATATCTTGCTGCAGAGTGAGGTACAATTATTTTTATTTACCTTTCTTTCCACCACCAAAGCGAGGAGTCGTCATCTTTTGGCTTCTGGTTGGACAATCTATAATTTATAGACGCATGTACAATTACCACACTTTTATTTTTCTATTTCTTTTATTGTTGCTTTCCACATCTCTCACACACACACATACATGCTCGCACACTGCTATTTACACCATTCATTCCACGTTGCTCAGCATCCAATTTGAAATGAAATGGAATATGAATTGAACACTAGTTTTAGCAGAGCTGAGCGGACCAAATGTGTCCTGTTTTTTTTTTTAAACCTATGGCGACATGCAAGTCAGCGCATATTTTCATCCACATCTACGAGACGCATCAACCGTACATAAATGATTAGTGTTACTGGCAACTTCATAGTATAGCGGGGAATGTAGCGGTACATAAAAGTGACTGAGGAGGCATAAGAAGTGATGAAGTTTTGAATGGGAACTTGCAAGCTAGTCAGCAGTTACCTCCTCGTTCCAGCGGCTCTGGCGAGGACTCTCAGCTCCTTTCCGTTATGTCCGAAGGCACATATTCGTCCGACATATCTGGATCCAAATCGCTCTCCAATTCATCGTTTTCGCCGTCGTCTTTACGAGACGATTCCAACGAATCGCTGACGTGTGCGAAGCAATGCAGCCTCTTTGCCGTCATCGCTGGAAGTCGCCGGGGAGACGATTTGTGGGCGACGTGGGGCATCGGGAGGCACAAAATGCTCTGCCAAGCGATGATCGCTGACGTGGAGCAAGTTCATCTTCATCAGATGAACTCGAAACTCGGCGTGAGCTATGCGGGCTGCGCGTAGCACGCCATGTTTGTGCAGGCCGACGTTCGTTTGACGGGTGCCGCTTTCGATTAGTGACCGAAGCGTCATTTTCTCTTCCACACAAACACCATCTCCTTGGTTGTCTTGTTTCGAGGACGCTTTTATACCGAAAAAAAAATCATTTTGAGTTAGTTATTTCCTTTTCTCCATCGTTGCTAGTTGCTAATGTTCCAATCCACTATCCACATACGCCCCTCCTTCACTATACGCCCTTTCTACTACTTCTGCTGCGTGATCCTGGTTGATTTTTGCACCACTGCCACCCGATGGCCATTTTTTTGCTATTTAACATTGCCGTCAAGCCTAATCCTGTGGTGAGAAGTTGCATCGGACTCTCTTGCACCCTCCCCCATGAAAACACGTGATTGACGTATTAATACGTCATGGGGAGGGAACGGCTATGCGCTAATTGACGTATTTATACGTCAAAGGGTGTAAATGAGTTAAGGGGACGGCCTCTGGAGGAAAAATAACCTCATTCTTTAAATGTGTGATAACGTGGGCTTGAGGAATTGATATTGTGAATAATTCGTATAGCCGGTGCCTCTTAAAGTGGGAATATAATAAAAAATGTTGACCTTTTAAAGACGAGAGGTAGCTCCTCCAGCTAGCGTGATGGTGTGCCGGCCGGCTTGACTTTTTATTTGATTAGTAACTGATGGAACCAAGCACGCATTGTGTCTTATTCGGAGAACTGTGTGATGAGAGAGTGAAAAACACAAAATTTTGTCTCAGCTGACAAACTTCTTGTCCGGCTAAATTTCTATGATGAAGCGAATATTTGCTCATTGTCTTAGAGTAGGGATGGGCAATCGGCGGCCCACAGGTCACCTGTGAACCCTGATTAACTCATTCACTCCCAAAGACGTATTTACAGGTCTTTTCAGATGCCATACATTTAATCCCAGCTCCTCATTTTATATTGACTGTACTTGAAAAGGGTCTCAAAGGTTGAGACCCTTTTCAAGTGCAGTCAATGTAAAATGAGGAGCTGGGATTAAATGTGCGACATCTGAAAAGACATCTAAATACGTTTTTGGGAGTGAATGAGTTAAAGACAAAAGCAGTGCTTTGCCACCATCTTGGGGCCAAGGAACTATGTTGAAGTGGGTTAAGGAGTTTCATTTCCACAAAAGTGGTGCCTTGCCATCATATTGTGGCTTCTATAGGCAATCATAAACTGTTCAAATGTAAATATAATGAATTAAAAATATTTTTCTTACTTGCATGCACAGTGCTTGATGCTCAGGGACCAAGTGTTCCAATATGAACCAATGGAGTAGACCACGACATTCAACAGTCTCTTGTGAACAAAAGGCTGACGAAACTATCTTTATTGATTCATAGCACACTGCAGGAAGGTTTGATGTAAAGCATCTCTTTGATATAGTTTGGAACAGGTTGATTTTTTGACTCCGGGCCATACTTTCTGAGATTACCCAAGGTAGCATGAAAGCAACCACTGTCATTTGCAGTTACTTCACGGTATGATGAAAACAACACCAGACATTGCAAAGAAAACTGAGCGTAATCTCAGGATCTCATCGGATTGTGTGCAAGTGTACTTGAGTTTCTTGAGGACAATTTAACATGGAAGAGCTTCTAAGGGAAAAGCTTTGTTTCCAGTGCATGCTGCCGGGAGGTGATAGCGGAGCTCCTTCCAGAAGGCGGAAGAAGGCCGTAGAGAACTTAAGCCCTTCCATGTGACACAGTTGCCCGTCTTCTCAAGGAGCTGGAAGGCCTCTTGTATGGAATCCCATTTTGGTCCTTCTGCACACTCAGGTTTGATGACAACTAAGCTTGTCTTGCGTTCCACTAGGGCTGCATGGATGGCACTCAACAAGCCAGTCTCCAGACTCTGAGCCGCAGGGGAAGGTACCAGGACCACTGATTGGCTTCGTTCTATGCAGTCTAGCAACGCCTCAGGCACAGCTGCGACAAACCAGCAAAATTGTACATTAGCTGATAGGTATTTGACTCAAATTATGAAAATGAAATAGAATACCTTTTCCTGGATGTACATCCCGATCAAAGAGGCATAGTTTATAACCCAAATTGTCTTCTAGAACATTTTCCAGCCACCTTACATCACATTGTTTCAGTCCTGGGACTTTGTCGCTCTTGTAACACATCAGAAACACATCATAGGTCTTCCCATCTAACAGTGAAACAAGAAAAAAAAACAACATTGTATCACAGTGGTCCATTGAGTTATGAGTAACTCAACATGAGTTTTTCCACATACAAGCCAACTTTCGGCTGATTTTTTTAATAACTTGAGAGTAGAGCGCTGTATGGTGGCAGTGAACTCCATTCACTTCACAAGAATCAGCAACTTGGTAGAAATATCCTTCAAAAAAGAGGCTTCAAACAACTGTTTATTGCCACTTGCAGTTGCTCAAGTTGACTCTTAGACTTAAAGTCTTTATCCATCCATCCATTCACCACCGCTTATCTGGGGTCGGGTCGCAGGACCAACGGCTTTAGCAGGGAAGCCCAGACTTCCCTTACCCCAGCCACTTCTTTCAGCTCTTTCCAGGGGATCTCAAGGCATTCTCAGACCAGCCGGGAGACAGTTTCTCCAGCCGTCCTCACCAGGGAGGCATACAGCAGGCATCTTATCTAGCTCCTCTCAATGTGGAAGAGAAGCGGCTTGACTTGGAGCCCCTCCTGGATGACCAAGCTTCTCACCTTATTTTTAAGGAAAAGCTCGGACACCCCGCGGAGGAAACTCACTTCGTCTACTTGTATCCGGGATCTCGTTCTTTTGGAATATAGATCGACCGGTAAAGAGAGGTTCGCCCTTTGCCTCAGCTCCTTCATCACCATGACAGACCAATACAAAAAAAAAAGTCTGCATCACCGCAGATGCTGCACCGATCTGCCTGTCTATCTTCCACTCCCCCAGCCCTCCTTCATGAACAAGACCCCAAGACACTTCAACTTTTCCACTTGGGGCAAGATCTCATTCCTGACCTGAAGAGGCCACTCCACACTTTTCTGACTGAGGACCATTGTTTCAGATTTGTAGGTGCTGATTTTCATCTGCTTCTCACAGTGGGAGTTGTTGATCCCATCTTGAAGAAGCCAACAGCACCACATCATCTCCAAAGAGATGATGTGCAATACTGGAGACCACACCGCCCCAATGCCTAGGAATTGGGTCCATAAAGGTTATGAACAGAATTAGTGATAAAGGGCAGCCTTGGCGGAGCCCAAACCTCACTGGAAAGGAATCCGACTTACTGCCAGCAAGGCGAACCCAACTCTGACAACGGTGGTATAGGGACTGAAAAGGTATCAAGGGGTTACAGTACCCCATGCCCCCGAGGCACCCCCTACAGAACTCCTGAGGGACACAGTTGAACGCCTTCTCCAAGTCCACAAAACACGTGTAGACAGGTTGGGCGAACTGTCATGCACCCCCGAGGACCCTGAAAGGGTGTAGAGCTAGTCCACCGTTCCACGGCTGGGAAGAAAACCACACTGCTCCTCCTGAATTGGAACTTCGACTTCTCGATGGACCCTCCTCTCCAGCACACCTGAATAGACCTTACCATGGAGGCTGAGGAGTGGGATCCTTCTGTAGTTGGAACACGCCCTCCGGTCCCCCTTCTTGAAAAGAAGGACCACCACCGGTCTGCCAATCCAGAGGCACTGTCCCTGATGACAATGTGATGTTGCAGAGGCAGCTCCAGAACATCCAGAGCCTTGAGGAACTCCGGGTGGATCTCACCCAACCCTGGGGCTTTGCCAGCGAGGAGCTTTTTTACCACCTGTGTGAATTCAACCCCAGAGATAGGAGAACCCACCTCAGAGTCCCCAGACTCTGCTTCCTCTAATTAAGTTGAGTCTGTGGAGTTGAAATCTTCAGTTTTCTGCCCACCGACTCACAATGTCCCAAGTCAAGATCAGCAGCGCCCTATTCTCACTCTACATAGTGTAAATGGTACATGGCTTCCCCCTCCTGAGACGTCGGATGCTGGACCGGAATTTCCTCAAAGCTGTCCGGAAGTCAGTTTCCATGGTCTCACCAAACTCCTCCCATGCCTGAGTTTTTGCCTCAGCAGAAGCCATGTTCAGTTTGGCCAGGCTCCGCAGTCCCACAAGCGAAAAGCGCCAGCACTAAGTTAATGCACTAGTTAGTCAAAGTACCAGTGTCTCATCTTAACTCAACTCATCTGTATTTATAATATTTCTATAGTGCACAAACGGTAAAATAAAATAAAGATAACAGGTGACTGACTCTCACCTGCGGTTCTCCTGTGGCAGCCCAGAGTGTCTCGTAGGAAGAGATTGATTTCAATTTTGAATTTGACATAGACAATGACAGTCGTAGCCATTACTGCCAAAATAATCACCGGGCAGAGTACCACAGACATGTGGAAAGGCCGAACTGAAAGGAGAAATAAAACACCCAATACAGAAAATGATATAGAGTAGACCGATAATAATATTAAACAGCGGTGACAGGTCAATGGAGAGCACCGAAGATAAAAATTTTAGGAAAACATTGATCCATCCATCCATTATCTCAACCGTATTTCTTTACAAAATAAATAATATTTAAAATATATATTTAAGTCGATTATGAGCAGCATGAGCGGGATAAATAGCATATAGTTCATGATAAGTTGTTTTGTTCTGTTGTCTATTTCCATGGACGTAGTTCTGGTTTGGGGCACAAAAATCTTTTGCATTTTAATGTTGGTCATGAAAGTGTCAAACTATATATGTCGTTTGAGGTGGAAAAAGGTTTCACAATTATCAAGCTCATTCTAGTCAATTGTACATTGAGAACAATGGATATGGCCACGAGACGTCATCAATGTCATCAATCATGCTCCCAGTCAGCTGCAGAATAGTTTTAAAAATTCTGCTACTGGTCGATAAATGACTGAATGGTTTGGGTCCTGAAGACATTATAGAAATGCTGATTGATTATTAAGGCCAAAGATCTGAAGACTTGGGTCACCTAGTGGAGTCCAGAGTTCAAGCAAACATGGTGAAGCAGCATTTAGCTGTTATGCTGCACACAAAAGGAATAAGCAGAAGTGAAGACACCCCCGAGTGTTAACACTTTTAAAACTACTTGCCTCGTGTATGAAATGTGCTGTACTGTATAAATTAAGATGCCTTGCCATCCAAATAATAATAAAAATTATATTACAGCAGCACATTTTAAATGATTACTTTATCACGATTCCTTGCAATCCGCTTTCCTGTCATAGTGAAAACTTGTGAAGACTTATATCTCAAAGGAGAAATTAGGATTTTTGTCCACACAATGCAATAGTTACAATTAGACTTGAGCATACACTGTCAGCTGCAACAGTTTTCATGTTTTGTATAAATTCCGCGTGGAGATTTTACATGATGAGGTATTTAACCTTGCATCCATTGATCAACCTTACCATTTTTGGCCAAAGTGATAGTGACAAAGCTCGGGTAGTCAGAGATGGATTGCATTTTACAAGTGTAATCATTTGCTAGATCATCCTTTGTTACTCTTTTGAACACCAGATTTACTGTGTTTTTTACTCCTTCGGTCATATGTTCCCTGTAAAATGAGATCAGAACAGTAAGATTAGGGGGCAAGTTGAGATTTGTTCATGAGTTGTGCATGTGAATTGTTTACCGTGTATAATTGGAGAATACTGGGAAGGAGTCATTCATTTCCACAAATGCGTTCCCCTTCAGCCAAAACAAAGAACTCCAGGCAGAGTAAAGCACAGCTTCGCATTTAATCACAGCTGGTGAACCTGAAAAAGCAGGTGTGATCGTGAGTGTGGTTGGTCGCCTCTCTCTGTGTGCTCTGCGACTGACATTTTCTGTTGGCTGTTTTCCCAAAGTTTATTGGGATCGACACCAGCTCCCTGTGGCTCTGAACAGGAGAAGCAGTAGAAAATGTGGGGAAGAAATACAAGAGTGATGCTCACCCACATCCACATAAATAGTTTCATTTGCCGGCGGGTATGAGATCACAGCATGTTTGTCCGAATTTCCTATAAAAATACAAAAAGAGAGAGTTCAATATGTGTCATTTCAGTTCCTACAGTGCCGTGAAAAAGGATTTGTTCACGTCCTGATTCCTGGATGAACTGCTGAAGAGGTGTTTCTGGTGGATTCATTTTGGTCATGACCGCAGAATTCATTGTTTCATTAATGAGAACAAGTCATGTAAGTCCTGAAGTAGAAAAGCAGCCCCGGACCATTTCTCTGCCACCATATGAAGGGATGCACACCTTCCAGAAAGTTTAGTTTTGGTCTTATCAGTCAAAAGAATATTACTTTGGTGATCATCATGTTTTTTGGCAAATGTGTGTGTGTGTGTGTGTGTAGATCTTTGGATGTTGTTCTCTGTTCTTTTGTGACCTCGTGCGTGAGTCATTACACTCTTGGGAGTAATTTTTGGAAAGGTTCACCACTGTTCCCTATTTGCTCCTTTTGTAGATTTTGGAGTTCCAAAATCTTGAAGAAAGCGTTTTAACCTTTTCCAGATTGAAATGAATTTGATGAACTTTGTGGTTTGTCATTGTTCTTGAATTTCTTTGAATTGAGAAATTATGATTTTTCTTTGTGATTTTGTATTCTACTTCAATTTTTCTGACAGGTGCAAACAAATCTGGCAGGAATCAGGCCTCGGCCAGAGAAGGATTTGGGTGTCTTTGTGAAAGTACCGGTATTAAAATTTGCTTGCTCATCCAGAATGTTTAAGACTTCAAAATTTGACCCCCCCACCCAGCCACAATCAGGAAGGGAGCTTTTTGTAGTCTTACTCTGATTAGGTTGGACGTCCAACACCACCGTATAACTCATGTTATACATTTGACCATCAAAAAGATAAGACCTGGTGCAGGTGTAGACACCATGGTCTGTCTCTTCCGCACTTGGAAAGTAGCCGTTAACCTCCCGTGCTGACTCACCCTCCTAGAGGATCAATTAGAATATTTCAATCTTAAATCATTCATTCATTCATCTTCCGAACCGCTTGATCCTCACTAGGGGGGTGCCGGAGCCTTCATTCAAATTCTGGAAAACATTGATGTAGAACAAAGTAATGATTTCAAATACCTTGTGCCATGTAATGTCACGACTGGTAAAGTTGGGATAATTTGAAGGCGGGATGTTGACATCGGGACATTTCAATGTGCAGGACTCTTGTGTGTAACATCTCATCGGGTACCGAGTTCTGTTCTCCAGCTCTCTGGTCAATGTGTTGTACACGGTCAGCCTGAACCACAACTGGTCCTTTTCATTCCTGTCATAAGATAAGATAAGAAAACCTTTATTAGTCTCGCAATGGAGAAATTCCCAATTCACAGCAGCAAAGTTATGAAAGGAAGAAGTAGAACAACAAAATATAGGAGCTGCTGGAAAGGCAGCCACTCTCGCGGCGCCATTTTGAAGTCAAAATAACAAAAATAACACAACACAACACAACACATAGGACACAGACAGTCGTGCAATCTTCACCACTTTTCTGCATACACTTTGTTGTCTGAAGCAGTTATAGATGAAAGAGCAGAGGATCAAAGTGTCCTTTCACCAGTGGATCAGAGACGTCATGCTGAAAATGTGCACACGTCTGCTACAAGCTAAGTTTTGAAAGCAAACACGAAGCTGTAGCGTCCATTGACGAAAAGAGATTAGTTCAATAATAATAATAATAATACATCACATTTGTAAGCGCCTTTCATAACACTCAAGGACACTGTACAACCAAGAGCAATAGTAAAACACAGATAAAATAATAAACAAAGAAAGAAAGATTTAAGGCGGGTAGGCAAGTCTGAATAGGTGGGTTTTGAGCTGGGTTTTGAATATGGAAAGAGAGTCAATATTACGAATGGTGGGAGGAAGTGAGTTCCAGAGTTTGGGGGCAGAGCGACTGAAGGCTCTGCACCCCATTGTATTGAGAAGGGTAGAGGGTAGAAAAAGGTGGAGGGAGGATGAGGACCTGAGTGAGCGAGAGGGAATGGAGATTTGAAGAAGATCTGACAGATAGGGGGGCGCAAGGTTATGGATGGCTTTGAATGTATAGAGAAGTAATTTGAAGTTGATTCTAAGTTTGACAGGAAGCCAGTGGAGCTGTCGGAGGATGGGGGTGATAGGAGTTCACTTCTCCTGTCCCACGTAATCCGCTTCAAACTCCAAACCGCGACTCCCAGTTCCAAATCCGTATCAGCGCTCCGCGCAAACGCTCCTTTCTTCTCATCGTCGGCTCCTCAAGCCTTACACATGTAGCCATGTGTACAGGGTTCTGAGATTGGAGGGTGCCTGTGGTAGTGTGCGAATTCAAACCATTTGGTGTGATTCCAATTTACCTTTGGGAGCACGAGTAGTTGCTCTGATGGTTTACTGAAGCAGCGAGAATGAAAAGGCTCCTGTCCAAACACAGGAGACCCAACTGTCTCTGCTCAGCAGGCGACATGTCACTCAGGTCCATCTGCGGCTTGTTCTCACTGGTCCATATCACTGGTCTATGGTCAAGATGTCCCGCCCGTTGACACTGCAGCACCACCATCTCACCTGCCTTGACATAAATTTCCTGGCGTGGGCTTGCCACACACCGGCCTGTGGATTAGAAGTTTGCTCATTAGTAAGTGTAACCTTTCAATGGGGTTATTTCAGAATTGGAGGATGTTCAAATCGCATTTCAAATCATGCATTTTCCCAAAATGTTGGTGCTTAAATTGTACTTCAATTCTTGAATGACCCAAATACTTTTTTTTTACATGTTGAAGGGCATTTTTTGGTTCTTTTTTGACCACATCCTCAATTGTGGGTATCAAAGGATCTTGTGATTTCAAGAAAAAGAAACGCAGCATTTCTGCTGCTGCTGGGAATGACCTCCCACTGAACATTCGGCAAGCCTCCTCACTGCCCATCCTCAAATCCCTACTCAAAATTCACTTGTATTCTTTGGCATTCGACTCAGCATGACTTAGATTTGTTCTTGGTTTTACTGTTCAGTGCTTTCTACCGTCTTTGTTACCGATTTGTTTTCACAACAATCCAGCATGTTGCTTGGGCGCTGCCAGGAGCTGGTGACCAGCTTGTCTTGATGGTGTCACCAGCTACCAGTTGATCTTGCTTAGTGGCTGCGGCTCAGTTGGCAGGGCAGACTGCTCAGTGAGTGACAGTTTGGCCGTTTGAACCAAAGATGCATTTTTGGTTTTGCTGCTCGTCTTTCTACTAAGACCAGTACTGGTGTTTCCGTACTGGAAATTAAAACTTTCCAGTACGGAAACACAACAAAACCATGCTGATCAATCCTGCATGTTTTTTTGTTGATTTTTTTTGCAGAGCCTTTTTCCCTAAGGAGATTGTCTCATGTCCACGTTTCTTTTCTTTTTTTTTGTCTCTGCAGTGCTGTCTTTTCCTTTCTATACCACAAGGAGATGGATGCCAACTAATTACATTGCAAAGAGTAAAAGGGAAATGAGAATCTTACCCAGTCTCTAGCAATCAATCTTCCACATACGCAAAGGTACAACTTTCAATTTAGAAGACTGAATTTGTCATCAAAATTTAAGCAGCGGTTTACATCAGAACATCCCTGCATTGTTACGTTGACGACATGACGAAGCAATTTGACAGGGTTATGCGGACATAATGACACAAAGACTTGTTCAGTGATA
Organism: Hippocampus guttulatus; assembly: GCF_054856545.1. NCBI lineage: Eukaryota > Metazoa > Chordata > Actinopteri > Syngnathiformes > Syngnathidae > Hippocampus > Hippocampus guttulatus. Next base: position 10,908,950 of record NC_141263.1, read on the forward strand.
CAAATAATGACTTTTGAGAGACGTACTGAGCATTTTGGGGAAAGAAAATGTCTTTTGCAGAGGAACCGTAATGTTTTGCCGTTTGAGAAATGCACTTACAGGTTTGCAAATTTCACTTCTGATCTGAGAAAGGTATCAAAGCAACTGAGAAAATAATGTAAGTTAATAAAAAAAAAAGTCTTGTAATATTAAACATTTGAACATGTGCATTCAGAAGAAGTTAGTCACCTATAAAAGGTATGGTATATTTTAGGTTCATCAGGATGTTTCCCCAAAAAAAATTTTGTGAGTGGTATATTTGTGTATTTGTTTTCAATGATACCAAATATTATGTAATAATTGTACTCTTTGTTCACTGACCTGTTAAAGATGCAAGTAGTAAAAGCATTTGAAGCTGAGGCACCGTCATGATGATGTTGATGGCTGTTGTCAATGTGAGCCCAAAAGACTTCCTTTCAAACGCGCTCAGTGGTTTCTCTGAAGAGTTCCATGTAAGTGAAAATGAAACTTCAAGCAAGAGCGTCAAAAACAGCCTTCTCTGCAGTTTCCAAAAAAACGAATGTGTAGAGTGTAGACATTCACTGATGAATAAATGAAACTTCGCTCATTTTCAGCCCCAACCATTTGTCAGAGAAAAGAAGTGCTACTTCCTCAATGAAATTGTTCTTCTTGCTACCACAATCCCACTTCAACTTCATTCGTTCAATTACGATGAGTTTCTTGGAAGAAAATGACATCTAGTTGTTGTTTTTTTGGGGGGGGGGGGGGGGGGGTTCCGTAGTAAATAATTCTATAATGAGCGCCCTTTTGCACTGGTCTCTACCACCATTGACATTTAGAGTCCCAACCCTCAAGATATGCACGAGAATTCTAAAAGAGACAGCAAATAGGGAGAACAAGGAGAAGATACAACCCGTGATACTCAGCCATTCACAGAGAGAGAGACCGGGAGGGAGGGAGAGAGAGATATCTGACCGTTGATCTCGAAGGTCTGTGCTGCAGCGCTAAAATATTTTTTGACTGCAGTTTAAAGGTTATCTTATTCTAGCGATTACACCATTGATTCATCGAGTAATCTGATTAGAACAGATTTGGGATTAATAAACACTATAATTTGTGCACGTGAAGTGCAGATTTTATCTTTATCCACTTGGAGTCGCCATCCTCATGTTCTACGGTAGTATTTGTGATTGTGCATCTCTTTAAAAGGCAGAGGAGGGAAGCAGGTTCATTCATTTGGCCTTTGAAGGGTCACTATAGCTGACCCCAACGCACCATGATGGAACGGGATAGTGCCCCAGTTCATTCTTGGGATGGATGCAAAACAAGAGGGGCCTCAGCTGGGGCCCCGGGGCAAGTCGGAAAGGATGGAGGCAGGAAAACAAAACAAGGCAAATCACTGGGAGTTCAAATCATGCCAGTGTCGGCTTTAAAAAAAATGACATTTAAGATAAAAGAAGCTGAAAGGAAGAAATTGACATTGGGTGGGAGCAATGCTTCATTTATTGTGTCATATTTACGAAATGGAGAACTGAAGGCATTTTGTCGCAGTGTCAGTGGTGGGAAGTAATGAAGTTAATTCAGCTTTTTTGACAGTAGAAATGTTTTTTTCTTTATACATTTCATACATTTAAGAGTCTGTATTTTCTTGCTTTTACTTCAGGTAAGTCGAATCAGTATTTCCCCTTTTTTTCCCCTCAAATTTTTCATTACAGTTTAAGTACTTTCGCTACCTATGGTCTTCTGTGTGTGTGCGTGTGTGTGTGTGCGTGTGTGTGTGTGCGTACACCTTTAGCCTGACGTTGGTCATTTTCTAAACACTAATGGCACTGAAATCAAAAACGAATATTTTAGGGATGAGAAATGTTCTCCAAAACAGGGCCCGCCCAGGCACATGCACGCACGCACGCACGCACGCACACACACACACACACACACACACACACACAATTCCCACGCTTATGATGTAAATCTATTGTTATAAACGTGATAGCCACTTGGAGGATAGGAAAATTCCTGCCTTGCCAAAATGAGGTTAATTTATCAACAACATGAGACGAATCAGAAGATCTGATCTTTACCGTGACTCATACTGTATAGCTGCTGCATGTATTTGAGGCTCATAGATGAACCTCAACAATAACACCAAATTACTAGAACACAAAGGGTAAAACAACAGTTGTTTGATCCTTGAATGGATGAATACGTTTACTGGTTAAATTAGAGTTGACAATGAAATAGTCCTTTTCATCCTGTTGTTCGCATTTGAACATCATGAGACAAAGACAACATCGAAACAATCGATCGAGAGGTAAGACTCACAGAAAGGCATGGAAGTGGGCCTCGTTGGAGAGTTTCATGGAACAAACACAAGTTATGAATTTGGACATTTAGTTCTTTGTCATGTTATTTTTCTTTGAATAGTTTAGAAAAGGTCAAATTAGGTTCACCTGTAAAAGTTCGGACAGTTCAACCCAAAGCCAAATATCCCAAAATGTTCATGAGGAATGCAATTTGGGATTATTTTTATTTTAAAACATAGGCAAAGATTTAATTTATTTAGCTGTAAGAATCATAGAATGTTGAAACAACCTTTATTTCTCACATCAGTTTTGAAAAGTCGATGGGGGCGGGGGGGGGGGGGGTAGGAATTCAAATAGTTAATAAGAAACAATTGTTAAATTTCAAAGCTATCGAATCTCTACTGAAGCGATTCCACCGAGTCCGCACTGATTCATTGTGCAAGTATGCTACTGAGTGCAAGTTAACACAGATTTTTGCCAAAAGTCCCTCCATACTGTACTTGGCTCAATATTAAAATGATCAGAACAGAAGATATGATTGATAAGTATGCAATTTAGGAAAAAAATTGTCTGTAAGATCAGTGATGATAACCATTTTCAGTGTGATTGTCGTAGAAACAAACAAACAAACAAAAAACCACTCCACCCCACCCTGTGATAAAAACACTCTAAAATCAGGCCAAAAAGTCCAGTAAGAGCCACGCCTGCTCCCATGGCCCCCTCAGAGCATGTCTGACATTATAATATTAGAGTGTTCACGAACAGTCTCATTCCCTCACATGTAAACAAGTACACACATACCCAGAAAGCACCTGGCATCAAACACATAAAATATTCTTCTACTTAAGCCTCCACCTATCCTGTTCCTCTTCCTGATCATAAGCTACATCCTGACTTTTTTCTCCCAATCTGTTCTTTGATGCAACGCTAAAAAAATGTGTGTCCAGTGAATTGCCAGACCTCAAACACAATCTCTTTTTGAGATGCTGGTCCACTTTGTCTTGATTTACAAGAGGCACAGATTTCTTCAGTTTCATAGTCCATGAAAGCAGACTGATTATCTTTGTGTTTAATCCAAGACATTTGCTTTTACTTTCAAAAACAATAATCATCAATTTTGCCTATTTTCTGACAACAAAAATAAATCACGAAATGAATCCATTTACGGTTGTCTGCACTGTAAAAATGAAATAATGTCCTGTTTCTGAATAAAGGGATGGAAATTAAATTTCATCGATTAATCAATATGATAATTGACAGACTCTTTAATGAATAAGATAATCGTTATTTGTAGCCCTATGCTAGTATTATGCTAGCAGATTTTTGTTCGACTAAATGATATGGTTTAGTTGAACATTTTCATGTTTAAATAGACAAGGTTTAAACTCCTCAATTGTGTTATCTGTCAGTTTTATTGGGAGTGACAAATAAACAGCTTGAACTAAGCACACTTTGCTTATTCGGAGAACTGCATAAACAAGAGACTTTTCATTTCATTTCCTCACAGTGATGTCATATGACAGTCTCTCATTTCTTGACAGCAAGAGCGTGAGAACAGGCCCAAAGAAATAAAACTCTTGTGTATGGTTCAAGAGATAAGAAGTATGTCACTGTTTATGTTTGTTATGTCATCATTATCCCGTCTTTATAAGTGTCCAATAAGGGGCTTTCATTTTGGGCATCGTGGGGGAAAAGGCTCAGTTTGGCACCGTTGACCTGCGGAAACACACGCTTCTCTTACCGTGTCTTAATGTTTATAAAATAAGACAAGATAAGATAAGATAAGAAAAACTTTATTAGTCTCGCAATGGAGAAATTCCCAATTAGTGATTAAAGCAGTTTTCAAAACCATGAACAGACTCAAGTGGATGACTAATGACCATAATAAAATACAGTAGATGTGCATGAGTCAAGCCAGCAGCAAACGGCATGAGCAGTGTGTTTTGATAAGTTCAATTTGTTGTTGTTGGAGTTGAATGGATGTATTGATGGATATTTTGGAATTTTGGATATTGTGGAAGTTCACTGTACGACAACAGGGGTTGCCAAGTCCAGTCCTCCTGAGCCGCTATCCAACCTGTATTCGACGTCTCCCTCCTCCAACACACCTTATTCAAATGATCAGCTAATTGGCAAGCTTTGCAGAAACCTGATAAGGATCCTGATCATTCTAATCAGATGTGTTAGAGGAGGGAGACATCTAAAACAGGCTGGAAAAGAGCTCTTGAGGCTCGGACTTGGGCATCCCCGTTATAAATAATAATCATCCATCCATTATCTGGAACCACTTATCCTCACAAGGCTCACGGGTGTACTAGAGCCCCTCCTAGCTGTCTTCAGGGAGCAGGCGGGTTACACCCTGATCTGGTTGCCAGCCAATCGCACGGCACAAAAAGACAAACAAACATTTTAGCTCACAATCACATTTAGGGACAATTTAGAGGTTCAATTAACCTACCATGCATGTTTTTGGAATGTGGGAGGAAACCAGAGTAACGGGAGAAAACCCACACAGGTACGGTGAGAAAATGCAAACTCCACACAGGAAGGCCAGTTCCGGAATCAAACCCACGACCTCTGCAGTGCGAGGCCGAAGTGCTAACCAGTTGTCCACCACGCCTCCAGTAATAATCATTATAAAATATTGTAAATAGGCATAAGCCTCATGGACAGAGAAGATGCTATTTTGGCTTTCAGAGCACAGAACATGTTAAGGATGCACGTCACAGACCACTGACGTTCATTTTATATCTGCAGTTTATGGTGCTACAAAAAAGTCCAGTTGCAAAAAGGCTGTTTATGAACTATCAAACCTCACTTGAAGTCTCAATGGCACACAAGCTTGCAAGGCACACGCACACAATGTCTTGGGCTCACAATGTGCTGCAATTCATTAGAGCCATTCCTTGTGCACTTGTTCAGCGTGCTTTACTGGGAGATGAGGTAAGAGAGTCAAAGTGGGTTTTCCTGCAATCCATCCACAGTTTGATCACACATAATGTGGGTGGGGATGGTGGGGGTTTAATGCTATCCAGCTGTTAGAGGAGCAAGGTAAAGGTCTTACAGTTGTGTCAACGTGCATGGAAAAGTCATTTGAGAGCATTTATTCGATATCCCTGATATCCAATTTAAGATGAGACAACTCTGTGCACGAATAGAACGAATGTCTTCCAAGACTAATTGAGTGAGGGCCTTAGTGTGTGTGTGTGTAGCTTGATAAATGACAGTGACTAACCTACAATCAGTGCAGTCCAGAAAACAGATGGATGCTAAATTTCAAATGTAGACCACTCCCTCTGACATTAAACATTGTCCATGTCAAAATCCAATCTTTTTTTCTTAAACCTGACCCTTTGACAAATACAGAGAGCCCCTGCTTATGACTTTATATTAAAAAAAAACCTTTTACATAAACCTTTACCCCCCCTCCCCCACACACACACAAAAACCCAAGTTATTAAAACACATTTTTTAAGTATTACTCAGTGCCTGTTTTCACTCTTCCACTGTCAAGAAATGGCAGACTATCATAAAACATCACTTGGAGGAAGTGAAAAGAAGACTTGATTGCACATTCCTCCAAATATGAGGCAAAGCAAAAAGTCTACTAGCTTAATGCTATCATATAATGGGAAACAGCATAAACTGGCTAATGTTACGTGATATATAAACCTTCAAACAACTGTGAGACTGCTTCTTTAGCACGCACAGAGTGGCAGTACATACAAAATTCACATATATTCGCTCTCTGGACATTACTTGGGGACCTTCTCTGCCTCTTCTTGCAATTAATGAAATGCTGCAACTCATCCAGTAGATCTCAGTGCTATCTAGGATGTTGTGGCACATGATGGTACTACAATGAGGGCACAAAACTCTAAATTTAGACTTGCCTGTACACTGTTACTGGAGTATTTGCAGAGGTTTGGGATGGAACCCTGCAGCAAATAGCGAAAATCCATGAATAAATGAAAAACCCTAAAAGGTTTATAATTGCCTATAGATGCCACATGATGGTGGCAAAACTCAACATGATAAATAATAATATAGTTCCTTGGTACGAAGATGGTGCAAGCAAAAATGTGAATCCACGAGTAGCCAATTGCAAATACGTGAAGGAACACCGTGTACTGTATAAAACAATAATAATAATAATAATTTAAAAAGCTTTAAAAATCTGCGATATAGCAATGACGCAAATGATGAACCGCGATCCGGCACGGCACCTATTAGCTGATACTCCATCCAGAATCGGACCTGACCTGAAAAATGACCTCATATTAAATGCCCGAATGGAGTGTTACTGAGTTAACCATCAAAACAGTGGAACAATAATCCCAATGTTACAACAACATGGAAAACCCCTTTGTCAGCATGACGCACAGGTCTCCCTCCTGTTGGGATGTCCAGTCTTGTACACCGCTTCCCACACGGAAGCTCTAATTAACCCAAAAAGCTCCACATTTCCTGCTGGCGTGCAATTATGCCATTGCACGACTCGAGGTGACTATGGCAACTGTTGTTTCATGTGTGAGGAAGTGCGTCTGGGTGAGAGAGGTGGAATGATCGCAGACACAAAGGCAGACTACGGCAGGAAGTCTTCAATTAGTTTGGACATCGTATCCGTTACCTCATAGAGGCGTCATGGCCACCTGAGGGCCGTTGCAAGCAGATAGTTTTGTAATCCAGCCAAACGCCGAGGAACATTGTTCTCCAGTGTCAAGTACTCACTCACACGCTGTACTAGAACACCCTCTAAAGTGAATACAGTGATTTGTTTTTTGATACACTATACATGTTTGAAGATAATTGCTAAAAGATTGAAAGAACTCAGTAGTCCTGAATTGTGGAGAAATGTACTGTAAGTTTTCCTGATTTTTTAGGAGGGGTGGGGCTAAAACGGTGCCCACTGACACACTTTGGCTCAGGCAGAGAGGGGACAGCTTCAACTAAACATCTCGATATTTAGGGTTTGTTTTTTTGTTTGTATTTTCACGAAATTTGGCAGGGTTGCTCACAACACTTCTCTGTTTTTTCCCTACTACAGAGGAGCTTTGTGGAGACTCTCAAACAAGACTCTGGAAAGGGTACTAATTCAACTCCCATACTTAAGTAAAAGACAAAAAAAAGACAGCCTGAGATGTAAATGCCATCCATACCACAAGTTCCGATAGCTTCTGTAGCGCTCTGAATCACACAGCAAAAAATGCTAAATTAGCTCTTAACAATTGAAAAATGACATATTGTGTGTGTGTGTGGGGGGGGGGGGGGGTCAGATTAGGTTAGTTGTTTTTAGGCCGGTACCAGACATACATTCACCACCAATTATTCGTGGAGCCAACAACATTTTAAAAATTTCTTGGTTATGGAATATCTTGCTTCTCCAAATCTGTTTCATAATCAACGTTCATGCTCCCTGAATCAAATTCCTCGATGTTACTAATAATTTGGATTTTTCTGCATAAAACGACAAAATCAATCAAGATGTCAACTGTGGTTGACTTATTTATTTATTTACAACATGTTGTGATCCAACAGAGGTTAAAAACAATAAGCCTACTTTGGCAAAGTAACAGAAAGTACAGATAGCTTTACAAATGTAGGGAAAAAAATAAAGAAGTCATCATAAAAATACATACTTAAGTCAAGTACAGATACCTGATTTAAGAGTTCTGATTTTGCCTGATGATAAAGCCGAACAGCTGAACTTTATTTTGGGTTAATCAGTGGCAGTTGTGCGCTCAATGCTGACTACCTCTTCACATGAGTTTGAATGTGATGTGAGTGTGTACAGTACACACTTTTTCACTTGAGTTGTACAAGTTATAGGTCACATTAATTTTAGAAAAATTTCTGAAATGATCCACCTTGGGCTAATTTTTTTTTAACAGGGCGTGTCAAGATTTTTAATACAGTATCCACCATTGGAGCCTTGGAGCAAAATAGTACAAAACAGAACATTGTGGCAACAGAATTAAAAGAAAAAAATTGAGCTGATTACCTTGCAGCTCAATGACCTCAAAATAGAAATTCCCGACTCCTATCATCACAGTCTCGAAGATGCAGACCCATGCGCACAAGTGCACGCACAAACGCACAAACACACACACACACACACACTGACACAAATTAGTTGTGGACAAGACATGTCGAGATGTTGGTGAAAACTAAAAGTGCTGATGATGCTCTCTTTCTTGTTAGCATGCTGACACTTCATGTTCAACAAGTGTCAATTGTCGCCACCATCTTGACCAGGATGGAAGAGGTGGGCCTTTGAGTTGCACACGTAGGGCAGCAAGCACAGTGAAAAAATATGCTCCATAACAGGAAATGTGCATTCATTGCTCAGGTTTGTGTGACTCATATGGTGTCATTGGGGGAGGAAAAACAGGTGACATGAGAACCGCTCCTGTGGATGCTTTTTTCTGGCATAACTCCACTAAGATCATTTTCTCTGTGAAAATGTTGCCCGTCGAAGCTTTGTGTCGACATCCCATCTGGACACAAATAATATTAACTACTGCAAATACTGTATTATAATTACCCACAGATGGCACAAGATGGCAGCAAAGGACTACTTTGGTCAAAATGAAGCTCCTCAACTAATTTCAACACCATGATGTTACCAAATGGTGACCATGTAATGATGTTATTGCTTCGGCCTGCGCATAAAAACAGCAAAGGGGAGTTTTTCAGCCAAAAAAAGGAGCGTCTTAAAAAATATATCAATCGTCAGTGAATCGGCGGATTAGTGTATGTTCAATCACGAATATACAGGGCCTCACTGTAGATACAGTGTAGACTCAATTTATGCTTGAATACCATAACTTCCCATGAAAGTACCCACAATTCCAAGGTCCGTTCCATAATTCCCATAAAAAGTTTCCAGTGCGGAAGACTTTTCAAATTCCCTATCCCTAACCTGTGGAAATTGACCAACGTTTTTCCAGACGTTATCAACAACATTTTTAGGGGGCATCATATTCAGGTGTTGGCGCTGGCCATCCACCGTGATTCGCAGGCCACTGGACTCGATCCATCGTAACTACTGCCATCGAATCCTATCGGGCAAATAGATTGTACTTGACTCGTCGAGAGACTTTCTTTCAAGGTTTGCTAGAAGCCTCGGCACCAGAGATCAGATTAGATGGAGACAGACAACCACAGTCACTGAGTCACAGCTTCTTGCAACAGATGAGCCTTCTGAAGTATGAAAGGCAAAATTCAAGAAATTTAGATGATGCATGAGACATGCTTTAACTTGGATTACTGTGTAGACAGCTCAAGTAATCGTCTCTCCGCTGTGGCCGATGCAAGATCCAACTGGTTATAAATAATCGTGTTCCATTCAGCCTTACACACTTTTATTTACCAGTAGTTGGAATGAAGTTAGACATGACATGGAATTCCCTCTTCTCAAGTAGAACCAAACTAGCCTAAAGTAAATGTTTTTGTTCTTTAGGATGGACAAAAAGAATATAAAAGTGTAACAAGCAGCAAGTAGTATTTTTAAAATAAATATGCACAACGGCACACCAACCAATCAAATGTTGCTACACAATCATGACCCAAGGCAAGCTCATGACCTAAACAGTCTCCATTTTCCTGGTGAGCTGGAGCCAAGCCTGGCTGACCCTCCAAAATTCGACAGTCCATAACTCAGGCAAACAGGTATGTAAAATCATGAATGCATCCATCCATCCATTTACGATTGTCAAACAACAACTGAATTGGATACACCAAGGGAAAATTATTTGAGGAGGCAGCAGAAAAATGAGAGTCAACTCACGCTACATCTTTTGTGGCCACGCAGGTTTTTAAGCAATCATTTTGTTTTGTTGTTGTCCTTGTTTTTTTTGTTTGTTTTTTTTTGGTTGGGGGGGGGGGGGGGGGATTCACCAGGCAAGTCTGAATTAAAAATTGGCCACCTTCAGTTTTGTCCCATGTTTTGCTGTAACATGCCAGGGGGCAGCACTGAAGTCTAATGAAGAGATGCAATATAATTAAAAAGAAGAGGCAGAGAAGGTCCCTAACTAGGGCTCTAGTGATATTTGTTGTTCCTACAGAGCAGAGAGAAATATGCCTGAGGATTGTTCTCACTCTGTATATGTTGCTGCTCTGTGTGTGTTACAGCAGCAGCTGTTACTGTAACTTCTATGCCAATCTCCATGAGCCATTCTATGGCGTTTCACATACTATGTTGGCATAAGCTAGCATATCTGTGTTAGTCGTAATTATTTGGGTTTGTTGGTGCTAAAATGATTATTTTATTTTGCTTTATGCATCAATTTTATGGTCAACTTGAACTGGAAGTGACTAATAAAACACTTCAAGCAAGCATGCTTTTGCCTTTCGAGAACTGTGCGAGCGATTTTTCTTTCCATTTGTTTATTCTCTTTTGTTTTACGTGTCGGTTTCACAGTCAACTTCAACTGGAAGTGACAAATAACTTGAAGTGGGCATGCTTTTTTGCCTTTCGAGAACTGTGCGAGCGAGTCTTTCCATTTCCGCAAAGTAAGGAGACATAATTTGACAGCAAAAGTGAGAATAGGTGCTAAGGAAATTTTTAAAAAGTCTATTGGAGCGAGTTTAAACCTGTTTAAAGGACGTGGGAGGGTTAAACTTGCCTCATTTTTTTTTTCATGTGGTCTATGCTTGGTTTTTCATGTATCTCTAGCAGGTGGGTCTGGAACGGATCCCATGCCATAAATGCGGCTATACTATATAATAAATATTCATGAGGGGGATAAATGATGCTGGAGTGGTTACCTTGGCTGATTTCCATGCGGGCAGCGGGGGTTCAATACCAAACTGTCTCACTGAGTATGCGCCACTTGACGACAATTGGGATAGGGTCAAGCTCACTCGAAAATCTGAAAAGGACAATGGAGTCAGAAAATGGATCGATGGAAATAGTCATGAAATTTACAAATGGTACGAATGACATGGCACAAATTTACATGCGAAAAAAAAATCTGTAGATTATAATACAAAGTGCAGTGTTTTCATTTTAGAGTTTTGCAAAGTTTGCAAAAGCACTGCACACGGCTCAAGCAAAAGTAACGTTAGCATCAACACAACATTCCTCAACAGTCAGTGTACAAAATATACAAAATATTTTGAACTGTGCTGTTCAAGTGTCAGTAACTACGTTTGGTGTTGCTCTGAGTGTTGTTGGGCATCTTTCACCAGTCGTGAGTCATTTTCCAAACGGGGCAGGAAGTTACATGCTGAGCCGTGCCAGGTGTTTAACTCATACACGTCGCCCAAAGGCCAAGTTTCACGGGAGGGTTAAAATCACTCAATTAACAAGTGATCATTCATGTGTGGGATGAGAGACAAATGCATCAGTGTCTGGGAAAACCCCAAGAACTCTTGCTAGCGCGAGGATCAAAATGTGGCACTCCTGGAAAATGAGAATGCACCTCCCCCAAAAGATGCCAATGGAAAAGAACACTCACTAGCAATAAAACAAAAAAAAAAAGAACATACTAATGTCAGTAAAACAATGAAAAGACTGAACAAAGTCTCAGGGTGCTATTTTTGCCTTTTGGACTTATTTTTTATAAAACATGCAGCAGTGATTTAATTGCAAATTGAAAATGAAAAAATAACCTTGTCTGCCAAGGAAATTCTTCACATTATTCTAGAACTGATCTGTTTGCGAGAAAAAACAAATGTTGCCCTTCGAATACCATTCGTAACACATAAATGTAAAGAATTGAGCATATCATCGTTACCTAATGAAAAACAAATCTCCAAATGATGTTTGTATTGAAATAAGTGAGTACACTGCTTGTATTTTTCTTGTTGTGGGAAAACACACAACAAACGAACCTTTGCGACAATGTGGCAACAAATTTGAGAAGACCATAAACTTTTTCACGATTCAAACCTGAGACCTTGTAAAATTAATGAGTCTCATGACATCAGGAAAAATCAGTGGGACGAGTTTGAACAATTTCACTTCAGGGTGTACTCACTTTTATTGCCAATGGCTTAGACATGGCTGTGTCTTGAGTTGGTTTGAGGGAATGGTAAATTCACACTGTTATACAAGCTGTACACTGACTGCTTTACATTGGAGCAAAGTGTCACCAAGCAGACATTTTCACTTAGGAGTGTACTCACTTTTGTTGCCAGTGGTTGCTAAGTAACGGATGGCTGTGTGTTGCGTTATTTTGAGGGGACAGCACATTTCTATTGTTATGCAAGCTGTACACTGACTCCTTCTCATTGTAGCGATGGCATTTTTTCCCAATGTTTTCCCAAAAAAAGAGACCATGAAATATTTATGGAAATGAGAGGGGCGTACTCGCTTTTCTGAAATACAGAGCACGCTTTTCAGTGGACAAGGAAGATTTTAGAAAACAAAAACACTGTACGGTACACCAACAAGTTTCCACAATGACCAAACAAAGCTATAAATTAGCATCATCCGTTGGTTGTGTTTAATATCAGTTGACAGTGTTTACCTTTCGTCATGAGGAATTAAAAGTTGTATATGAAAGGGACTTGGGTTGTACTTTCTCTTGGACTCGCCCGGAGACTTGGCCCAAGTTTCCAAACATTTCACAGCAAAGAACTTCTTAAGGCCCTTTGTGGTGACCTGCGTGAGCCAAACAGCTGTTTTGTAGCCTTCGGGGACAGTAAGGCGAGAAAGAATTGAGAATATGAGAGGCACAAAAATGGGAAAACAAAATGCAGTGGAGAAGGAAGTAAAGACAGCACACTGAAGTACAGTACACGAGGGTGTCCATACTTGTTTGATTGTGTCAGGGGCCAGAAGCATGAGCGTGGGTGGAATTTAACAATTAACATAGACAGTAGTCCGGGGAATGTGGGTCTCCCTGACAACAGTGGGCACAGCCAAACACACGGGTTCTTTCATAACCATCTCAAGCACAAAACTCTCTCACAAGCACCGAGCGCTACATGTTTATGAAACGACACTTCCCTTCCACTTCAAAAATCTTCAACTATATCTTGCACATATGACGTCTGAAGCTTAGAGCTGATGAGAGGATGAGGAACTGGCAGGACCTCTTGTCCCAAATTCACTTTCAGAGCTGTGTGTGTGTGTGTGTGTGTGAATTGTAACTGTGTTGTGGGATGGGAGAGGCTGCGGGTTATTGAGGCCAGTGTTTGAGCCAGCAGGTCCACCCTACATAGGAGAGGTAATCAGTGACAAGTTCACCATAAGACCCCTCAAATGACCATGTTAGACAACAAAATTAATCCAACATGCATTTTAACTCGGTAAGCAAGGCGAAAACACAAACGAGGTTAGGGAAGTTCCACAAACGTTCGACAAAATCGTTTTTTTTGGTTTGTTTTTTTTTTAACATGGAAAACTTGAATGTTGACGAGTCCAGTTTCCTCCCACAGTCCAAATGCACACATGTAAGGTGAACTGAAAACCGAATCATCCATACAGGTGAAAGCAAGTGTGAATGGTTGTCTATATGTGCCATGTGTTTGGTTGGCGACCAGTCAAGGGCGTGTGTACCCCCGCCCCACTTGGGCTGTACTTCTCACAAAAGTCAAGCTTTTCAGTGAAATCTCAGATTGAACATAAAATTCACTTTTACTGGATTTGTTGCAACCCCGTTACAGAGACTCGGGCACTTGAAAAACACAATTAAAAACTATTGTTGAATAAAATGCATTGAGGTAAATATTTTAATGACTAATTACAGTATCAGGATTGCAAGTGACAGTTTTTGCTGAAAAGTTTTTCCTGCATGCTATCTGCGCTAGTTGCTATGCTAACTGATCAAGAATACAGTAGACCAAACTTTACATACATACATCCATTTTCCGAATCGCTTAATCCTCACTAGGGTCGCGGGGGGGGGGGGGGGAGCCTATCCCAAACTTTACAAAATGACAAAAAGAAAAAAAATTGACATTAAATTGCTTTTTTTCTGATTAAACGAGTCACAACGTTGCATCGGTTTTACGGAGACTCCAATAAGCTACTGTTGAAAAAATTGACAAAGCATGGAATAGAAGCATGATCGACTTGGCTGGCTTGATGGTCAGAGCAATTAGCTTCATAGCGTCTTTTAGGCAGCCTTGTAGCAGGTTTTTTTTTTTTTAATTAGATGGCTAAAAAGGTTTTAGTAGCAGGACTGTGCGAAGAGACACAACTTCCATCTATCCATGTAAAAATGTGTGTAATAAAACAAGGAAGACAAAATCAAGAACTTATTCAAAATTTTGAATATGATATCGAGGTTGTAATCAAGAATCAACAAGCTCATGTTATTGTGTTTTGTACACGGAAACGTCATCCACACGCATCGGATCAGAGAGCGTTTGTCTACAGGGCGCGGCGTCGACTTGTTGTGTCACGTGACTGACCTGCACAATTTCTTTCTGCAGATGTGACGGTGGGGGCAGACACGCAGCGGGAGACCTCCGCCGTCCTCTTCTACTTCTTCCTCCTCCTGCGTGCGCCGACGCGACGTTGCAGCCCACACAGGACATCCTTGCGCGCTGTCAAGGGGCGACTCGATGCATCTGTTCGGGCTTAGTACGCCGAGGTCGTGTCCTTCTCCTGCCACTCAAAAGTTGACGATATACAGTAAATTGTAAAAACGTCTCCTTGGACGGTCTGCACTCATCTTGGATGAAAGATGTGCTCCCACACTGGAACATCACGGTAAGTAGTGTGTGTGTGCGTGTGTGTCCAAATCAAGTGTATTTTACTGCATCTGCTCTAATCTAAATCATTCACCTGTCAAAGTTACCTTTAAGACTCATTGTGCTGGACTGCAGAGGAGGTTAAAAGTACTCAACCCCTGTACTTAAACAGATTGTACATATTGATTAGACAGACAGACACTCATCCACAAGGGAAATTCTCTTTTTCTAATACAGATACCACAGGCACAAAAAAAAGTACTTGGGGATAGATATCACTTATACTTGTCAAAAGAAAAGCATTTTGGTAAAAGCAGACGTAGTGATTCAACTGTTATATTAAAGTAAATGTGAATACAAGTAGAGACTAAAAGCTATGTGTGGGCAACCGTAAAAATACATTTTCACTGTCAATGAAATACGAAAGAGGAAAGATGTGTTTTGATAATTTGGCAAAACAGAAAAATGAACCCGTGCGTGCAAAAATACTCTCTCCTATAACTTCGGAGTGACAGGGAATATCTTGCTTCTCCAAATCTTTTGCATCAGTTTTGTCAATGCTCACTGGTTCATGTTTTTTTCCCCACCTTATAAGACCCCAGATGTCAAATCAGCATCAAGCAAGATCTCAACCGCAGTTGACATCACCTCTCTCCATTTACATCTTTTCTTTTACATCTTGTCGTCATCCACGGAGGATGAAAAAGGGAAACAGCCAATTTTGACTGCGTAAGGAGCAGAAAGTACAGATCTGTTTCAAAGGTAGGGAGTAAAGTACAGATGAATAAATACTCAGACACAGACGCCTGAAAATCTATTCAAGTACTTCCCATGACTTCAGGCTAAAGCTTTGAAATGAATCAGTTAATGATTGTTATATGGCTAACACATTTACAAAATGTGCAGAAAGGAAAACTGAGAAGTTCTTCTTAATGTGGACGTTATTAAAAGTGTTATTGAAAAATAAGTGGCCACATAGTCAACAAATATTAATTCAGGTTGATGTAATTATATTCATGTTCAAAGCCCCCCGTCCCTATGACAACACTCTGCTGTATATCTTGGTCCCAAAGTCATGTGCTCAACGCAAGGAGGGGAAGCGGAGTGACAAAGTGTTGAGTATGTGAGATTCAAGTCTGGCTCCGTCTATGCATCCTAAATATATTCAGCCCATGAAAATATTATTAAGGCAGTTTTGTAGACTTAAGGCCAATCCCTAAAGGACACTTTGGGGATTTTCCATGCGAGCCTCTTAAGGCTTGAACTTTGCCCTGTGTGACATATTTGCTCATTAAATACAGTGCATGTCTGCAGCTGCTAAATTCCGACGCAGATGAAACGCTCTCCCTCAGCTCCCATGAGGTTAATTTTAAATCCATGATGCCAGTTTCGGGAACGTGGGCGTTTTTCATGCACGCAGTCAGAAGAGCTCAAATACCTCACTCTATCACGCTTGAGATTTTCAAATGTCTTTTATTTATTTATTTTTTTCATGAATTGACATCACAATGGAGTCGGATGATATTTTCAAATAGCAAAGGCTGCAATATGGGAAAACAACAAGGCTTATATATATATATATATATATATCACAACAAACATGTCTGCTCACAATGAACGTTATAAGGAAGCCAAGAGGTGTTGAGTGGAAAACCGGTTTTCAGTCGTAATCCGAGACATAAAAAAATCTCGAATTTTCTGGTCGAAACCCGACAACAGAGAAGTTCGAAAACCGAGGTTTGACTGTGTACCTGTGTGTGTGTATATATACTGTATACAGTATATATATATATACATACCTGTCAACTTTTTAGAGCGCCAACCTGTATAAACTACCAAAAAAATCCTTATAAAGAGCAAAAAATCCTTATAACATACCAAAGCATTTTATATGTCAAAATAACGGCAGGAAAAAACCCACAAAATTTTCAATGATATTTATTGTAGATCTCCATAAAACAATGTCTTGTTAATGCCTAATCATCATTCTACTTAGTGGCATTACTGTGTTCAGAGTTGTATTCCTGCGTTACTTTTTTCACCAACTCCAAATCATTTGGAGTTGGTGAAAAAAACCCCGGAAATGTTCAGAATCCGTATGATTTGTGCGATACGGCCATATACGTAAGATTCACCACAAAATCTGTATGAACTATGGGTAAACCGTATGAGTTGACAGGTATGTATATATATATATATACACACACACACACGTTTGTGTGTGTGTGTGTCTGTGCCCAGAGCGCCATAAACCGGAACCTATAGAACCAAAATACTGTGTAAGGTTTCGTCAGTGTCTTAGCACATTGTGCTGCAACAGATGCCAGATGAGACTGAGCTCTACTGGAAGAGATGCAATGTAATTAAGAGCAACAGTAGGAGGCAGAGAATTTCCCCAAATTTGCTCCAGTAATTATCATTGGGCCTCTTGAGAAAGTCAAATCCCACAACATTTATGGCACTTTTGTGGCAAACATCAGTTGGTCAAAGGGAGATGCGATGATGCTTCCTTTTGAATGAAGACAACATTGTTGAAAATGAATTCAACTCCACTTTTCCTAACCAGGATCTTTGCATGATGGCAAGTATTGGATTTAGATTTCCTTTAGCTTTCATACGCTTGAGGGTCTTCACGTAGAGTCTGTAAACTTCATGATTATCATCGGTGGCCTAAATATTGCCGACAAAAAGAATGATGGAAGAAAGACCTTCAAATCAATCTGAAGAGGCCCATTGTTTCCACAGAGCAGAGAATAGATGCTGTATGCTCTCTATGTGTTGCTGTTCTGTGTGTGCTGATGCAGCAGATGTTTGAAGGTTTACAGCAAGGGTTATTCTTAACATCTGCGCTATTTACTGTTAGCCTAAATAGTGTTTCGCATTGTGTGTGCATTAAGGTCGTGGATTTTTGTTCGACGGAAATTAAACGGTTTGTGTCACCTTTTTGGTTTTAAAATATAAGCTTTATAATTCTCTGGTTTCATCTCTGCTGTTAGATTTAGACTTCACTTCAACTGCGAGTGAATCACAGCTTGAAGCAAGCACACTGGAGTCTTATTTGTGCAAGAGTCTTTCACACTATTTCTCAAAGTGGTGTGATATGTTTGTCTCCCATTTCTTCATGGCAAGAAAGTGAAAAGAGGTGTCTTTTAAAGTGTTTAGAGTCTGCCTTAAGTTAAACTGTTTTTTTTTAAAAATACATAGTTGTCACGCTATCGTGGATTTTCACCAATCACAGGTGGGTCTTCAATCCCTCGTGATGAATCGGGATTCACATTAGGTCCTTATACTGATCTTTCCGGTGCATCTGCCGTCCTCTGCTCCATCCACAGGTTCCCCTCCATCCACATCCTTCTCTTCCTTGTCATGCTTCCAGCGGCTTTCTCCTTCTCACGACCTCGGTGGATTCTTCAGCGGGTCCCCGTGGTCCTCCCACAGCAAAGCGAGAGTCGCCCGGCCCCACGCTTCCTGTCCCAAGCCCGCCTTAATGTCAGCTCCGCGTGTGACCCAGAATGCCACAAAACAGCGCCTTTGCCTAGCTACTGGGACTTGGAGCAATTCCTGGCTTATGAGACTCTTCACTCAGACGGTCGACTCACTGAGACCGCCGTCGGGCTCTACGGTTATAACTTGGCGTCCAACAAAAGCCCCGCATACTCCTTGGCGCCGTCTGAGAAAGGCCAATGGTCACATACCAGGCAAAAGCGTCAGATCTTTGGTCACGATGGGCGATACAGCATTGCAGGGCACAACTTTGTGCTTCAATATCCTTTCTCCGTGGCTGTCAAACTGTCCACCGGATGTTCCGGTACTCTCGTCGGGGACCGGCATGTTCTAACGGCCGCTCATTGTGTTCATGACGGTAAAAACTATGTGAAGGGTGCTCAGAAGCTCAGAGTGGGCTTTCTAAAAGCCAGACAACGGGACCTACGGTCTCCAATTTCCAACTTGAGCAACCACGTTGAGAGCGGGCCAAACGTTGGCCCGATCGTGTCAGAGAAGATGAAGTTCCAGTGGATCCGGGCCAAGCGCACACATGTACCCAAAGGATGGATTAAAGGCAATGCCAATGACATCGGGATGGACTACGACTACGCACTTTTAGAACTCAAGAAAGCCCACAAACGGCGTCACATGAAGTTGGGTGTGAGTCCTCCTTCTCAGAGGCTTCCCGGGCGACGGGTTCACTTCTCCGGGTTCGACAACGACCGTCCGGGACAGTTGGTGTATCGTTTCTGTCAGGCCGGAGAGGAGACGTCAGACCTGCTCTACCAGCACTGCGACGCCCAGCCGGGGGCCAGCGGGTCGGGGGTCTACGCCCGAATGTGGGACGGGCGACATCGGCGATGGGAGAGGAAGGTGATCGGTGTGTTTTCTGGGCACCAGTGGGTGGAGCGTCAAGGGGCGTCTCAGGAATTTAATGTCGCCGTGAGAATCACACCTCTCAAATACGCTCAAATCTGTTACTGGATAAAAGGCAACTTTGTGGACTGTCGGGAAGGCTGAGGAAGTACATTGATGTGTTAGCACCGCTCACAGCACTGATGAAAAATGATCTCCAAAACGCACAGTGGCAATAAAAGTCACAGATATTACAGTGAACCCCTGCGAAGAGCAAAAATCCGTCAATAATTGATGACCACCCAAAAGGGTTTGTAGTTGTTGCGAGATGCCACAAAATGGTAGCAAAACACTCCCCCCCCCCCCCCCCCCAATTCAACACAGCCTAACCAGATGGTGACTTTTTCCAGCAAATGTGGAAACGTTTCTCGCTTAAAATAGTGACAAAAAGCTATTTCTTTCGAGTTGCTCGCATCACCTGTCTCTCATTAGTTTTGCTGTCCGGTAGATTGCGTAGCGTAGATAGTAGCCTCGGCCTGTTCCCGGTTTTCCAGATCGGTTTCAAGATACTGACAAAATAAAAGGTCAATGAGTCCATCTTTTTCGTCCATTTGGATCTTTTTTTTTTGTCGATAAAGAGTGAACACATGTTTTTTACACCAACGTTCCGGCCTCTCAATTCCAGTTAAACATGGCACACTGTGCACCTGTCCGTAGTTAGGGATGCACCGATGTACTGTCATACATGCTTATTCGGTTGCCTCTTATTCTTTTGCACTTGATTTTCACGCATGCGTAGATGAGATCTGCAAGTGGCATTACGTATTGATAGCAGATGGATGGAAGATGGTCATTTTCCTATTTTTTCACAAATCGATACAATTTATTTGTCCTCACGTTGTGTGCTATTTTTCCATGTTACAATTGTCAACAGCATTTTAATCACATATTGCTTTGTGTCCCTAAATGTGTTTGTGGTGCTGATTTCCAAAATACATTAACTTTTATTTTCCAAAACACATCAGGTTTTTGAGATATTTTCATTTTTTTGTTTTTAAGTTTGACTTACAGAAGCTTGCACAATGTGGATTTTAACATGCGTTGAAATTTATAGCTTATAGCTAGTTTCAGAAAAGAAATTCTGAACCTAACCCTTAATTCATAAATATTATTAATATATTAGAGTGCTATATTTCATTATATTATTATAAAAACATTTGGAACAGCGCAAAAAAAAATCTGACAGTTAACTTGCATCTCTGATTTTTTTTTATCAGAAATGTAGTAAAATGTGTTCTTTTGTTGACCACTGTTGTTTACCGATTTCAAGTGTTGAAAATAGTTTAGAGAGCAAATTAATTCACTCTCTCAAGAGCTTGGAATGTCTGAGCAGTGTGGTAAAAGGCTGCCCTTTCCTCAGTCAGCGGTATCCGTTCAGCCATTATATCACCTCAAGTTTGAAAGTCTAGAATTCCGGATGTTTATTTCCAGTAATGTAGTAAGGTAGTTGAAGTAAGGTAGGTGAAGATACCTTCGAGTGAGCTTTTTTTTTTTTTTTTTTAAATAGGTAGTTGTCATGCTTATGTGCAAAAGGACTTGGTCAGGCACAAAGGTAAGTGCTTCCACAAACTTCCACCTACAACCTTGCTTAGTCAGTTCCTCGCTTTATTTTGTTAACATCCCTCATGCTACAGATCTTTAAGAAAGAATTTGGGGAAGATGATGTATGGACAGACATTTGCATTTGTGGAGAATTAATGACTTTTTGATCAGGCGGTTGACCTATGGTCAATGGAGACTTCAATGTGAACAGCTGGCACTGGCGACGTGTTCAACTGTTTTATTTTATCAGTGAGTGTAATAGAAAGTATTTTTAAAATGATTATTATGGTCAATTAGTGATTGAACATGATTTGGAGGTGTTGTGGTAATTAAATAAATAGCAAGGGAAAGGTTTATCCACTTTAACAAAGCGAGTAAAAGAATGACATGGCTTTCCCACCCTTTGTCCTCTTAAAAGACGTGATTTTGGAGATGCACTGATTTTGCATGACAGCGACGATATAACAACTGAATCGCAGGACTGGGACAATTACTCTTGAAGTGTGATTGCACTGTTTGAACTTTTTCTACTGATCTACTTTTTTGATGAATGTACAAGTGAGCTACCAAAGGTGCCATTTGATTGATTCTTATCGCTAATTATATTCTTTTTAAGGGCCAAAGTAAGTTCTTTACAAGCATGATCTATTATGTCTGCTAAATCAAATCTTTGGAATATTGCTGGGTTGCTATTGTGCAGAAATATCTTTCAGTTATCACTTACTGTCATGACCCAACCCCCCCAAAATACAAAACATTTAGTCTGTTTTTTGGGGCGGCGGGGGGCATTTTGAATATCGACTATATTACACGTGATCTGTCGGAAACCTTCATTGAATGTTTTTCTGCTCCCTCTGGGGGATTAGCAATACATGACGAATGGTTTTTTTAAACACTTTGTTTCAATAACCATTGTTAAATTGCATTACTGTGCTCCAGAAATGTATAACTGGCAAATAAATAAAAATGCTTCGGAGATCTTTCTTCATATGCGCAGATCCTGAGTCATTTATACAAATACACATTGTGTTCATTTCAACATCATGTTTTATTTCGGATGCCAAAAAAAAAAAAAATGCTCAGGGTGAAATGAAAACTGTAAAAAGCCGAAATCTGAGGACCAGCTCCTTAAACTTCTGCAACTGTGACGTGATCCACAAAAAGGAAAACTGCATGCTGGGATATGTGAGAGAAAACTAAACTGAAATTGAAGTTTCATCGACAGCGGCATCTGTTTTAGGCTCACCTCGATCTGTTCAATTTCGTAAGCTAAAGACCCATGGGGCGGAATTGAAAAGGAAATTCATTCGAAATACTTTCCGAAGCTCGAAACCTCAACTCAACTTCATTCTGAGGGCCATTCAGCAATCCAACAAAAGCAGGCGAATGTGTTGTTTGAGCAAGCACTTAAGTGGGATGAACAAATAAATCAAAAGGCAAAGGTTTCCCCATCACGGCTTTACTCGATAACGGCAGGTGTCGTCCATGAGGAATTTCATTCAAAGCAACAGCACCACCTTCTGGAGACACTTGCTACATTCAAGTTGACGCCAGCCAACTGCACTCAAGAGCAAACGCAAAACTACAAGGCACCAAGAGGCTCTTCCTCCTGAGCCTCACTCATCCTGAACCTTGACTGAATAGATCAGATGCCATATGCTCGATGAATGTTTATCTTCATCATTCAGGCCATGGCAAACTATTTAAATGAACCACGAAAGACATGCTTTGTCAGCGGATGTGAATGTGCTTGAAAAAGGAGGCAACCTAAGGCATCAGAGTGGATGAAGGAGATTGACTTGAGGAAAAAAAAAAGGCAGCAAGCAAAGGTGAAGCAGTAAGAAGTGAACTGCCGACAATACATGAAGTGGTAATGAAACAGGCGGGTGTGGATGACTTCCAAAACTCCGCATTAAGCACCCATGTCATTAAACATCCCTTTGAAAATGACATTCAAAATAGAAAGTGAGGTTTTATTTTCGGTAATCTTGTTCTTACAAACATGGGGCCGATTTGGAAAGCAATTCAGAAGCCGATGGCGGGTGAATTTAAGGCATGTAGCAACAACTTCAGGCCAAAAGAAGGAAGAACAGCGCAGCTGTGAGGCTTGCATGCCGTGGGTGAAGACTCGGGGGGGGGGGGGGGGGGGTCACGGCCCCTGATGACAAACAAGCGCATGTCCACTGCGAAAGCCCAAAAGAATACGTAACACAGGCGCAGATTAAATGAGAAACATGCAGGTTTTGTCTGTGCAGTGAGAAGTACCAAAAGGTCTCGAGTAGCAAAATCTCTCTTGATGGGACGTTAAAACTAAGGCATCTTAGCACGTACTACTCACAAAATGTTCAGGATCAACTGAAAATGCACTATAACCTTTGCAGGTGAATGTAAACTCGAAAATTTTGAATGCACATTTTAGCCTGTTCAATGTCTATTTTAATACAAAGAGGAAAAGGGACAAGAAATAAAGGAGTGTGTGTGTTGGAAGGCTTTTTGGCAATAATAGCGCGCCATTAACTGCATTTTGGCCATAGTCTCTCACACACAGGTGTATTCTAGATTGTAAATAGTGTTAAGTATTCTTTTAAAACAATTTCTATATTGTCACAATCAGGCGGAGAGCCAGCCAAACTTCAATTTCATACTTTTTCCACAAATCGATCCTATTGTTGCCTTGCCACGTGGGCCTTATTTTTAAAACATTACTAACCAGTCTGATGTGTTGAAAATGGCTGTTTCTCTTTGAAAATGCAAGCTGTTTTTTGTTCTCCTGAAACGTGACGGTTTTGGAGATCCTGTTTGATACTAGTGAGACTGTCAATACCTTATTGGTATGGCCTGACGCCGCTGGCTACATGTTGGCACGTGGAAACGTTATTTCTGTCGCAAAAGTTCTCGCGGTACGACATGGCATCTCTGCAACGTTGCGACAAATCATTCACCGGGGACACTAGTGGCCAACTGTCGGCCAGTGATGAAAACTACCAGTAGTCGCAAAAAAACGCTGCGTCACAGCTCAGTGGAGTTGCTCGGTGGGCGGTGGGCCTAACATGGAGCTGAACGGCAAAATTCACAACAGGTGTTTGATCCACAATTTGATTTCCTGGTTCACTTTAAATTGGTAAATAGTCCTCTTCATGCAGTTCATGTCATGACATCAATATCACACCCCATTGATCAAACAAGATCTTAGAGGGAAGTGGCCACTGACCTGAGTGTGTCAGTCAGCAGGTTGGAACTGCTAAAGAGACTGGAGGAATCACAGAGAGGTATAGACGTAGACGTCCTTGGGAAAACACAGTGTCAATTTTGCTGTGCAACACTTGTTAGAACACAGCAAGCTGTGGAGAAAGTATTCAAATTTGAACAAGTAGACATGTGAACTCAATCATTAAAAGCAGGTCAAAGTTGATCGGAGAAGGTTATAGTGCATTTTAGGTTAATTCTAACCTTTCACCTGGAAACTCAACTTTTTGAGGGTAATGTAAATTGGCACCAACACTGTCTATCCACACTGGAGACGAAAGATAAACACTCTGCCGGTTACCCAGCAACTGCCCGTACCCTTCAAAAACGCTCTCGTCGCAGTGCTAAGTGGCTGTTGCTGACTGCTGCTCAGTATTTGATGACGATTTAAAGCGAATTGACTATCGGCAGAAAACAACGCCGTGACTTTTCCTTGAAAATGGCTGCATCTTTTGTCATCCAATATTGTTTGTGGTTTGAGGGTTAGAAATTCAGGCCAATCGGGGAGAGGCCACGTGGCTGCGTGGCCACTTTGACATCTTTGGTGAAACTCCTCCCCCTTTTTGCGACAACACAACGCGGCATGCTAATGTGGTCAGCGTGGTAATGCCCGGCATAACTTGAAATAGTATACAAAATAAAATATTCTTTTAAATAGGCTTATATAAACATTGCATTAAAAATATAACCGTATCAAAAGACGATCAGGAGTTCGTTTTCCTGTCCCTTACCCTCCAATTGTGAGCGCCGAACACCCCCTCTGGTCTCCCAATCTTAACCCACCTCCATCACACACGCGATGGACGTCGAGGATGTCTTTTACTGCGACTTTAAGCCCAAACTACCGGTAAGAGGGTAGGAGTAGGCTTTGCCCAGCACTATGCGGTCTCTGAGCAGCTTGAAAAGGACATAGTAGTTGCAGAAAAGAATCAGGCCCAGAGAGAGAGTGTGGTTCCAGCGCTCAGAGAGGAACAGCGAGTACAACTGATACAGAACCACGCTGGTCTCGATCCAAATAAGCAGGTTCAGGATCCGCAATGGCTTGTGGAAGAGAAACTGTAACACCAAAAGAGAGAACAAGGTCAAACGTCAAGCACACAAGTCAACATTCAAGTCAGCATTCTGGTTGAAAGGTCCACAAATAAAATGACCTCATAGTTGCTCTGAGCTCAGGTGATGACCAATCACAGCTCACCTGTATTCTGAGGCTGAGCCATGATTAGTCAATACCTGAGTAACTGTGATGTCATTTTCAGTCAATAGCAAGTGGCAAAATGACATAGACAAAAACGGGTGAATTTTACAGCTCAATTCAAATTCCACATAGGCAATATTAATCACAATACCACTGGGGCTGCATAGAACGTATTCTTGTCGGGAAAATTTGGGGGTTTGACATCCCCTTTAATGTTTTTGACGAGTGCCGGTACCAATTGCAGATTTGTGATTTTTGTGGCGGGGATCGTTCCTATTCTCTGTAAATAGCAGGGGAACATTGAAATATGCAATTTAAAGTTGAAAAGTAATTTTTTTTTACATATTAAGGATGTCAACTTAAATATGAATGAACCTTTGCGACTCCAATTCAGGGAAAAAAGTATTTAAAAGAGATCTTTGTTTTGTTTAATTTGTTAGTATCCCCATTAGCTGTGGGGATTCTACAAACACAGTACATGAATTTAAAAACATTCATTTAGAAAGAAAATATAAAAACAGGATAAATAAAAAAAGAAAATACATTTGAACAAAAGCAATATGTACTAAGCGCTATATTCTATTATGACATCATGTTACAAACATTAAAGGTTTCCTCGAGCACATCCTGCAGTTTCTTTGCCAGATGTTTCCTTGTTTGACTTTTGAATATAGATTTCCGTGTCAGTGTGGTCATTGACAGTGGCAACGTATTCCATGTTTGGATTTCTCTGTAGTCAACTGTTTGCTTCAAGTGATTTGTTTTTGGTTTAGGAAGTGAGAACCGGCCTGGTGTTACCTGTCGCGTGGCATATGTATGTGACTCTAAATTGTCCTTCCGCCGATTGTACCTCCATGAAGGAGTTTTAAATTGTAGAACGTTTCATGTTGAGAGGAGCAGTGCAGCTGTCATTTGAACGTCCAACTTTTCAACATCCTAAATTGGAGTGCATAGTGTTGATGTTCGTTCTAAATGGTTACTGGAGAGCAAGCCTTGCTGCCTTACTCTGCACTAACTGCAGTTTGCTGAGTAAGGCAAACTGCAGATTTTTCTGTCTTTGCTGGTATTTGGCCATATTCTTTGGCAGCCATCAAGCTGTGAAAGAACAAGTGTGTTTGGTCCCATTCTAATTCGTTCAGGTGTCAAATGTATTCTGCATCTCCTTACGACTGCTTGGGCTCTGCCCATTTTCTAAACAATAGAATCTATGTGTTTTGACGTCACTTAACTGCAAAAGCAGACATCCACCCAAAAGCAGACATCCACCCATCTATTTTCTGAACCGCTCACTGATCCCGACTAGGTCGGTTTCCTCATATAATCTGTCACTAAAACCAATCTCATCGATGAGTTTCGTGACATTGTCTCTCCTCGACTGTTTCATGCAATTAAGCACAGAAAATACAGATGGCCTTGTGAGCACAATGAACACTATATTGCCAGCACGTTAATGATAAATCGCAGGTTCAGGCAAGTTGAAAGACGCAAGTGAGGAGTACTTGATTTCAATACAGTATGTGTAGGCTCATAATTAGCTTCAATGTGGATGACACTAGCTACAGTAAAATGTATACGGCACGTCAGTTTTTGAAATCAAATTTTAGGTCGCAGTTGGTTTTGCAGGGTTAGAAAATGCAACTATTGAATGTCTGTGAGTACAAAGTAGGTGTGGCTTAATTTTTTGTCTAAACGGCGACTGTCGGCTTTTGTGTTTGAACTCATTAGTTTCACTACTAGCTCTGGTGCAACCCGTGATCGGTCAAGGGAATCATTAACAAGTTACTATGATTTATGAGTGTACATACTCACATAAAATCTCGCATGCGAAACATCAGAGGGCATAGCAACATTATACGGTCCAATTGCTTTATACAGACAGCGGCTGTGTCGTACCAACACCCCTTGAGGCCAAACCGTCTGCTCTGACCATCTGAGGAGGGGCGGGGGGGGGGGGGGGGGGGGGGAAATCCATGAATCGTGAAGCTTAAGAACCACGGGACAGAGAGGGTCACTTACAAATGCTGAGGTGTGTTGCTGTAGGATCCGTGTTCCAGCTTCTGCCATCGGCCCAGGTGGGCCGCAGAGCGATGAAGCAGGTCACAGTAGTTCGGGGGCAGCAGCTGACTCATCAGCATCACAAAGGCATTGATCCACACCATGATCAGATGCTCACAAGACCAGCGCATGTCATAGTATTGGGTGCTCTGGGGAAAAACAAATGTTGTCTTCTTACTTTGACACAGTGAAAACGCAAAGATGCATTCAAACAAAGCAGAGGGGAGAACCTACCCTCACAAAGCAGAGAGGCAAGAAGGCAACATAATAAGCACTGAACAGCGAGTTGAACAGCACTTCCTTAATCCGCCGATTAAAGTCGCTCTTGAGCTCCTCCACCTCAGATCGAATCAGCTCAGGCGTGTGAATGTGCGTGTGCGGCGGGCAGGTGTGCGTGGGCATGTGCTGCGGTGTGGAAAACTGTTCTCTGAGGTTCTCTCGTAACAAGAAGAGGAAATCCCGGGGTCGAAAGAGGGGAGCGTCCGATAGGTCCGCTTGCTGGTGCTCGGATGGGTAGTCGCAGTCGGCTGTTGACGTTTGGCTCTTCGGTCCTTCCTGGTGGAAACAGCAGAGCGGGACATACACACCAAACCTAAAAACAGGAAAAGGGGGGACAAAGTCATCGTTGTCGTACATCCTAATGTGACGTATGTGAAAGCCTCGACAACAGCCTATGGGCATAGTAGGATAGGAAAATATATGAAGTATGGGCAAAACATTAAAACATAAAGACGAACAAAAGTAAGTAAAACAAAGTGAAAATAAATTGATCATGAGAATGGATAGGTTTACTTATGGTTTAGTTGAGCCTGATCAAAATGATCAAAAGAGTTTTGAAGTGGCTTTTAGTGGAAGGACGGATGAAAGCAAGTTGACCCGCGCCACCCCCCCAAAAAAACCCATACAGGTTTACTTTGCGTT
This sequence comes from Hippocampus guttulatus, assembly GCF_054856545.1. Classification (NCBI taxonomy): domain Eukaryota; kingdom Metazoa; phylum Chordata; class Actinopteri; order Syngnathiformes; family Syngnathidae; genus Hippocampus; species Hippocampus guttulatus. The sequence goes on from NC_141263.1 coordinate 10,937,261, forward strand.
TGTGATTTTGAATGAAGAACAGTCGTAGGTCTGACAGGAAAAACAAATGTTCAGACTGTCCATCCAGCCGTCCATTTTCTAATCTGCTTATCCTCACAAAGGTCGTGGGTGTGCCGGAGCCTATTCCAGCTGGCTTCGGGCAATAGGCGGGGGACACCCTGAACTGGTTGCCAGTCAATCGCAGGGCACACAGAGAGGACAAACAGCCATTCGCGCTCACAATCACACCCCCGGACAATTTCAAGTGTTCTATTAATTTGCCATGCATGTTTCTGGAATGCGGAAGGAAAGCGGAGTTTATTACATTTATTGGACAAAGTGTTGTAAGCTTTAAAAAAAAGAATAAGTCAGTACTAAACACTCACGGGTATCCCAGGAAGAGGAGGTTGAGAACAGAGTGGTTCTTGCAAAGGTTGACCAGCGTCCAGCACAGCACCCAACAACAGATGGTGAGCAGACACAGTCTTGCTGCAATCAAAACCAAATAGCAGAGCAGCGATCCCCTGCTGCTCTGTGATAGCTGGACAGAAGTAGGAAAAAAGGCATCTTATTGATGAGATCATATGGATCCATTAGCTTCAAACGTCAGATTATAGTAGTACCTTGATTTACAAGTGTCGCAACTGTCAGATTTCTTTTCTGTCGCCGTTTAAATTTACGAGTGCGCTTCATCACAACATTTGGCCATCAACAATTCATGCGATTAACTCACAGTAAGTGTAGTGGTCTCTATTGTGATTTGTGCTCACATTTTGACTTGTTTTTGTGCATTTCCTTTTTTTTTTTTAAATCGGGTGTCCAAAGAAAAAGCACTCAATGAAGCACACATTGAATTAAAATATGAAATCACCCAATAACACGAGCAAGGTATGCGTGTAGTTGACTTGGCAAAGCAGTACGAGTGTCGTACTTCTCTGAACTACCTACATAAGTCTAATGCTCTATACCTACCGGTATGTATATTTACGTAAAACCACTGCATTTCTATGCACTGTTACAGCTACGGGTGTTGTTCATAATCCTGAGTTGAGTTGAGTTGAGGACTGTACTGAAGGAATCGATGAAGGTTAAAGGGCATTAAAACCATTTTGAAGCTGTGGATCTTTGTCCATGAAAAGATCAACGCGTTGCTCAAAGCGAGTTAAGCGTTGCGTAAAAGAAAAGAAAACAAAAAAAATAAACAACCTTAAAACTGTGAAGATTAAATTGCGTATAAGTGAAGTGAAAAAAAGTAGCAAGGGAAGGTCAGTTTATTTCTTTACATTCTATTGTATTCCCATATGTTTTTCTACGTATGCCTATGTTGGCGGGGGTTTTTTTTTTTTGAGGGGGTGGAGGGGCTCAAGGCATTTCCATTGATTTCAATGTGGGAAGTCGATTTGCAATACAAGCAATTTAGATGACGAAAATGGTGAGGGAACAAAGTACACCTGTTAGTCAAGGTACTAGTGCACTTCAAGTTGGCTCTCTGGGAAGGGGGGAAAAAAAGTGAGTTCACCTCTGAAACTATTGTCCAAACAAGTCTCCTGGCCAGCATGACTGTGATGAAGATAGCCAGGTGGTAATCCATTAGATGGAAGCTCTGCAGGTTAACAAGCAACGGACAAAGGAGAGACAAGAAGCATTTTTCCTTGCACGATGTCACAAAGGGATCAGGCAAACACGGACTTGATCGCAACAATTTGGGGATTTCCGGTGTCATTCTGGAATGAACCCGAAATGCACAGCATTCTGTACACAGCAATTTCGGGATTGCCCTTCTGTCAACTTTTGAATGTCCGACTGTTCAATGTTCCAGCACTTTTTTTCGACCAACAAATGCCGGTAGTTTTCATTCGTTTATGTGTCCATTTTACTATAACTTGATAAACAAACTATCAACTATACACAGTGTCTAAAGCAGTTATTACACATACATACATACAGAAAGACAGAGATCTAGCTGTCATACAGTTAACAGTTGAACCTGTATTATTTTACACATTATCTTCTTTAAACAAAGACTAAAACTAAGGGAGTAGTCTGCTTTATTGTTTACAAATGAGGCCTAAATCAGAGTGAATTGTTTGTTTTATTTTTGACTTGAAGCGTGTATTGAGAGTGACTCTTCTGTCTTTTGTCAGAAATAAACTATAGGTCTTACTTTAAAATGATCTGTCATCGGTTTAAGAGAAATTTTATGTATTAAATGTACTGTCAGTATTGGTTTCTTGGTATCGGGATATGTGAGGAATCAAGAGTTGAGTACTCGTACTGTTATCGGCCTGGAAAAAAAGTGGTATTGAACACACCTCCCCCCCGAAAAAAAAAAGCATGAACCAATAATCTTTGTCATTGTGTCGACAATCAAGTTTAGTTTTTACTTTTGATGTAACGCTCCCATACTTGGTGCTTCCAAAAAAGTGTGTGCCTGTGCGTGTGCGCTTACGAGTGAGGTAGAGGTGGGTGGCTGGCTGTATGGGTACCACCAAACTGTCCTGTAGATGTTGACATACTGGACAAACAAGGCCACCAGTAGATAGAGAAAGAGCAGGAACTCAAACAACAGGCTGCTGTCCAATGGCAGCAGAGGAATCTTCGAGTGGCGGACGGGCTCTGGCGTTACTACGGCGGAGATAGGTGGTGCAGACAGTCCCAAGGAGCTACTGTTCCTAAACCCCCCACCCCCACCCCCACCCCAAAACACACACACACACACGCGCACACACACACGCACACACACACACACACACACACACACACACCAGATAAAAAGTGCATAAATAAAACCTATGCATCAGAGTCAACTCTTTTTTTTTTTTTTTTTTGACCCAACAGTGGGACAGAACAAAGGCTGCAGGAAAACTTGGACTCATGAAGCGTCCACAGAACATTTCTCACCTAAATACCTCATCACATCCTGCTGTCTATTGCCTTTTATGTTTGAAACTTAATGTAGGTAAGTAAATTGTGTGCACACAGACAAACAAAAGATATGATTGAGAGGGCAGGGCTTGGGAGTGTAAATGCTTTTAAATCCAGGTTAAAAACTTTGCTTACCCCCTGCCCCCACCCGCACCTTTGATTAAGGTATTTTAAACATTAAAAAGAAAAAAAATATTTTATCGTAATTTCCAGACTTTTGTCACACGCTTTCCACTCTGCGGCTTGTTTAATGAAGCGGCATATACCGTATTGGCCCGAATATAAGACGGTGTTTTTTTGCATCGAAATAAGACTGAAAAAGTGGGGGTCGTCTTATATTTGGGGTCTAGACATTATACCCATTCATGACGCTAGATGGCGCCAGATATCAATGAAGCGAATGCTGAACTTGACTCCCCAGGCCAAAGTGAACCCCTGCCACTAAGGATAAAAATAAAAATAGCGGTAGCACGAAGAAGAAAAATAAAAAATAGCGGTAAGAAGGAAAAGAGAAGAAAATAATAGAAGTGATAACAGAAAATGGAGAAACGTAGTGACAATCTGGAGAAAAGTGGGTCGAAGATCGGCCAGGTTAACCGGCAGCTGAGGAGAAGTTATGATGTAATTTACATTTCAAAAACCAGCCATTCATTTACAAATGTGATTGCACTTTAGATTTGAATGAGGCAAAATAACATGCTTTTTCTCTCAAATATACTGTTATAATCATTTGTTTCAGATGTACTGTAATTATTTTCTGTATAAAAATTAATTTGGTGTTCAAAAAGTCTGTTTTCAAACTTGAATCTTGAAAAAGAGGGGATCGTCTTATAATCAGGGCCGTCTTATATTCGGGCCAATACGGTATTTCGATTTTTCTAATGGCCACCAGGGAGCGCTCGAGCATAAAAGGTAAGAGTGAGACAAGTTGATATATACGTGTGTCGAGGAAGACGCTATCATCCATCACAGTGCTGCACTGCATCCACTAAGAAAAAAGACAAACCTCCCGAAAGACATTGTCGTAAAAGTTGACACGAAAGCGTAGATGGAAGAAAGCCTAATGAAGGAATGACTGACCGAGTGTTACAGCAAGGGAGGATTTTTTTCCATAGGAAGAAAAAAAACATTACTCGACGGCGAACAGTGACTTTTATTTTATTATGTTTATTTTAAACCAGCCCTGTTAGTGCTGTTTTACTGCCGTGGTGCTGCCGGGTTACAGGCACTATTTGGAAAGAAAAGTTATGTTATTAAAACTTTGAAAACGCTTTCTGTGTACCGTCCTTCTTTGTAAATATCTCCCGTTACAATGCGGGCACCTACGGCTAATAGATGGGTGCGACTTATGTGTGTACAAAACGTTTTTTCCTTTAAAAATGTCATGGGTGCGTGCGGCTTATATTGAGGTGCACTCTATAGTGCGGATATTACGGTAGTTATTTCAAAAAGGCAACATATTCTTCTTTACTTTTAAATGTTTGTTTTCAATGCTGTCAGTGTAGTCATTTTTGGAAGCTACTTTTTTCTTCTCTGCTTTGCTTGCGAATGTCATTAACAGCGTTGGTCATGGCATACCTGTTTCTGAGGCCAGTACCATTGCCCAGGTTGCCTCCAACAAGAGTTTGCAGGGAGGGCAGGGCAGAGCGGCTCAACTGCTGTCTGCTGGGACCCCTGCGACCCCCTGGCATGGTCGCCGGTTACCGTGGCAACCTCGGACGCTGGGACTCCCCCTTGCTCCTTAATGAGCGACCATACACGCTGAGGCCACTGTAATAATCAGAATGTCGTGTTTAGACTTGTGGGGCTACAGAAAACATATTCGTGCAAAGAAAAATTTGGAGTTGACTTCCCCTTTAAATCAAATAGTACATAACCAAAATTGCAGTGAAAGGGGATCCTCTGATAGATGGAAAAAAAGTTTGAACATGGATAGCTAGCTAATCTGTTGAGCGGTGGTTGTGTTATTACTTCGGGTGATGCGAAATGCTATCTTGGTTGACAGTTCAACAGCTGCAAACAAGTCATCACACTGACCCTTCTTCTTCTTTGCTTGTCGTTTACGTTGCAGCCCCATAATGTAAGATTGGAAATGTGCCGCCAGAAATGCTCAGCTTGCATTCAGCCTGACCACAATATTCGGTTATCATTTCCCATGATTCTTGATGTTTTCTTGCATAAAAAAAGAACCACCTTATTCTGATGAGAAAGTCGAGAACTTGCTTGTTCCGTTTTACTTTTTTTATGCTAAAATATTAGGAGAACTAGCTAGTTCTGATGTCAGTTTTGTTTTGGTTTTTTTACATTTGGGAAAGCTGGGCTATAATATTACTGCAAATGTTGTACTATGTCAACTGGTCAAATTTTTGAATGAAGTTACAGGACATTTATTTATTTTCCGTGTGAGTACGCCGCATGCACACATATTTGTTCATTGGTTAAGCAACTGGAATCGGCTGCGCTCAAAACACGCTTGTGTGCAAAATTATCCTCTTGCGTGATTGGAATAGACCCACGTCTATGTTGTAGTCTGTCTCCAACATGCACACGGGTTCTGCTCCGTGATCGAGCATTTTACCAAAGGCCTTTTACATTGATATTGATCACATGTCCATTGCATCGTGTTATTGAATCATCACCCAGTCCTAATTTGTAACACACAAAAAAAATATCAGCATCTCTTTGGAGAATCAGGAAGTTATTGGTTATTGTATCGGTGGGGGAAGAAAAGCAGGTATGGTCCATCTCTATATTAGGACTACATTTCCCATGATTCTAATACACGGAAGCAGGAAGTAGTTCTAGTTTACTATGATGAAAACATGGGATAGTGATTAGATGGGGGATGAGAAGGAGAACGCGAACGTAGGAGGAAAGAATTTAAATTAAAGATGACAAATTGAAAAGCTGACATGAGAAAATTAAATGATTTTAAGTGCGCCTCATGGTCCAAGAAAATACGGCAAGTCACAAGGTGTCATGTTCATTGACTGCTATGCCAAAGATTTGCTTAATGCAAAAACATTTTTTTAAAAATCAAGCAGTCAAGAGTCGCAAATTATTTTTCAAATTAAGGCTTTCAGTTTTTCCCCCCTTAGGATTCAACGTAGGGATACTGATCCCGATCAAATGGAATAGCTGCACATTTTTCAGTGTTGGAGTTGCTCTGACACCAACAATTATTTGAATCATTGATCAATCTATTATTTTTGTCAATTGTCTCATGAATGCAATTTTAAAAAACACTCCTTTCCATTCCTTAATCATACAAAATCAAGACATTATTTCAAATTGACAGTGCAGAAAATGCACCAACATACACAAGGGGTGCAAAAGTAGGTATACAGTAGCATCCAGAGGTGTTGAGTCCCGGTCTAGAAAGTAAAAACCTTGCCACAGTTTGGCCTCTAACCACAGGTGCTTCTACTCAACCGGCAGGTAAAGGTGAAACCTTGTTCACCTTTCACGATTTCATTGTGCCTGTATGTGTGTTTGTGGTGTGGTGAGAGGGTTTTTCTTCGATTTTACTTTCGAGGAAAGTATTAAAGTTGGTCATTAGATCTAAAGGCTACTCACTGTGAAAAAATATGATGAAACAGTCTTCGTCATTCTATAATTTACTAGTTGTAGACATGGTAACTTTATGAATAAAACATTAGTCACAAGGTGTAGTAATAACCGTCGGTAAGGCCTAACGATGGCGTATGGTAGATTCTTTGGTCAAATTGAGAGAAGATTACACAGTGCGTCGGCTTGGGGTTGCAAAGAGGACGTCAAGCCATGTCAATACGATATGACTAGATATAGTAATAAGGTTATTTATTTTCAAAGATTCATCTCGATTTTAATCATTCAATTCCTATTACATGCTTTTGTATTAATAAAGGGGCGAGTAGCCATTGATATGGACACACACACACACACACACACACACACACACACACACACATAGGCATAATCATGTTAACAGTGTCAGTTTTACTTGTGGCCCATGATATATAGCCAGGACTGAAGTATTGTGTCCACATATGTGTTTCTGATGGCCATAGTATTTCACAGTAATTGATATATTCACGATTACCAGTAAATTAATCTTTGCAGTGTGAGACTGGAAAGAAAATACTCTGATATTGTGGTATGCTGTATTCATGATGCCATATGAGTACAATAAAAGTGTTAACATTCATTCATTCATTTTCAGATCCGCTTATCCTCACGAGGGTCGCGGGGGGTGCTACAGCCTATCCCGGCCGTCTTCGGGCAATAGGCGGGGGACAACCTGAACCGGTTGCCAGCCAATCGCAGGGCACACAGAGATGAACAACCATCCACGTCCACACTCACACCTAGGGACAATTTAAATTGTTCCATTAACCTGCCACACATGTTTTTGGAATGTGGGAGGAAACCGGAGTACCCGGAGAAAACCCACGCAGGTCCGGGGAGAACATGCAAACTCCACACAAGGAGGCCGGAGCTGGAATTGAACCCGGTACCGCTGCACTGTGAGGTCAACGCGCTAACCAATGGACCACCAGGCCGCCCTAAGTGTTAACATATTTTGATCCATTTATTTTACTGAATAAACCTGGAGTACACAGCCGCTGAGGTAATTAGGTTCATTGTTAGTGCATAGTTTTCAAACATTTACCCTTTAAATACTATACTTCTGAATATCAGAATTCTTGATTATGAATATCAGTCAAAATAGAAAAATGGGTACCCATGGTGAACGTTTACGGAACCCAAAATTAGTTACTGTGGTTTCCCATTAGGTGATCCAACGGAACCGAAAAACGGTTTCTGTGAATTTCTGAAATCCTCAGGCCTGCACACACTCACACACACACTTGTGAAAAAGAAATCACTGCCGACCTAAGTAGAGATTTGACGTGGAGGCATGGGTTGCACTTTTACGGCGTGTTAATTGCAGAAACTATCGGACGGACGTGTACCATTTTAAACTTCAAAATGGCACCGCGTGAGTGACTGCCTTTCCAGCAGCTCCTATATTTTGTTGTTCTACTTCTTCCTTTCATAACTTTGCTGCTGTGAATTGGGAATTTCTCCCTTGCGAGACGAATAAAGGTTTTCTTATCTTATCTTAAACTTCTCCTGGTGCTCCAGATTCCCATTCTTTGCCATTACCATGAGTGAATTGCAGGGAAACAAACTTTGAATGAGAATAATTTTAAAAAAAGATATGTCCCAACAATTACCCAGAACTAAGTTCTCTTCTTGGAAAAAGACACCCGCACCATAGCCTTGAGTAGAAAAAGTCACTTCGGCGGAGTGGAGGCAAAGCCAGAGGAACTGTGAAATACACGAGTCACAATGTGTCCAACCCTGGACTGACTATGAGAATTATTTTATGGTATTTCTAAAAATTATCATAGTTATTTATAAGAAAACGTTAATATTTTTATATTTTTCCCCTATTGTACAGTATTTTATTTTATAATAATTGTCAAAATTAAAGCTGACTCCTTCACGTATTTCACCGGATTTCTTTTTGGAACGTAAACGCCGCGATAAACAGGGCTCACTGCAGAAGTACCCTGTGGCTAAAGCCCAACCGTGGTTATTACTTGCTGGACCTGGATTTACACCTCTGGATACTACTGGGTGGCTACTTATACACCCCCCCCCCACCCCCACCCCAATTATGATTCAGTTACTGGTTGGGTCTGTAACATGTGTAGTGTTAAGGAAAGGGGGATAATCAACAAAATGTAAAATATAAAAAAGCGATGAGATTTTAAAAAAAAAGAATATTAATAGAGTCAGAACAGTACAAAACAAAGGACGACCACTGAGTTGTACAAGCACACAGCGAGTGCACAACTCAACTCCGTAAGCTGCAGTAGCTCCACTCAACTCAAATCATTTTTTATTTATATAGCGCTTGCACAACAGCTGCAGCAGTAACAAAGCGCTTTACAGAACAGATGACAAAACATTCGTTGTTTTTGGGGGAGGGTAGACAATATATGCCTGTGACTTATACATTGGCCTGTCATGATAAATATTTCAGTACAATATAGTTTCCCCAGAAACTTTTTTAATGCCATTAATTCAGTGAGAATATTAGGGCAAAAATAATTATTCTACATCCTTTTTAAAAGCGATTATCTGTCGTTTCTCAAAAATAATGAAAATTTATAAATGTAGAACCAAAAAAAAAAAAAAAGACTCAGTCTATGTTAAAAAATGCACGTCAACAAATATTAACACAACACATGCAACCACATACTATCTGTAGTGTCAAGAGTAAAATGAGATGTCCCTCTCGCCTTCAAAATGTCCTCTTTAACCGGTTGAACAAGGCTGGAATGACTGTGAAATCCACATTTAGTTTTTTGGGCAATTTTCACTGCTTATCGAGTAGTCTGCGGTTAGGTTACAAGTGAAAGAATGAGCACAGGAAATATTTTCACAGCATCTGTATTATAACGTTTTAATCATCAGAAATCAGGGGGGGGGGGGGGGGTTCTACATATGCCAGCAGTGTAGCCAGAAACATCAACTGTTATTCCATTGGGTGACAAAATGTATACAAATCCGCCTGTGCATCCAACTGTTGCTATTCAGGCCAGATTTGACACCAAGTACATCCATCCATCCATTTTCCAAACTCACTCGATTTTTGACTCAATTGAGACAAGCTTCTGATTTCAGTAGTCATACTTTTTTTAAATAGTTTTGTTTGGTGCTGATTTTTAATCAATATTTTTTTAAGTTATACAATAAGATGCACATAGAATGATGAGTTTGAATGTGTTGCGATTTCAAGCGAGCTGTTCACTCCCCATCGCCAGATCTCTATCCACCAGCGATCTTGCATTGGGGAGACACCAACTCTGTACGCTGGTCTTGTAAATTACGGCACTCGAAACAAATATCTGGTAATGGTCGCCGGTCTTTAAGTTCCTGGCGGACGTCATTCCACCTCTGTTGTGCACGTGTGAGTGTGAGTGGTTCCTCCCACAGCCGTGAGCAATGTGACTAACAAGAGAGGGAAGAAGCAGCACGAATGCATGTTGAATACATATGCAAACGACACAAGGTAAATGTCCACTGATCAAGTTCATTTTATTTATTGAGCCATAAGTCCATATAGGTATTATCCTGACAGGCCTACTTGTGACGACTGTATACCCAACTCTACGCTGTCATTTGTACCCCTGGCAGTGACAGCTACATTTCAAATAAATAGTGTGCCATAAAGCTATGTAATAATGTTTAATATGCCCATTGGCTATGCGAACAGAGGTAGTGAGTAGGGAGGTAGACAAAAACAGTGGTGCTAAAGTTAATTACAAAAAAAAGGTGGTGGAAATTCTGATTGGCTGGTGACTTCGGAGAGTCACTAGCAACATTGGCTGGTGCTCAAAAAAGTTAATTTAGAACGCTGGTAGGTAGACGAACGTGTGTGTGACGATGCAGTTCATTGTGAAACTGAGGAATGGCATGAAGAAAGGCCACCTGCATTCGACGCGAGTCATGTGGGGAGCGCCAGCATCGCTCACGGCGCGGTGCTTAGGTGTATACAGATATCTGCAAATACAACGTTTTGCCATTAAAGCCCTCTCACAGTCTTGCCCGTGTTTCTTCATACTTTGAGTTGTCACAAAAGCATAAATATTACAAAGCCACGGTTCTTCTTCACATGTTTGTTTCAGACAAATAGCTTGTTTCCTCCTCTTGTTCAAATTGGTCAAATGCTCACAATTTTTTTGTGTGAAACCAAGACATACTGTATTTTACTGCTGATTACTAAAGAATAAAAAACACTATACACTAGTTGTGCTCCGATTGATGGGCTACCAATCGTGATCAGCTCATGTTGCAGCCAACGAGAGACAAACCTGTAGGCAGTGTAGCGTCCGCTGTACATTTCCTTGACACTGCTTTTTACAGAGCAAACCAGTAACTAACTAAACTGTATTTGCATTTGCAGTTTCTGCTCCTTCAATTTTAAATAACGTCTTGTTTTTGTACAATAAGGGGATGGAAATTTGGATGTAATTTTCTTTTTGTAATCTGATTTCTTAATTAATATGAATATAATTGACAGATGTATCCATTATTAAATTCATTGTGAGTGTGCAGCTCTAAAATTGGAAACTATGCACCTAATCCATATGATCATTATCGGAATAGGTATCAACTGATCATAATTCATGGATGATTGGAAGATGCATTTTGGGACCCTGATTGGAACATGCCTACAAGAAACCCCTTTTTTTTATGACGGAAGAGAGTCTACTCTTTGTTTTAGTCGGTTTGGTGATTATATTGTCCAGGACACAATATTCTTTGGGTCTTGAAAGACTGGTGAAAATGAAATTAAAAACGGCTGGCAATTTGGGGAACTCTGGCGAAGACGGCTGATATGAATGATTCACGTTTAAGAACTGTTTGTTTTACACATGAATTGAAATGCACTTTTAATGTCAGTTTTCGGTGCATTACGTTTAAGTAATTCACCGTCATACCGTATTTAAGCAGCGTTAATTTTCAAATATGCATGATATTACAGTAACTTAAATGCTAATGTACAGGTAGACTTTTTAGGAGTAAAAGTTCTGACTCATCTTTGGTCAACACTTGGCCTACTTCACTGCAGTACTTATATGTTCCCCATTCTGATAGCACTTGGATAGCTACATATGTTATGAGCTGATCCTTGATGTACAAAGAACCACTGATTTCAAGCATTTGGTGGCCAAATCAGTCAATTGAAAACACGCAAACAAAAGGAGAAACGTTTCAGTTGATAGCCACTGGAGAAAACGGGAACTAATATTGCATGGGAGTATTTTGCCATTTCTTCAGACTTCAACCCTTTAAGTTTTGCATAATATGCATGCTTAAAACCGAAACAAACGTGATCCGATTTCATGTTGATAACACTGCTGTGAAGAGCACTAACTAAACCTGGCGTTTCTCAATAATGACACCAGGCAGCGTGCTCTTCTTTTAGACGCCAGTTGAGTTCGGAACTTTAGCAAATAGCTTCAAATGTGGGAAATGTGTGGACGTGTGTGTGTGTGTCTGAAACACCCATATGGAGCAGTTAAAGCGCTGTACAGTCACATTTTACTCACACGACATACGGGAGGGTGAAGTGAACGAGGATGCATCAGTCACTTGTGTGGCTTCCAGCCGGACGAGTCCAAACGAAACCGAGCATTCCTCCTCTCTTTTTTTTTTACTCCAACGCGACCAAATGCAGCTCCGTGGAGATGGAGTACGGTGGTTCCGAAGAAGCGGGTGCGGTGCTCGGTTAGTCCGCGTTAGAATGAAAACGCCTCTTTTTCCAAAAAGGTTAAGCACAAACCTGCGAAGAACAACTGTATAAATGCATTTCACAGAGACCGACGTGGCAAGCCAGCACGGCCTCTGTAGGACGTCATCAATGTGCGACATGAATCATGCACAGTACTGTAGTGAACGAAAGCAACTGCGTTTAAAGTCATTTGTACACTTATGCTCCGTTTGTGATGAGAGCTTAGAGCTACTATTGTATTTTAATGGCGATTATATGATGGTACTCGGAAAGCTAAGCTATTTTTATTCTGTAGTACAAATATTTGGAGAGAGAGGCCAATTAAGTCTCGATTCAAAGCAAATAATAAAGTATATACTCTGAAATTTATTGTCATACGAAGTAGAATGTAAAATCCAAACTCTCCATGTTAGGGTTGGGATGTCTATGCGGTGCTGAAAAAAAAAATAACAATAACGTCATCGATTAACTTGAATTCGAAAGTCCCAGAGCATACAAAAAACCTGAGTGGCGGATTCTCAGTCCGTGCAGATGAACGTTCGTTTTGATTGAATATGCTACATTAAAAACATACCAGTTGTGTAATTGAGCATTTCGGTTTATTATATACACGCCACTCCGTACATGATCAATATTACTAGGCTAACCATATCATTAATACAAGTCTAAATAAAGTCTGGTTTGAACTACCATAATCAGTTATACGGTGATCATTATACAGAATATTAATGCTGAGATCGTAAATGTTTCAATATCCATTCATTCATCCATCCATTTTGTAATCTGTTTATTTATTCTCGCGAGGGTCGCCGGCGTGCTGGATCCTATTTCTGCTGTCATCGGGTAGCTGGGCCCCCGCGGCTGTACACCCTGAACTGGTTGCCAGCCAATCGAAGGGCACACAAAGAGGAACAACCATTCGCGCTCACATCACGCCTAAGGACAATTTAGAGTGCTATGCAGTGTGAGGTGGACGTGCCGAGCACCGCGCCACCCAATGTTTCAATTCTCATTTTGATACTTTATCCATCGGTTATCTGAACCGCTCTATCACGAGGGTCGTGAGCGTGTTGGAGCCTATCCCAGCTGACTTCGAGGACCAGGCGGGGTACACCCTGAACTGGTTGTCAGCACACATATACAACCATTCACACCCACAGACACACCCTGGAACTATTTGTGTTCATGCATGCATGTTTTCAGAATGTGAGAGGAAACCGGAGTACCTGGAGAAACCCCACGCAGGTATGGGAAGAACATGCAAACTCCACAAGTGATCTTATCTGTAGAACATGAAATATATTCAAATTTCTCACAGATGGGTTTTGCTGGGTTTATTTTCATTTTGGGGAATGAAAATATCAAAAGAATGTGTATTTTATTTGTGAACACTTGTTTGACCCAATGTGAGAATTCAGAAAATGGGATCCCAACAATCACAGTAAGTTCAAGTCCACTTTATTGTCAAATGTGCTCTATGTGCACCATACAGCAGAGATTAAATTTCTTCCCTCTCAACCACAGGAGAGAGAGAGGAACCGCTGCGGGTGCCCGCGCCGCCATCAACAGAACAGTCAACATAAAATGACAAAATAATACAACGCCACACATAAGACACAGACAACCATGCAATCGTAACCACTTTTTCTGCATACACTTTGTTGTTTGAAGCAGTTATAGATGAAAGAGGAGAGAATAATGAAAGCATCCTTGAGTTCCCACAAAATGAAGATGATACCAACAGCATTGTATGTCAATTATTTACACTTTAATGGCTTTAATTACATGCAATTATACAAAAAAGCTTCACCATTGTATTTCAAGGCTTCACAGTGATGACTTTGCACAAAAGTAAGGGAAAAAATATATATAAATCAAGAACTGTGTCCCTTTAAATAATTTCAACATAATGTAACAGTTGCAGTATTTTGTTCAGTGATCAAGCACTACTGGCCCTTTAAGAGCTGTAACACCCTTCCTATCATAAAGACAAAGTTGGTCACTTCCTGGAAAGAATAACTAAGACAATTCTAAAAACACAAACTTTAATAATTATGAAGAGTGGTTTGAACAGTTATTCAATATCCTTGATTTCCAGCTTTAAGTCCGTGTACCAGTTGTTGCTAATGGAATATGAGTAGGCCAAATGTGAAATGAGTAGTGGGGGGAAAAAACATGAATGGTAAGACAAACGTGTTCAATTAGTGCGCTAAACTTTCTGAAGAGTGAACAAAAATAAAATGTTAGTACATGGACTTTAAGGTAGATATCAACGACATTGACGAAATATTCAAACATCTTTTCATAGAAAAACAACCAGCAACATTCAACAATGTTCTAATTTCACTGATCATCCAGTAGAAGGCCTTCATACATTTGACATCTATTTATATATATATATATATATATATATATATATATATAGCATTTCTATGCTCCCAGGGAGGCAGGAGTGATTTCTATTCTCCCGGGTGTGATGCTTTCAGATGAGGCCAATATTTGACTACTGTATTTCATATATTTTCTGAAAACATATTCGGCCACATTTTTTTTTTTTAACCCCGATGGCCAATAGGATATTTCAAATTAACCAGGAGTTTGACAACAGGGCTGCTAACAACTCCCAGTTCAAGTGAGGTGTGTGTGAGCTCAGAAACAGAGGTCAAAGGGCGTTTCACAGCTCCGTTCAGATGACGACACTGGTGCCACTGCGATAGCTCTTAACCTGTGAGAAACACACTAACTTTAGATTCTTTTTTTTCTCACAGCCAGAAAAATCCGATTTTCATAATTTTTAAAAAATGTATTTGTTGTGACTAAATTAAAGCAATGTTTTTCTTACAGAGTAGTGATCGTTCCTTCTTGGTCCTGGTTTGTTTCCAGGCTCGTACTCAGTGTAGCCGGGAGGTTTCTCACCCCAGCTTCCGCCGCCTCTCCTCCCTCCTCCTCCTCCTCTCCGATAACTATCGTCATCGTCAGAGATCCAGGACCCTCCCGCCTGACCTGCTCCTCGTGGGTTGTAGTTCCCCCTGGACCTGCTATCAAAGAGATCATCCCTAGAGCGGGATCGAGGGCGATCCATGCCTTCTCGTGGCCTGCCACGGGGCCGCCCATCCAGTGATTCCTCGCTGTAGCTCCTCGGAATGCCTCTGGATCTTGGAGGTGAAGGATACCGTCGACCCGGCGTGCTGCGCTCCCCTCGTCCGAAACCGCCATGGCTGCTGTCGCTGGAGCTCGGAGGGCGAGTCTTAGGTGCGGGGGGCGGCACTCGGCCTGGCTCACGTATCGGCGGGAGGGTGATGATGCGGCGATCTGAAGGCATGTCACCGAGACCAGAAATCATGCTGGGAGGCCCGGCTGAAAAGGGGACATTGATGGGCATGCGCTGGGGGGCAGGTTGAAGCTGTGTCATGTGAGGAGGTGGAGGCGGCTGAGCCTGTTAACAATAAGATGATTTAAAAAATAAATAAATAAATAAAAATAAAAGGAAGACCGTCAATCAATAGAAACAAAGAGGAGATTCTGCACACAAGTGTGTCATAGGTTTCCAGTTACAGCATGATAAACATACACTACTCAAAAAAAAGTTAGGGGTTCTGGGTTGTAGGATAAATTCATCAGTGACGAGAAAAAATAGCGTTTACATGAAGCTTCCCCAAACTTAAGGTCTGGACCTAAAAATAGAGTCTAGTCAGTTTTAATTTGGTTGCTGACAGTCGGGGTGAATTTAATTCATAATAAGATAAGATAAGCTAACCTTTATTTGTCCCACACAGGGGAAATTTACAGTCTACAGCAGCAAAATTGGGGGGCTCTCCAGCTAAATTTTGAGTCAGGTTCTGTAAGATCGTGCAAGGGAAAGTCATTTTTTCGTATCCTCAAAGTGATGTCATACAAGTGAGAACATACACAAAGGAATATTTTTAAAAGGTGTGTTGTAATAAGTTAAAATGTGTTTCAAGTACGTGGGATGGATTTAAACTACATTTTAAAAGTTTTCTTTTAATATGGTCTCCAGATTACAGACTCTTTTTTAATGTACTGCAAGGGGGTCTGGAATGTATCCCCCACAATAAATGGAAGTTCACAGCACGCCATGTCAATTTATTGATGCAAATCGGACTCTCAGTTGAGTAACCATTTGCTAATTTGCGTCTTAAAATGAATGTTTATGAGACCTTGTTAGAGGTAAGAATAACAGCACAGTACATACCTGAAGCAGCGGACTGGTCATGTCCAACCCCCTCACCTGACTCTCCATGTAGTCAAGCATGTGATTAGTGTTGGCAGGTGTGTGACTGCCGTGGATACTCGGCGCCGGTAGGCTATAAGCCGACGACTGCGGTGGGGGCAGTGGCATGGGCTTCATAGGCATGCTCTTCCCTGACATGGATCCTATTGGGACAAATCACCATCCCAAATTAGTAGAGTACAAATTCAAAAGTATCTTTCCTGCAGTGCGAGTTGTACCTGCGTATAGTAGCGGGTTAATTTGAGAGGAGGAAGCCTGGGTCATTGGTCCATATACAGGCTGTCCTCCCACCCATGGAGCCATGGCCCTCTGAGCATCCTTCATCATACGATGCTGCATTACCGCTGAAAGACAAAAGATTGAAGATATATGAATTATTTCCTTTTATTACAATAAAAAAATTGTAACTATATATTCACAGTCTGTTCTGAGATGATGTTAATGATATGTCAACCAAGAAAATTTGAGTAAACATTCAGAAGATATTCTGTAGCGTCACGTCAACAGCATAATATGACTGAAACGTTTGCACTAAAGATGATGCTGTTGCACTGGGTAAGTACGTAACTTTTGGCTCCATCAGGAGTCACTACAGTGAGTCAATAGAGTGGAAGTTTAGTGTGTTTAAAGCATGCGGGAGAGCTAAAACTATTATTATTGTATACAGTATGGGCTAGATTGCAGAATTCCACTTCATCTGTTATCATTGATGGGGCTTGTGAAGGAATGACGTTCTGATAGCCCATTTCAATTCAAATCTGAAGTTTCCATCAAAGAATAGCAAGCCCTACTACCTTTTTCCGGACAGCAGCATTGCCGTGGGCAGCAGGGACAGCGCACATAGCAACAACATCTCTGAGGACAACACTGGCACCAGCAGATGCCAAGTAAGATGATGAGCAGCAGAGCTCCGATGATGATGAAAAGTACGGTTAACCAATCTGAGGGAGGAGGAGGACGAGTCAAGCGTCACAAATCTACAGTACAAGCAGAGAGATACACCTTGTAACATGGCACGGGATAATATGCAAACCCTTTTCTTACGATAAACAATAAGTTTCACTTCTTTGTCAGAGTCTCCGGTGGTGTCTCCGGCTGCATCAACGGCGCAAAAGTACACACCGTTGTCCCACCACATCACCTCATTGATGACCAGATCAGCCTCTGCACAAATATACAATAGTTCAATCAAACACAGTCGAGCAGAGGTTGACAGTCATCGTTGTTCAGTTGAAAGGCATTGGCTTCATGATCCAGTTTGGCATGACTGAAGTAACAATAATTGCTCCATTTTGTGTTGATAGTCACTGTACTGTATAAAACATTCAGATCATTTGTAGTTATTATTACAAAGGAGATATTCAATACAGCCTATTTTGAAACTACTACCACTTTTTGTAATTGTGGGAATGCTGAAGAGCATTGCAAATAATTCCACCTTCAACATAATGACCTCATTCAAAACACCCGAGCAACTACTTTCCATATTCCTAAAACTCTCACTTTTCCCAGAACCCAAGTGCACGTGTGCATTCGACAAATACAACATCAAACTGTTCAGTTAATTCAGAACATCCTGGGAACTATTTTTTCACATTCCAAGAATTTCCGCATTCCTACAGTTCCATAGTTTTCCGCAACAAAATTGCTCATTTCTGAGATAAACAGTTTACATCCTCCTTCTACGTTTCTCAAACAAAGCCAAACATCCACAGTCTCACATTTTACATTAAAAAAAAAATTGATTCATTTCACAGCATTTCAGTTCAACTTTTCAGAATTCACAGACAATTGCTTGTCATGTGAAAACAAATGCAGATACCACCTATGAAATGAAGTAAAGTTATGGGGGAAAAAAAGTCTATTCACAGTGTAAACTGGTTAAATTGGTTTTATTATAAAGTTAGGATAGCTATCAATCGCAAAGGCAAAAGAACACGACAATGATGAGAGACTGCAAGTTGTGTAAAAATTGGGAAATAATGCGAAAGCTGGATTGAAATTCTGTAGAAATAATTGAATCGTAAATGCGAGACTGGAAGTTGGAATACGATAGTTTGAATCTTGTTGTATGAACTCACTGTCTTGGATAGAGATCTTGCGATCACGGTATTCTGCACCGCGTATGGGCTCATTGTTTCCTCTCTTCTGAATCACGGTACGAATTGTGCGCTGGCGATCGGGACAGTCATTAGCAGGATCCTGGCCCAGCTGAAGTGCTGATTGGTAAGCTGCGCACGCAAGCACGCACACGCGCACATACACAAAAGGAGAGATAAATGCTCAAACGGCTTTCAGAAGAATTTTCACTGGCTAACAAGGTAAACAGATTTAAAAAAAAAAAAAAGTAAAAATAATAAGAACCATCTCTTACATGTGGAGTAGTACTCCAGTACAGGGTCCTTACAGAAGGACTTGAACCTCCAGGTGACCAGTACATCTTGGAGGCTTGCAGATGTGGAGAAGTCGCAGCGCAGAATCACAGAGGCAAAAAGAGCAGTGCTGCGGTCCTGCTGGGGGACGATCACCTGAATACACAGTGACACTGGACAGGCACGCCACACACACAATTACATACAACACATAATACATAATATGAATAGGAAGTGTGGGCTCATATTTCTGCCACATATAAATGTCTTTGCATGGCAAATCTCTGGGGTTGAAAATGAAGGCGGGGGGGGGGGGTATGGAAAAACTCAGACTTGCAAACTTTCCATTGGAGTGAACTGGGAATTGAGTGTAATTTAATGGAAAGCATATTTATATTTACATTTTATTTAATCAAAATCAGACAACCATGCAAAATAGAGAGCTCTCCTTGCCCAAATGTGGAGGCTACACAGTACAGTGGTACCACACTTTACAAGTGATCCAACTTCGAGGTTTTGAGATTCAAGCTGTCTTGGGCCACGTTTTTCTTGTGTTGCGAGCACTCATTAAGCTCAGTTGTGACTGTTTCCTCAATAAATAAACTATAAACTAATAAAACTGGCCCCCGGAAGCCAAGGCACATGATATTCAAACATATTTCCCCCACACTTTACTTAAGTTCTGTATTATTAGTCAACTTTTGTACTTGGTAAATCCCTGCTTAATTCACATTTATTCTAATTAATTCTCATTAATTCCAATGGAAAGTTTCCTGAAAATTCCTGGCCTTTTCCAAGCCTAATTAGAGCAAAATAAAATAAGTACGGTGAGAATTCAACAGTGAATGTTTTGCTAAAACAACGGAGCTCATCCCACAAGCGGTTCAACCAGAAAAACAGGTGACACAGCCAAAGGCACAGGAAGTGAAACCGGCCAACAAACATCAAGGTGGTTGGGATGAAACCAGTAAATTCCAAAATGAACTCTTTCAAAATTAGCCTGGGATGCTGAATATATAAAACACGCTTCAGAAATTCAACAATGATTTTAATTCACAATGGTTTCGGTTATCTTTACAAAAGGATCCGCATGATTCGAGAAAGCAACTCACATCAGATAGATACATTGTAAACCAAAAAAGAAAAAAGTGAAAGTATCTGAACTGAGAAGGGAAAAGCTTTCACCCCTTGAACATATTTATTTGAAGCGAAACAATAACAAGACAAACAACAAAAAAAGAAACACACATTCGAACTTGATTTGAGGTTGGGAAAAAGAAAGTGTTCTGTACCTTTCAGGAGCGACCAGAGGATGGCAGCGGCTAATAATCGCCGCATGGTGTAAAAACGACGCTTTCACGATTAAAAACAATCTTTTAAAAATGAGCAGAAACAAGTATGAAATGAAACAAAAAAGAGTTCAACAAGGGTTTGTTTGAAACCGTATTCCACAACAACGGCCCGTTAGCACTTCTTGTATGTTTGAGTATGAGATTGAAGTGAAGTCACAACCCAGCCAAAAGACCACGCCCCGAAACAGGTGAATGCTTCCTGTGCGTCACAGAGCGTTTCTGTGTTTGGGAGAATAAAGTTGTTGTTTTTTGAATATGCATCGTGGTATTTTTTTTAAAAGAAGATTCATAATTAGATGAGAATAAAACTCATATTTAACTGAGCGGCAAAGGTTTGCAAGTGTAGCTCATGTTCTTGTGTATCTTTGCCAATGTTGGTGAAACTTTGCAAACATTTTCAAAGACATTCGCCAGACATTCTCAAACATCCATTATCGAAAGGCTTTACCCTCATTAGGGTTGTGATGGAGCCTATGCCAGCTGTCTTCGGGCAGCCAATCACAAGGCAGACAGATACAAATGAAAACATTCAAGCTCACAACCACACTTGACAATTTCAATTGTTCTACCAATATACCGTAAACGTTTTTAGAATGTGGTAAGAAATCGTAGTACAGTACCCGGAGAAAACCCACGCAGGCACAGGGGAACCTGCAAACTCCACACAGCAAACCCAGAATCAAATCCACGACCTCTGCACTGTGAGGTGGACGTGCTAACCAGTCGATCACCGTGCTGCCCATGTACGTTTCAGGCAGTACTAATTATTGTATAGTTTTCCTAAATTTGAACGAGTACCACTTTTCACTGCTGTTTTGTTTTCTTACGCACACACTCATGCGCATATGCACTTCTAGACTTCATTTTTATGTTAATACAGTACACGTTTCAGGCAGTACCCCCCGCCTGAATCAGTAATTCTACTTGTATTTTTGTTTTTGCCATCGCTGACCAAACCCCTTTTCACCACCAGGTGTCAGTCTAAATCAGTAATTATACGAAATGGAAGATGGTACTGTACTGCAATGAGTACAAATGCCCTCCTTAAAATATAAAATACTATCTAATGTTCTACCACTCCAAGTTGATGTTGCAGTTGTTTCCAAAACAATATTTTGTTTACCTTCTAGAGGGGAAACACCACCTCCTTGGTGTCATGAAATGCAGTTTCAGATATTCGATTTTTCGTTTGTACATATTTACAGATCTAACAAAAATATATTAAATTGAGATTCCTATTCTCCTCAACAATTTATTCACATGAATGAATACAGTATATTATGATCTCATGCAGAGAGTCGCTCAACTGCATTCCTAACAAAATCTGAAAGAATGACTGAGATGGTCACTGACCTTAAATCCCAGACAACCTAAAGCGATTCTTGTAAATCTCATTTTAAACACTCAGTGGTCCATGCACACATAATATGTTCAGTCAAGAATATCCTCCCAATGGTATCTATATCACATTATGACCTCTGCTCTTTATGCTTAGCATACATGATAATTCTTATGCAGTTTTACTCTTTCACTGTTTCACTGTTTCGAGATTCCTCCATGACACTTCAAAGACCAACAGGTGCATGCTTCGACAGTAATTTGTGCAAATGTGGTGGAAACACAAACAGTTGGTGGGATTGTTTCAAGCTCCCCCTGGAAAACAGTTAGTAGTGTCCCACTAAAAAATCCGTGCCATACATAGTTTGTTTCGAGAGTCTCACCAAACCTACCGTTGTCTTTGATTTAACACACACTAGTTTATCTACAATGCATAGCAGTAGCACATGGCTCAAGGATATCAAATCAATTCTCAAATTGCTTTCCAAAGATATTCTCAGATGAGCAGGCAGAACTGCTGTGAGAGTTTTACTCCAGCTGTGTATTGAAGAATGGCAGCCTGTCGATGCAACAATGGACAAAGAAATGACTCATACTTGGCATTGCTTCTTTGGCAAAAACTTAAAAAAAATCTCATTCATCAAATGATATTCCTATTGTACAAGGTTCCGTCTATATCGGCCACATTGACATTTTTAATTGCTACTGTTGGTATTTTTTACCTAGTGGCTAATAAAGAGCAGCCTTTAACCTATTGACTACAGAAACCTGTTAGCACATTTACAGAATTTGCTTGATATCTACCTGTAGGTCCATGAACTCGTATGCTCTTTGTCCTGACAAGTGAGACAAATTCAGCACACAAGATGAACAACTGTCTTACAAGCAATGTTTTTGTCCACTATTAGTGCAGCTTTTGGCCCACTAGGAAGCTCCAGGTATATAACCCTTACTTGTAAACTGTTGTGTTGCACATGTAGGGCTAGGAATCAGTAGGTAGTAGAATGTTGTTCCCACTCGTATGCCAAAGTTATCCTACTAATGTGCAGATATGCCACTCAGTAGTGGAAAAACGTAACTTGTAAGACAGTCTTTCTACGAGTGTACTTCATTGTCTTTCTCGTGAGGATAAAGAGTGGACAGGTACATGAAACTTAAGCTAGATATCCAGGATAGTGAATGAATATTCAAACGGCTATCAATAAAGTTTTTCACAAAGCTGTTTGAGCATTTATTCGATATTCTTCTAGCAGTGTGCATAAATGTCACAGTCGTAGAAGGTTGTGGTGGAAAAAAAAATTTACAAGACACTGAATTATGCTGAATCGTTTTACTACTGAGGGCAAAAACCATTCATGGAGCTTAAAATGGTGAATAGATGCTCAGATGGTTTTCCAATTAACAAGATGATTAACTGTAGAAGTAAAATTAGGTTAACCTGAATTAGTAAAAAAACTACTGTATATATGTATAATAATAATAACTCTCATTCATATGACCACATATTGTCTATTGTACCACCAACTGATAGCATCAGTTATAGTAATGCTATCAAATTATAATTTGTCTTATCTTCTGTACTCATAAATATGGAGTACAAATTGGTATGCTACATAATGTATTCTTAAAATACTCTACTGTTACTGTTTTACAAAACAAAGGAAAAACTCAAGTATCCCATTTTCACAGCATTTAATGAGGAATGAAGCTGCACTTACAGAAAGTTCACACATGTACATGTTACCGTTTCATTAATTTGGACTTAAACAAATGAATTATCGTACACTGTCCATGGCAAATAAAATTTGGGTCATAAGAACAGTCAGCAGTATTAGTCAAAACCCTGTTTAGATTCACGTTAATAGTGTTGATGTGAGGGGGAGCTTCATTTAGTCAGACCAGAGTAAAATTTTAAAAAGTGCTTTTCCACTATTGTGGGACAGCTACAGGAAATTACAAACTTGGTCGTTAATAACTTCAAGTTCATTGCTATTTGGGTTATTTGTTATTTTTGTGTTGTGTAGCCTACTATTTAATTTTTTTAAAAAAATGTATTAATATTTCTTATTGTCATCACTTCAAACAGAAATGAATGTGGTCATTGTGCCGTAGGCATAAAGCTTTCACTGGTTCCCATCCCCCTTTAAAAGAAGGAAGGTCAGTGGGGTGTTGGTCCTTTCCAGGTCACACACCAAGCCCACATTAGTCCAGCTGAGGCGTACGTAAGGCGACTGGTAACACAAACGAAGCCCCGATGACATCAGCAGTTTAGTTTATATGTGTGTCATCCATGTCTCCATTCAAGGGTACCAGTTACAGTGAGTCTTTTCTCAGCTCACACGTACGTACTGTAGCTCCCATTGAATCACATGGTTGTAGTGTCCGGCCCTTCCAAGAGCTGAGGCTCTTTCAGCCATTCAAACGATAAGGGAATCCCGGCTAAGAAGAGTCCCCTGCTGAGGATGAAAACAAGTCCAAGTGAGTTTACATGAAAATATCTGGATGAATAGGGACATTCCCAGGTTAGAACACACAGGGTGGTAAGTTGTGAAGCAGAACCTGGGACAAACTACACTTCAACTTCTGCCATTACCATTCAAACCCACTCCAAAGCTTGAGCCAACTCTGGTAAATATACTATTTTGAGAAGGACTTTTGATGTTGAAGAGTTTTGCCCAGTATTGCAAGGATGAGATAGATGTTAGCGAGGGTGGGGGGATTGGATGCAGAGCAGAAAATTCTACCTAGTTTTCATTCGGGTAGCATGCGAACCTGACCTGTAAAGGTAAAAAGTTCAATGTACAGGCACATATTTTATATTAGGAAAAATCTCCTGGCATTTCACCAAAAAAAAAAAAAAAGTCACAAGTAGTTATACAGGTTAATCTAACATTAATCTAGCTACCTCATGTCATCAACGAGCATTTCATTGCTCTACCTATCACTATACATCATTAGCATAGATAGACGAACGAAGAAACATCCATCCATGACATGCAGCAAGAAGAAGAAGAGGCAGAGAAGGTCCCCAACTAATCTCCAGTAAAAGGATTTGCTCCCAGAGACAAAAAGACTATATTTCTGTGAGTATTGTTGTATGCTGTTGTATATGTGTTGCAGCTGTGTGCGCTGAAGTAGCAGTTGTTTGAAGGTTCACTGTGATAAAAATGCTAATATCCATTAGCCTTTCTATGGCATTTCACATTATGGGTTAGCATTAAACTAGTCGACTTCAATTCGACAACATTAGATGGTTTGGTTGAAGATTTAGACGTTTAAATATAAAATGCTCAATTCTCTTTTGTGTCAGTTTTGCAGTAAACATCAACAGCCATTGACAAATAAACAGCTCGATGCCAAGTACACTTTGCTTCAGATTTTGAGCACTGTGTAAGCGAGCGTGTCTTCTTTTCCTTTCCTCAAAATGATGGGAAAGGACAGTTTCCCATTTCTTGACAAAAGAGTGTGAGTAAGACATTGGGAATACTTCAAAAAGCGTGTTTTAATAAATTTGAAATGTTTAAAGTGTCTGGGAGGAGGAACACGATTTAAACAACGTGTATGCTCTGTCTATACCGTGGGTGGGTCTGGAATGTGGAAATTTTGAGTGTCTTCTCTACCGATCCGCCAGAAGGCAACACCATTCCAACCCATTCAAATACAACTCACCACTTTTCGAGCCTTGTCTCTGGTCTCCCCTCGCCGACTAAGTGGGGAAGGGGCTGGAGGTTTTGGAGAGCGAGTGCATGCTGGGAGTGGCCGTGGAGAGGGCCTTTCATTCCTGTTTCGCTCTGTATCCGAGTAAGGCGCCAGTGAATCGACTTCAGGCCGGTTGCTAGGTGACCTGCTCCAGTGCCGGCCGGTCTCCCCGCTGCTCTTCTTCGAGCTTCCCTTCGAGGGTGTGTCTGAATCGTCCTCTCCCCGGGCGCCGCTCTTCTCATGGTTGACTCCTCGTAACTTAGCTTTACGCTCCAACAGGCCGTTCAGGAATGCGCTGTCATAGTCTTTCTCTTGAGAAAAAGTTGATGGTGGACTCACAAGGGGAGGCGAGATAGGACGCTCATTGCCCCAGGTGCCCTGCCTCTTTTTAGGGGACGGAAGTGGACTTATGTCTTGTCCATTTTTCTTTTTTCTTCTGGGACGGTCATCGTGGTCAACGCAGTCTCCGAGCTCATCGCGGTGGTGCTGCGGTCGACCGTGACGGTACAAAGGATATCGACTGAACTCACGAAGCTCCGGCTCATCGTCCACCCTTCTTTCTGCTTGTCTGCATTCTCTTGGCTTGTAAGTGGCAGCAAACTCTTCCAGCTCATCCAGCGAGCCGGTCCGGCCTGCAGTTTGGTAGTTCTTTCTTTCCAGATGTTCCGATCGAGGGTTCCACCTGTACGAAAAAGAAAGGGGGGGGGGGTATTGCAGGTATTTCTTTGGGGAACCCATCCATTTATTTGCTGAAATACCCACGTGTTGTCTGATTTTGTGCTCAGGCTAAAGTCATGTCTAAAATAAAAATATTGCTTTGGCCCCGTCAGAGCACAAGGAACAACAGTGGTACCTTGAGATATGAGTGACCTGGATTTTGGAGGAAGTTTTTCAAGACACCAATTTTTTTTATGCTTTTAACTTTAGTGCAAAAATTTGCCCTTTGAATGCGAAATGGCAGCAGTGAACTAAACTTAACTCACTTCATAACAAGCAGAGAGTATTTGTGAGCAGTCCTTCAAAAGCCGTATTTTGCCACTCGCAGTTGAAGGTTATTGTCGAATTACATATCAATAATGAGAATTACAGGTGTACCATACCTGTTGTGATGGTTCTCCTCACTGTGGTTTTGTTGGCGAGCATCACGTACGTGCCTGCGTGACTGAGAGGCGGAAGGAGGGTCATCGCTGTAGCGCCGTGGCAGGAGGGAGTCCTCTGCACATCGACGAGGCTCGGACTCAAGGACCTCGCGATAACGTTGGGGCGAAGAGGGGGTGTTGTCACAGAACCGCCGTGGCTCTGGGCTGCGGTTGTCCTGGTATCTTCTAGGTTCAGGTTGAGGATCGTGATCCGCGATGGGAGGAAGTGCTTTCTTCTGGACCTTCCGGAATGTTTGGCGAAAACCGTTTTCTCCCTCATGGAGGGAACTCAGCTCGGACATGCCGCAGGCTGGATTGGTACAAAGAATTGGAGGGATAAATTAGCATGACTACAAAAGCAAATGTTAGAATTTCATTCGATTTGATAGATGAAAACAGAGAGAAAAATATGAGATCTTAATAATGTTTGATGAGAGATGCTTAAAAACATTCTGCCAGCCAAGCAGACATGCAAGTTTGGATATCAGAATTACTGAGAGATCAGAATTGTTCAATCCAGAGAAACATGCAAAGACAAACGTAATCAATAACGGTACGATGAGTATTCCAGGATGCGGCGTTCAAGGAATACATGCGTATGTACACACATCTCTTGATTGCACATGGAGAGGAGAAGCCGCAGGACATGTTTCTGAAGCTTACACTGGTGACTGGCGGACCTGGCAGGGTTGAAGTGAGCCAGTTGGTTCTCTACATACTGTAGAACCCTGAGAGAGTCCTGGTCCTGAGCTGAGGGCAAGCGGTAGGGAGCTCCTACTGCATGCATGGGAACTGGACATAAACACTGCACCTCATCAGCTTGTCACTGTTTTTCCTCGATATGAAGCACTGACTGTATGAATGATGCTTTTGCTTTTCTACACAGAAGTTAGGGATATTGGGCTTTGGGTTGGGATTTCAAGTTGAACCTGAAATGCACTAAAACCTTCACAGGTGAACTGAAATGGATCTCTAAACGTTTGAATGAACATGTTCAAGGCCAAATTAAGTTCACCTGTCATGGCAGTGGCGCATTTTAGAGTCATTCTGAAACTACAACATCCAGACATTTTTGTGCACAGCGTAGTGTCATTTCAACAGTCCTACAATCAGTTGTGAGAAGTGTGCAAATGCCTTTGACTTACCCGCTGTGAGTAGACTACCATCTGAAGGAGTGACAGATGGCAGATTTTCTACCAGGGAAGGCGGCGCAATGGGCACCATTGCTGGGACACCAGAAACAAAGTATTGCGGGTAGGCAGGTGTCTGAAGAGTGGAGGTGCCCGTCTTGATACCCTTACCTGCTTCGTACACTGGAAGACCAACAATGAACGTCAGTAGTTGCGATTGCGGCACTCCGTGAAAAGCCTTTTGGGCATTGAAGCAATATCCTCGATATCCAGCTTAAGGTCCATGAACTTGTAGACTCTTTGTCCTCACTAGTACGACAATTCAGGTTGTAGTCATAAAATGACTCGGGCCCACTTGTAGAATAACCATTTCTAAACACTTACATTTAATTAATTTCCTCAATTTCCATCTTAAGATCCACTTACAAGTATGCTTTTTGTGATCACTAACTGTTAAGACAATTCATCCCACTACAAGTATGACTAAGGACACACTCATAGAACAACTCTGTTTAACTGGTAACTTTTTTTTAATTTCCAGTGTTGCATTAGGCTCCTGTATTGGCATTTTTCCACACAACTTCGAATTTGTAATAAAAATAGTCGTAGTGGAGTAATTAATGAGGCAAAACTACGAGTAGGGTCTACTAGTGTATGACACATGCCGATTAGTTGGGCCAAGTCGTGCTACAAGGTTTAATTGCATACTACTAGGCCAGACAGAAGAGGCACTGATAGTGAAAAACATTTTGACCAACAAAACGTAGTTGTTCTAGTAGCCTATCCTAGTCATTGTATGGTCCTTAAGTTGGATACCAGAGATATGAAACCAATGTTCAAATGGCTTTCCATATTGTTGTGCTCTATTTGTGTGAGTGTGCTTGTACTCGACTCACAATGCTTGGGGCAGCAGCATGTGTCTGGGCAGCAGCAGCAGCTCACATAGCAGCAACAAGAGTGAGGACAACACTGACACCAGCACACTCCAACCAACAGTAGGAACAACACGCTGCCCAGTGCCACGGCTGCCACAAACACCCATTCTGCAAAAGCACAGAATCAACAAAGAAATAAGGACAGAGTAGACACACACGCATTTGATTGAGGCATTTTAGTTTCATGAACCCTTACTATTGCATTTGTTGTTTTGTTTACATTGCCCTTCATAGACCAATAGGTCCATGTTTTGAATGGAACCGACAGACAGTTTTTGGGACTGTTCTAAGCTCCCTTTTCAACACTGGAACCGCTGTCTCAATCATGAAACACGTTTCACAGTTTCAAGATTGTTAAAATGACCACCATTTCCCTTGATTTAACACACATTGGTAAATCCACAGTGTAGTCCATTTTAGAAAATGTCTGACACAGAACAGCCTCAGTAGACAGTAACTTTGGAGCACCTCAATGATAGAACAATATTTTAAATTTTATTTTTGGGTGTATTTTGAGTCAAATTTCATGGTGAAAGAATGAGACACGAGTATTTTTTATTGCTTTTAAAAACGGTTAAAAGGTCAAAACTGGTTAAAGTTTTCAATGATGAATTCATTGTTTGTTTGTTTGTTTTTTTAATATTTCCACAATCGTTGCACACATTTGCTGCCACCCCTTGAGTCAGTTTTATCATTACACACTTGTCTGTGGCTTCCGCATGAGAATATAAAATGCTAGATTATGAATATTCTATGGTTGGCCATCAAAAGCTAATCCAATTGAATACATTGCAGCATTTTAAAATGATCACTGCAAAAAAAAAAAAAACAACCAAACAAACAAACAAAAAAATCAAATCATTGCATTCAGTGTGTGAGCAGAAAATCATGCAAATAATATTTGTCTACAAGTGATTAAAAAGTAAATTTTCCAAAATCCTGTAGATCCCCTTCCCCGGAGACAAAGGAGAGTTGACACATTGCGCCCTATTTTCATAAGCACACGGCCATGCGGTCAGTCTAAAAACGGGTGCATCTTCATTTTGGTACCGCCGCAAGTCTAGTCTTCCATGTTTGGGGCCATGGAGCACCGCTTTGGCCCATCCATCGCACAGCATAGCCTTGTCACTAACACACCTGATAATTTTGTCACAGAAAGTAGACTGCACTCAGTGTAAAAATGGGTACATCTTAATTTTCATGCCGGGATAAGTCTAGTTTAACCACTGGCCAGGACTCAGCTATGCATCCCACAAAGGCGCTCATGTCAAAAGTAATAAATCTCCACCCATGTGCACAGTTGGACTGCGCTTTGCGCTAGATAGAAGCTGAGCACGAAAAAAGGGCCCATTATGTTCATCTGCGAAACAAAACAGTTGACAACAGATTTTACAAAAGAAGAGATTAGAGTAGTATAATTGTAATACAAAAATGCTTGGGAGTACTGAGTACTGTTGATTAAACCTTCATTTAACAAGCAGATAATCTCTATGTTGACCTAATGTCTCTGGCGTGGAGACAGAAAGGGAAGGAGGAGGCTGATAAGGACATACAAAGTATGTGAAATGAAGGACAAAAATATCTCTTTAAACACACGCATACAACAGAGAGGAAACCTGATTTAGCTACAGGAAGGAAAGGAATGGTTCCCGCTGCTGTTTCGACAAATCTGCTTGCAATGGGATCTCATTAAAAATCCTTACCACACACATCCACCCCAAAGATAAGCTTCCTGGAACCATTCTGCGTGACCCAAAAACTCCATGCCATTTTGTCAGCCACATCTGTGGCCATAAACAGCACACTATGTGATGATTAAATATGGTAGGGGAGCGTAATGTCACATAAACAAAAGTCACTCCCTGTAGATTGTAATGGTTGTACTGGGGCGTTTCGAACAATAAGAGCCAAGTTGCAAATATAAATACACCTTGAAAGACCATAATACGTGTTTTCCAGCACAGCTCATCTGGGAGCTCGGTAACAAAATCCAAGGATAGATTCAATTGTGAGCATTAATCAGCCCCGAAAAAGATCTTCACTATGACTAAATGCAACAATTGTTTTAACAAGTGCAGCTCAAACATTTTACACCAAGATCGCCTTACAAAATAAATATTCTCTCTACAAGTGTCACCTTCACAATGCAAATTAAAAAAGGACAGTAGGCCCAAGTGCTCATCAAAAATGAAAGGTCTTACTCCTAAAAATGAGATTCATGATTTTCAGTCACCAATTTAACATGGAAAATGAAAATGAAAATCAATGAATCAACTATAATATATTGCAAAAAAAAGTTAAATAAAAAAACATTAAAATTGTTGGCGAACCTCTGGAGAAGCTTTGCCAATTTGAACAAATGCATCAAATAATAATAATTACACCAAAACAAAAAAAAAGCCACAAAAAATAAAGCATTACTATGAATTACAATAATTATTCAGGTTCAAACAGTTTTCATTTCCTTATTGAAAAGTGCGACCAACGTGAGGCAGGATCATTCATACAACATATCTGCCTCAGAAGGTTTTGGATATATGTAAACGCACTGAATAAAAACACGACAAGAAACTCATAGCCACCATTATAAGTGCAGTGTAGGTCACCGGATTGAATTACAGGTGTCACGATTAACTAGCCAAATGCTCTGGTTTCAGCCGCTCCATAGTAATTATTCAGATTTTTTTTGTAGTCTTTCATGAAAGCAAACCGATTATGTTTTGTGTTTAATTAAAACTACACATTTGCAAACATTTCTTTTTACTTTGGAAAAGAATGAATCAACCAGTAACTGAATCCGTTTCAGAGGTTGATGATAAAAAAATTAAGTCACATTATTTAATGGAATAATCATTAGAATAATCAATTCTAAAATTAATTACTAGTGACAGCTCTAATTTGAATATGACCTGTCATCACAAGCTGGTCGTCAGCGCAAGCAATCAGTGACACAACAATCTACGAAACAGTTGTTTGCGCAGTAAATGCAAGCACAGATATCCAGTTAGCGCACAGTTAGTGTTAGTAAGAGTGAAAGAAAGCAGGTGAGGGTGGCGGGGGGGGGGGGGGGGGGGGGGTCATAATGCCCCTACCTGGCATAATCTTCAATTCAAAGTCAGGAAGCAGATCTTCAGGCACACCTGAGAAACCTGGTGAGAGACAGAGCACAGGTGAAGAGGAGAGGAAAGGGAATGGGGTGGATGTCACCAAGAACACTGCAGCCAAGGAAGTTATTGGTGCAGCAGCAGCAGCAGCAACAGCAGCAGCAGCATGCATTTAGACAATGAGAAATATAAGCACTTGAACACAATCACCCGCCATTTTCTTAGAAACACCCGTACAAGCCCGTGGGAACCAATATAAAAGCAGTCAATCTTTCGGAAAGATATCTTCCATTTTTTTGATTTGTTGTTATTATTTGCCAGATTTGTGTTAATTTATTTTGATTTGTTTTACTTGATTTCGTTTTTTGTATTGACTGTAAAATGCAGTGTTATGGTATGTAAAAGCAAATGACTGTATTCTATACGTTATGTGGCGCACTTTGTGAGTTATGAGTGGCAATCAGGGACGTCACTCAAGATGACACTCAGTACTGAAATACTCTCATATTACAACTGATTATTTTTTGTGCTCACACTAACTCATGAAATGCTGTCACACACCTGTGAAATACTCTCACAGGACTGATACACACATTTCAGTTTCATGTCTGCAAGGATTTCAGTAGTGTGTGTGAGATCGCATCACTAAAGTATGAGAGCGAAAAAAGTTTCTGTTGTGCGTGTGTGTGTGTGCGTGCGTGTGTGTGTGTGCGAGTGTGTGTAAGTGAGCTTTTCACTTGTGACTAGTCAAACATGCTCATACACACACACACACACGCACACACAACAGAGAGTGAGAGAGAGCAAGAAAGAGTGAGAAAGAGAGAGAGAGCGCATTTCACTAGTTTATGAAAAATGTTTCACTTGTGAACATATGAGCGTTTTCACTACTGCATACATGTACCGTATAAGCATGTAAAAAAAAGTGTCACTTGTGTGTATGAGAGTAGTGTGTGTGAGAGGTAATCCTGGATTACATGGCTCACATGTACCCTCCTAGTAAATCCTCTCTGTGAACGGTGCTACGATATTTGAATAAAATTTTACTTGTCACTTAAGTGACGACAGTGGCACTGAGTATGTCTTTTATATTCTATTTCTAAACATGAAGACAACTCCTACTTGTGTTCAGCTCAGCACCAAAATTTACTGTGTTCTTGAGTTTGTCTCTTAACATAAAAATGACCATTAATAAAGATGAAAAGGCAGCCAATGCATTGGATCACATCAGAATTTATGGGTGTAAATAATGCAGATGGAGTGTGCAGACACAGATAAAGAATGTGAGTGTATCAGACAGGCAATGAAAGAGGATCAGCATGCACCATTCCACTCTCGTTTTAAAATGGAGGAAATCGTAATGCAATCAAAGCAGAGTGATTGCTTGATTTGCGTTAAAAAAATATTTTAGTGATGCTGCAGTGGATGATATGACATGCAGTTGCCGATATCATAGGTGGCAGTCAGCATACAAGCAGGCTATGTGCAAACATTGCAAAACTTGTCAGTCTTGGCTGGAGCGCACAATTTACCAGTACACGAATGAATCTCGAATCTGTTCCTATGAGTTACTTCAAAATTCTGACGTGCGTCAATTACAATGCTTGCAAAAAGTAAGGGATATTTGCCTGGTGGGGTTAAATTTCAGAATGACCCCAAAATGTGCTATAATATTCACAGGTGAACTCAATTTGACCCCCTTCAAACTTTGGTGAGTCGTGTATACATAAATATACAGGTATACATAACATCTAGATATATAGGACGTATATTTGTTTTGAGGTACAAATCTGACATCCTGTGTTGTCTTCATTCCATGTAGGGCTTGCCAATTATGAAATGTCATCATGCTAGTGTGTCCTGTTGGTGCTTTTGAGCAGATTGCTGAAGCAGAGGGAAAAACGACAAAGGTACAAAGTTGGAGTGACAACATCAGGAATGCTGTAAGCGTAATAGTGATGCTTTGCTCGGCCTCAGCTGACAGTGGCCATACCTCAGTCAGCATATTTCGGGGATGCTAAAGTGGTCTTTGCTGGCTTTGGAAACAAACAAAAAGCAAGAACCACTAAGAATGTTGGTTTGAACATCTACTGCATCTGGACTGAAGTTATTTGCTTTTCAAAAATCTATCTGCTTGTGTGGAATTCCAATACCAACAGATGGCAGATGACTCATCTTAAGATCATTTCAAATATGCTGCTTACAGAATGGAAGCAGGTGGTATTTGTACAAGAACACGTGCTAGTGCAGATTGAGGGATGAACTGTAAAAGGAGAACTGCCAATTTCATGCTGGATTAATATGAATAAATAACAATAATAACTTCAAGTGTATTTCAAATGACATTATGATGGTCCCAAATTTAGCATGTCCGGCGCATTTACACTGTTTATTCTTGTGTTGATTAATGTGCGCTGTTCCAATGACATAAATAAATAAATAATAAAATCGTATAAGTAACATGAGCCCGCACTATTGATTTTAAAGGCCCTGGATATCTTACATTGACAGAAAATAATAATAATACAATTTCAATGCAATTATAATGGGCATCAATTATATGCAGATGTTTGCTGTTTGCGGACTCGCTTGGTCCTTTTTCCCCGCAAACAGCGGGGGTCCGCTGCATTGTCTTTTCGTTCTGTCTCTTCATCCCTTAGGTGTTTATGGATTTGTTGACCAAAACAAAACATTTCTAAAACGCGGTAGCAGTTGTTTGACATTACATTTGGACATATTTTGACTAATTGGATTTCCATGAATACATACAGGTTTATAGTGATTAACATTAGCTCGGTGACATGATGTCAATCTCAATCGATTGTATTATCTCAATCTCCATATTATTGGTAAATGAAGCCATTTGCTCATAAAACAAACGCCTCTAAGCCATCCTCAGATGCCCCAACATTTGGTATGGAAACAGAAGTGCCACAGCCGGCAGATTTCCTGATTGAGGCCTTGTCAGAAAAATCTTGTCATGTGTATTAATCTGTGGTGTGATTCTATCCTGTAAAGATCGGCAAAGCCCAACTCAACATGCGGCGTTATTCAAATCAAGGTTTCAACTAAATACCAGTAAGTTGCTGATGTGTTTGTGTGCATACACATAAGTCCTCAAGTGCCAGACAGACAAAAGGTGGTGACTCAGAATGAATGAGAGGACCAAGCCTCTCAACTGTTGCTATAGTAACACTTGGAATTGCACATAAATTGAGCACCCTGTCACTGCAAAGTGCAACAAGTAACACACAATAGAGCTACAGTACTCACAGGGGCTGCAAACTGACACACACTACACACATGTACAAAATACATCATATTAAAGACCCTGCATAGTGAATTCAGAGATTTGTTTCCAAACACATGATAAACATTTAAAGATAATTGCTGAAAACACACAAAGACTGAGAACTGTGTAGAACTCAGTTGTGGAGATATAGGGCCCTGTTTTGATTCCGGGCGCAAATCGAGCGCCAAGTGCAGTCTAACTGTGCGCATGGGTGGAATTGTCTTTCTTTTGGTATTTGGTTAGACTATGCACCGGTAGAAGTGGATCTAACGGGGAATTTGCACCTTTGTGAGCTGTTGTGGGATGGATCACAGTGTTTTTCCAGCCAATCCTGGCTGCATCCCTAATTGGCATCAAAATCAGGGTGGTACATTGCCACGCCCGAGAACTCTGT
Organism: Hippocampus guttulatus; assembly: GCF_054856545.1. NCBI lineage: Eukaryota > Metazoa > Chordata > Actinopteri > Syngnathiformes > Syngnathidae > Hippocampus > Hippocampus guttulatus. The sequence goes on from NC_141263.1 coordinate 10,972,464, forward strand.
GCTTATATTGCGGAAACAAAAATTAGACTCACTAAGGTTTGTGCATGACATTGGCACATAAACCGCAAGATCTCCACTTGCAAATGATGCTTGTGATGTGAGCAGTTGAAGTCTTGCATCGCCTGATCGTACATGTCTGACCTCACCCCGCCCTCCCATTCCCAATATTGAAGGGGTATTCAAATATTTTTAAGATCCTAATGATTTTAATTTGTTCAACTAATTTATTTCTACAATGATTCAGTGAGATTGTCCCATCCTGGTGTCATATGAATGAAATACTGTACCACGAGGGCCACCACTTGCGCACCTCAACTAATCCATCCATCCATTTTCAAGGCTGTGGATCCCCACAAGGATCGCGGGGCGTGCTGGAGCCTATCCCAGCCATCTTCGGGCAGTAGGCGGAGTACACCCTGAACTGGTTGCCAGCCAATCGCAGGGCACACATAGACGAACAACCATCGGCGTTCACAATCACACAAAGACTAGCGCGGACACAAAAATGAAGTTAAGCCCGTTTTTACGCGGAGCGTACAGGCACCAGTCTACCAAAAGAGCACGCATAGCGTAAAACTGTTTTTCACAATTTCAGTTATTATGATTGTTTTGGAAGGCCGCGGCATAAGTGGTGGTGCCAGACACACTTTGGAGTGCAGAATGAGTCACCCCTCCTTGACAGTAGAACAGGGCACATTCAGCAGGCATTGCCACAGCATTCGAGAATTGGAGAATTGATTTTTAATGCTTTTTGAAGCCTCATTTTATCTATTTGGTGATTTTTTTTCATTCAAATTTGACAATGTTGTTTACAACACTATTTTATATGTACTGTATGCCTTTCATACATCAATGCTCTGCTGCTGACCTTATTTTGTATATTTTGTCGATCATAACCACTTTTGGCCAATTAAAATCCAAGAAAATGATTTTTTGAATTCCGTGTTATTTACCGGACTGATTCATATAAAGGATTGCACAACAAGTAAAATCAAAGGTTGAATAAAACAAATTGAGTTAGTTACTATGACAACAGGCTACGAGTTCCAGAGAATTACCTCCGCATCTTATAAAGCAGCTTATTAATGAGGTGCTATTGTTCTCTTGGTGATGAATAGGACCACTTATGAATGCCACATTATGCAACACTGTCAATTTGGGCTGCAGTCTTTGTTTCTTCCAAGGCTGGAGCAGGCTTGTGAATTGTGCTACTTAAACAGGGGGTTAATTAGTGTGTGATGGGATTTCTACTGAAGAGATGCTTTAAGACAGTTGTACAACAAGGGGCCATTGGACGCAATAAACAAACATTCAATTGTGACAGCTGGATTTCTAGGTGGACTGAAGCTGCTTCTCAGAAAGTATCAGCACCTTACCCAAAACCAGCAGCTCCACAGACGCTTCATTCTGTCCCACCACATCATCAGCTATTACCACTTTGCATGTATACACGCCGCTGTCCCCCCACTGGACCTCTGCGATTCGCAAGTCTGCCTCTGAAAGGTACAAATAAGTGGAAATTAATGCATTCATCATGAAACAATTGCTACTTTTTTCAAGCTTAAAGTAATGAAAAATAGTCAAGCATCATACAAAAAAAAAATTAAGGTTCAGTACATATGGAAAGCTGCTTGCGCATTTATTGATTCAGTTTACAGTGCATGTAGTTATACTCTCTTTGTCCTCTCATAGAACAATTGTTTATTGCTCAAAATGTATTTTGCCAGGACTAACCCCGCCTACTGCCCGAAGACGGCTGGGATAGGCTCCAGCACCCCCCGCGACCCTAGTGAGGATCAAGCGGTTCGGAAAATGGATGGATGGATGGATAATCCCACGTTTTGCCCAATGGTATGCAATCCAACATTACTAGTAAACTACTGTGCTAAACAAGTAACACTGCTAGGCTGGCAGGACCAAAATGCGAGTACTATGAGTAATTTTGCCTCACAAGTAGAATGTACTGTAACTGACCGACTTGTACGCCAAACTTGTCCTACTAGAGATAAAATGTTACAACGAAGGCACATTTGTTTCACTAAGGTGCCCTCAATCTTCGAGTGCCTTGAATTGTCGAAGTAGTCAGGCTAAAGAAGATACTTTTGGACTTCATACTACTAGTGCTACGAGTGACATAAAAATTACACTAGTTAACAGCTATCTCTTCACTAGTAGTAGTATTGGTAGCACCGCTATCCTGCTAGGATGCCAACCAAAAGCTGTCCTAATAGTGTAGAGATTACAAGATAGTGGAAAAATACGGTACTTGCAAAACATAGTCAATCTAGTACAATACAATACATCTTTATTTATATCGGGCTTTCACAACAGCTGCAGCTGTAAAAAAGAACAGTTAACATAAATAACAAAGCAATATAACACTGGACATAACATAAGTCACAGGCAGTCATGCAATCGTAACCACTATTCCTGCAGACAGAACTACAGAAATGTCATACAACAGAGGTAAACGTGTCAGTCAGAGATTCTAGTCGTGTACTAGTGCATGGACGTGACGCTGGATATCTAGGATATCAAATAAATAGCTTTTCATAAGTCCGCCTCATGCCGAGTGTATTTTGGCTGGAGAACTATCCACGCAGGACAATGCAAGGCTGCTGCCACTATTGTAGAAGATCAGACATAAAAACAACAGCCAGGAAACGGGTTGTATTCTTGATTTCCTTTTCCTGTTTGCCAAGGAAGCAGGCGGAGCGGCCCTGATATGCACCACTTACCGTGGGCAATCTCTCCTTCAACACAAATAACTTTATACGTCTAATCGAAGCGTCAAAGCCATTTCTTTGCTGTAACACTTTTCACAGCAGAAACTACAGGTCCTTGTACCAGGTTGCTCCTCAACTCTATAGTAGGGTAATTCACGCACTAGTGGAATGACTGTGCTTTACTTTTTCTTTTTTTTACACTACTGTATGACATTTCTGTATACTAGTAGGATAACTTTGGCATAGAATAGGACAATTATTGTACATATTGTAGTGAAGCAAAACTGTGCACTAGTTGAAAAGTGTGCTCTAGATGTTAAATAGTAACATTTCACTTGAAGTATTAGCCGCACTCAGTGCTCAACTAGTGCACAATTTTGCATCACTAGTAACATGCAGTTGTTCTGCTAGTTGCTAGTGTGCTGAAGTTGTCCTACAGGTGTACAGAAATGTCATACAGTACTGGAAAAGTTACAAGTGAGACACAGTCGTTCTACCTGTACCTGTGTTATCATACAATCATATATATCCCCACAAGCTTGCCCGCACAAGCACGTACAAGCACACCCACGCGCACGCGCACACACAGAAGACCCTGATATTTAAAAAAGACATGGCGAGACACAGAGGAACCACATGAGGAAAAAAAAAGCACCCAATAGATCCACTAGAGCAGGGGTGGCCAACCAGTCAGAGACTAAGAACCAGTTTTTTTACAGTGTTACTGCAAAGAGCCACACACACACACAAACACACACGCATGACCATGCACTCGCGCACATATGCATGCACAACACGACGAGCAACAGCCAGAGTGCCAGAACATAAATGAAACCTAAAGACACAAACACACAAATCTCCCCCCCCCCCCCCCCCCCATTTCCTCCTCCCACCACTCGCGGTCGACTTGGGACCAGTCTGCTGGCTCTTGGTCGATTGCGATCGACGTATTGGGCAACCCTGCCTTAAAAACAGAGATCATTCGCTGACTAGGTGAGCACTTAGCGCCGTAGTCTGCGCATGAGCGATGTTTCAGTCATCTGATTGGTTGCCCTCTATGTCAATTAAGTAACGGGATTGATGATAGGCGGACAACTGTCGTGTGAAAGCCAGGAGCCGCATTGAACCAGCCGAAGAGCCGCATGCGGCTCGCGAGCTGCGGGTTGGCCACCCCTGCAATAGAGGCTACATATAAATGGCTTTATGAAAAGCTGTTTGAGAATCTACTAGTGCACTGGATCATCCATATCCTCTATAGCATGATAATTCCAGACAAATGACTCAGGAGCACAAGTACACTCCTACACATTATTTATATTCTTTCCATTACTGCATTCTACATCATGATGAAATTTCTGCGCACTAGTAGGACCACTTTGTCAAAATAGTAGGACAACAATACTGTATGTTACCAGTGAGGCAAAAGTACTAGTGGGAATTTGGTGCTAGTAGGAGGGTACAGGAGGCTACAGTTCTTCACACATGCCTACAAGTTGGGCCTAGTAGTGTTACTAGTGCAGCACAGTAGTTAAGCAGCAAGTTTTTAAATCAAGCCATTGAGAACAAGGGTGGTCTACCTCCATGTTATCACCTAATGAGTGTGATTCAATAAAATGTGTGTGCGTGTGTGTGTGTGTGCGTGTGTGTGTGTGTAAGTGTGCGTGCATGCATGTGCCGTACTCACTGTTGATGATGGAAACGTCTCTGTTCTTGTAGTACTCTGAGAGCGTGACAGATGATCCAGAGACAGAGGCCACAGTTCGCACCGTGCGGCTGCTATCCGAGCAGTCGAGGTAGCTCTCTTTCTTCACGTTCTCGTGACCTCCCCCTCCCAGCAGTCTGGCTCCGCTCAGGCTGTCGGAAAAGCTGAAGGAATCCCGTGTGCGGTCCCGGCAGTACGACTTGTAGACCCACTGCACTATCGGCGTTTGGGTGGACACGCTGTTGAACTGGCACGGCAACACCACCGACTGGAACAACACAGCATACTTCTTCTCATCTCGTACTAACACGTGAATTCCGCAGCATCGCTCAGGGAGGAAACCTGTGGGAGGACAACAGCAAGGTCGGCTTTTCTATACACAACAAGGTCCGGCCAGGCTAAACAGGTCCAAGAAAGAATCGTAAGTGTACAGAGATGAGACATATGGAAAGATGTTGAAGCGCTGATTCGATAATCTATTTTTGTGTACTAGTGAACTAGTACTATGTACTAGTATACTGTTTCTACTAACTTGTTAGACAATTCAGCACATTAGTGAATGATGAGGGCACATCTGTAGAGTAGCTCTGTCATACTAGTGATTACTGCCTTCCACTGCTGAATAACATTTATCCACAGTCATAGGACACCTACATGTTACTAGTGAAGCAAAACTAATAGTGGGTATCTTGCAGCTAGTTGAGCTTAGTGGTGGTACTAGTGCAGCTCAGTATATTTTATTGCTTACTAGGGGGCCAATTGTAAAATAAAAAAAAACAAAAAAACATTTCCACTACTTTCTGCACACTAGTAAGATATTTTTGGCATACGAGAAGGATAACTACCTAAACTACCTGTTACTTGTCAGGAAAAAAACGGTGCCTGCCACTAGTGCTATGAGAGAATAGCTATAACTTAGCACACACTTCCCAACTAGTGTCAGTAGCAACATGTAGTTGTCCGACTTGTGTACCAAAGATGTCCTTCTAGTGAAGACAAAGGCACTATTTTTGGGGACAGGTGCCAGTGGGTTCCGCGTAAAAACAGGTCCAAGCTAACACGTTAGGGAGTACGATGCACCTAACTTGGCATTCCAGTGCATGGAGTTGTCGCGCCCCTGATGCACTTGATCATTTGGGCCCGGAGCAAAAATGAGCGCATCTCCATTTTCTTGCCGGGGCAAGTCTAGTTTAGCATGTTTGTGAATTTGCTGGATTGCGCTCTGCGTCACTCTGTGTTCTGGCAGACCTTTTTCTATTATTACACTCCCCCAGTGCACCTGCCGATTTGGTTAGAAAAAAATCCAATGATTTTTGGTAGACTAAAATTTAGGCAGGTGCAGACAGATTCCTCGGACATGTGTTGTAGATGTCATATTTCAAAACTATCACCAACAGCATGTGACAACCCCTTTGAATCAGTGTAGAAATCAATTCTTTGAATGAATTATAATCATTATTATTTTAAAAATATTTCAATAGCACAACAATTGGGTGTGGGGGTCACACACGGACGCACGGTGCGGGGGTGCAAGGCAGTTCCATTTGCCCACGTCACATGCACAGCTGACTACATCATCCACAAGGGGGGATCTTGTCGTTCCTTTAACTCTAAAAGCATCTTTCTCTGCAAGTGCTTACCTCGCTTTGCTGAATTTAAATACATTAATGAGAGGAGCCACTTTGATTGGCCGGGAGTCGCCTGCCTCCCCTCCCACAATGGCATACAGTGATGCAAACACCCCCTTCTATCTGCGCTAGTCAAGCCAAATACCAAAAGAATGAAAACGTGACCCATGCGCACACTTCGACTGCACTTTGTGCTAGACTTGCACTGGGCATGAAAATAGGGCCCAAAGCAGTACCTTCAGCTGAATATCGTTGACACAGAATAAATGTTCAAATGTTTTCCATAAAGCATGAGCATTTAGGTCCATGTACGAATACTTTGTACACTCTTGGGCCACACCAGTAGGACAATTCAGCGCACTAGTAAAATGACTACTTGTAATAGTGTTTTTTTTTCAACATTGCTGCACACTAGTAGAAAAACTGCAAATTACTAGTGAAGCAACATGTGCCACTTGGTGTTTGTGGCCTACCCATTCTACTAGTCAAGAGCTACTGCTAGATGTAAAACAGTCAAATTCGATTACTGTAACTCATAGTGTAGTACCACACATTTGTCAACCAGTGATAATTTCGCCTCACTGGTAACATGTAGTAGTTCTTCTGGTAGGCCAAAGTGGTTGCACAAGTGAGGACAATGAGTCCACTACTACAAGGGGCTTAAGCTTGATATCAAGAATTTGGAATCAAAGTACCCTTTGGCTTTCCATAGACAACTACAGATAACGAGATGCTGAGTCTGAAAACTAGAGAAATACGAGACAAAACATTTCTAGCAAACGCACAGTGTGATGTGAAAAAAACCAAGGCTGAGTTGTAACTTGAACGGTCCTGTTGTTGTTTTTGAGCCTGTGAAGCTGTAGTCACTGGCGTCACATGATGACCAGGAGCTTGAACCCAACAGTTCAGGAGCAACATTCACCCCAAGGAGAATCATGTGAAAGAAACATGCCCCCCACACATTCACACCCACTAACATCTGTAAAAACACAAAGTCAGGTGTTTTAGGGTGCGCACACCGTTGCGCTCAGCATGGTTATCCCTCCCTCTTCTGTCTAACACTGACTTACACTCACCTCATTTTAACTTAACACATGCTGGAGCATACCACACTGATGACTATCATTATAAATTGTACTGATTTCTCAACCGCTGCAACGTTGTCAGTATGTATGATCATTCTTATGCCGTTTTACTCTTTCACGGTTTTGAGATCACCACCCCAAAGACCAACAGGTGGATGTTTAAATGGGTGCAAGGGTGCATTGTCAGGAATGTTTCCAAGTCCACAAGCCCTCGAACACTGTCCCATGAAAATATACATAATGCTGGGTATGTATATGTATACATGACTTGGATGCTTTTACTATTTCAAGATATCCCCAAGACCATTAAAAGACCATGTTTATGCTTGTTTCATGAAAACTATGCAAATGTGGTGGACCACCGATGGACCTCAGTACTGTATAAACTTCCTCTTGAAGCGAATAAAATAATTCATTAATACACACATACTGTTAGGTTGATTGTTTTTAGTTAGCATACATTTGCATATTATTAATGATAAATTGATTATGCTTGCAATGAAGAACGCTTATGCTTTTAATAAAAATATAATGCTTTTAATGAAGATATGCTCACATTTATAATATAAGAATGCTTAGTGCACTGTGTGGCAGTTGAGGGACGCAGCCACCTTTCTGAGAAAGTGGTTGAGATAAGTATTAAGACAAAATAAGAGCAAGGTCGGACGTGGACGGAACTATCAACATCAGCTGCAACTTGGTGTTTTTGTAATGATTGCACACATGTATGTAATTTTCACTCACATACACACACATAGTCAAACAAGTTCAGTGTGTCTTCAACAGCCCTCACCCTTTAAGTTGGACACACCCATGTATTAGATTCCCAATAAATGAGAGGGCGAGCGGGGAGATCCTTGGGTGACGTGCAGAGAACTGAAACCTAACGCTTCTCCTCGTTCCCCCCTGGTACCAGAATTGAGTCTCCTGTCTCATCCTTGTGTTTTATTTCTGAATGTCAAATTGATGGACCAGACACATACATACATACATACGTACATACTGTACATGCATACAAAATTAGACAGTCTCAGTGTACACAAACTTTGAAGCAACTGTACAAAAGAATATGTTCATCTGGTGCCTTTTTGGGTCACTTTTGGGAGAAAAATTCAGAATGAAAGAATGACATTTTGGGGTATTTTTATTGTTAGTATTCAAATGTCAAAAGAGGTCAAATTTGACAACGTGTGCCATCACGGTACTATAACTATATATATAAATCAAGATTTATTTTTTTTTACACATTTACACTTGCATGGCCGAGAAACATGTTACTTTCAAAATGTCAGTTTTATTTATTATTATCAAGCATATATTGTTACATTAATAATTTTTTGATGATAGGAACCTTTGATTATTTTAATTTTCATTCCCTTGGGGAGAAACCGTTTCCACAGTCAAACAAATCAGAGGTTGATGGATGGTATTGTTTCAGAGAGGTACTGGACTCCAAGGCAACAGTGTGTACTTTGTCCAAGGATCCCAGACAGTAAAAGTCAAGTGTACAAAAATTCTTGGAGGGTAGCATCCCAGTTACAAGACTTTACCCCAAAGATACAACGTCGTATACAGTACTGTGAAAGATGAGAATACAACATTATAACAGGTGTGTTTCCAGCCAGCCTTTATTAAACTACACTCGCGGCATTTTAGAATCAAACACGTTTTAGAACCAAACAAAACTAAAATAGATATCATACTGGAAGAGCTTTCTCTTTACTTCCAGAAAGCACAGCAACAAAGACAAAGGACTGATTCTCCTTGGATCAAGCGCCCACTTCAGCAACCCCACGCTTTATTACTTTTTTAGTACAAAATCCCTCCCGGAGAGAACATATAAACTAAAGGAGGAGGTGGGTGGGAGACGGTGGCGGGTTCCTATTGGGATATTAAAAGAGGGGCAAAGAATGTTGCTGGGGTGCGGCATAAATAGTGCACTTTTGACTCGAAACATAAAATATTTCACCCATATGTGTCTGTGAAGACACGGGCGCATAGACATGACAAAGCCTTTCAACTTTTTTATATTTCAGATGACTTTATTTTTACTGCCCATCAGGGTTAGGGTGGCCATCGGGAATTTCGGGATAATACAGGATGTAAATTTTCCAGGGGCACGTCCTGGGCATCACGACCGACCAATGCCCAACTCTCGTCAATGATCATTTTTCGGCACGTGACTGCTGCACCCAGTCGCCGACAGCATATGGGGGCACGACGCCATGTCGATGACAACTTTTCAACGACCCCCCCCCCCCCCCACACACACAAACGCGCGCGCGCACACGCACACGCCCATGCACGACGACTATTATAAGTGACGGCCTCCGTCGACGACTATTCCCTGGAGAAATTTTGTTCCCAGTGAATATAGTTTTATACACTTGGCTGTAGTCAGTCAAGTCTTTTAATCCACCCACCCTCTAACTCGGATTGATCAATCATGATTTAGTTTTAACAGTCAACTACAAAAGTGGCTGGCCATAAAGAAAACTTCTTTCAAGTTGCGACACTTGACTCACAAATCACCGAGCTCAGCGAACCAAGAAAAAAAAAAGAAATAAAAAAAAAATGTTGTGCTCACATAGACAACTTGGAATCTGATTATTAGAGTCGAATAGGAACCTTGCATTTGGGCAAAGTAATTTCGTCTTTAAAACGAATGACTGCATCCACCTATCAAGCAGTGAACAGGTCGTACAACGAGAACTACTGTGTGAACTTCTATCCGCTTTCTTTCCACTTACCTGCCAAACAAGCGATCAAGATCCACCACTTCGGTATGAAAAACATGTTCCAGACGCTATAAGTGAAGTTCAGTTCATCCGAGTGGATGTTGCGCTGTTTTCTCTTGCGTTTCATCCTGGACGTCGCTTGTTTCGCTCACACAACCTTCGGTTGTCGGTGCACTGAGTGGAGGGCAGATAACGGTACGAAGAGAGTCAGGCTAACTATTAAAACGCATTGTCCGGGAAATATTTTCACAATAAGAGCAATACTGGGGTGGTTCCTGTTTATCCGTTTTCGGCAAAGAAGTAGCAACGGCAGCACTTGTACATTCTTTGTTGCTAGCAGTGGCGGTTCTGGGGCGGGGGGGGCACTGGCCAACGGGGGCCAGTGCCCCTGTAGCACCGATTCTGGCCCCCCCTGTCCAGGCGTTTACAAAGAGCAGCAAAAACTTTGGACTCAAAATTTCTACCTTGGTCACTGTGGAGGATATCTGCAGTCCCAAACCGACAGAACATGCCCTCCAGTAGCGCATCCGCCACTGTCTCCGCCTCTTGGTCTGGCAGTGCGTATGCCTCAGGCCACTTAGTAAAATAGTCCATCGCACATAGCACATAACGGTTCCCTCTGTCCGTCACGGGGAAAGGGCCCATAATGTCCACAGCGACCCTCTCCATGGGCGCCCCAACCCTCTGTTGCTGAAGCGGTGCGTGCAATTGGTCTTGAGGTCCCTTGTAGGCCGCACACTCGTCACAGCGCCAGCAGAAGTCCTCTACGTCCCGTCGATGCTGACCCCAATAGAACCCTTGGCGCAGCCGTCGGAGGGTCTTGGTGCTGCCAAAGTGTCCTGAGCCGGTGCTCCCATGGCATGCTCTCAGCACCATCTCTTTAAGAGCTCCGGGCACTACCACCTGCCATCTCTCCTCCACGGTGGCTGGTTCCTTCCAGGCACGCTGCAACACGCCGTCCTTCATGCGTAACACAGCAAACTTGCTCCAAAAGCCTTTGGTGGCAGCGGAGAGTCCCATCACTCCTTCCCAGGGTGGCCTCCTGCCACTCTGGACCCACTGTCGCACAGGGTTGAGATCACGGTCCTCTTCCTGCTTGGCAGCCCACTCTGTAGTGTCCACAGCCTCCAAGGTGCAGCATGACGGTCCAGCAGCAGTCGCTTCCCCACGCAGCTCCAACTCCCTGGCATCCCGCCGGTCGCAGTAGCTGCAGCCACTAACAGAACATGGCCGCCGGGAAAGGGCGTCCGCATTGGCATGTTGAGCCCCAGCCCGATGTACCACTGTGAAGTGGAACGCCTGCAGCTCCTCCAGCCACTGTGCTACTTGGCCTTCTGGTTCCTTGAATGACATCAGCCACTGTAGTGTGGCGTGATCTGTCCTGATGGTGAAAGGCACGCCACACAGGTAATACTTGAAATGGCGTGTAGCCAAAACAACTGCTAACAGTTCACGTCTGGTAACACAGTAGCGTCGTTCACTCTTGTTGAAAGTGCGGCTGAAATAGGCCACCACTCGCTCACCTTCCGGCCCCACCTGTGACAACACCGCCCCCATGCCGACATTACTTGCGTCCGTGTCCAGCACAAAAGGTAAGGCTGGATCTGGCGGGGTGAGAACAGGAGCATTCATGAGGGCTCTTTTTAGGCTGCAGAACGCCTCCTGACAATCCGGCATCCAGAGGTAGGGTTGGTTGTCTTTAAGGAGGTGGAACAAGGGCGCCCCGATGCAAGAGAATCCCTTCACGAACCGTCTGTAGTACGAGGCCAGCCCCAAGAAGCTTTTCAACTGCTTCTGGTCCCTTGGTACTGGCCAATCTTTAATGGTGCGGACCTTCTCCTCCAGCGTGCTGATGCCCTCACCGTTCACTCGGTGGCCCAGGAACTCCACCTCCCGCTGCATAAAGTGGCACTTTTCTGGGTGCAGTTTCAGCCCAGCCGCTGCAATTCTTCCCAGCACCAGTCTCAGAGACTCCATTGCAGCCTGAAAAGACCCACCATGGACGAGGACATCATCCAAATACACCAGGCACCTTTGCCTCGGAATGTTCGAGAGCACTGTGTCCATCAAACGCTCAAATGTTCCTGGTGCATTGCATAGTCCGAAACTCATGACCTTAAACTGCCAGTGTCCTCGGGTGGTGCAGAATGCCGTCTTGGGTCTGGACTCCGTGGTGATGGGGACTTGCCAGTAGCCACTGCGCAGGTCGAGTGATGAGAACCACGCGGAGCCTGAGACCAAATCCAATGTCTCGTCTATCCGTGGGAGCGGGTAGCAGTCCTTCTTTGTCACCTTATTGAGCGGCCTGTAGTCTACACAGAACCGTGGTCTGGTGCTCTTTTTCCGGGGGACCATGACCACGCCAGACGCCCACGGACTATCGGAAGGCTCTATGATCCCTGCCTCGAGCATGGCACGGATCTCCTGATCCGCGGCCTCCTGCTGGGCCAGAGGCAGGCGTCGGGGCCGAACCTTTACTGGTCGCGCGTCACCGGTGTCGATGTGGTGCTCAACCAAGTGAGTGAGGCCCACCTCATTCTCACTGAGGGCAAAGATGTTCTCAAAGTCCCAGAGTACCTGCCACAGCTGCTCACGCTGCTCGACATCCAAGCCGTCACAGTTCTTCTCCCAAATGGACCGGATAGCCCCAGTCCGGTTCTCTGTTGGCCGACCCGGGGTTAACTCCACTGATGTGGCTGGGCTGGATGTCATTGGCCCCGCCAGTGAGCAGTCCATCACGGGGCGAGCGGACTCTACCCGATCTACCGTCGACTGTCGAGGAGTCAGCGCTGCTGCTGCTGCATTGGACAGGCTGGGTCCGGTCATCCGCACATCTGTGTTCTCCGCTGCAGGGTCTGCATTGTTGACGGCCACCCCCGGAGTACCCTGCCTAGACGCCAGGATCAGCCCTACATGCTGACCACTCGGCAGGGTGAGCACCCCAGCTCCCAAGTCCACCACACATTTCGCAGCTTTTAAAAAGTCCCGTCCAAGAATACAGGGATCACTCACGTCAGCTACCCAAGCTGAGTGGGTTGTCGAAAGACCCCCCAGGACGAACAAAAATGTCCCTTTGCCTCTCATCTCGGCTGTTTCACCGGTCACGGTCCTCAGTTTTGTAAAGGTCGATGTTAAGACGGTCCCTACTGGAACAACGTCAGGCCTCACAATTGTGGCTGAAGACCCAGTGTCCACCAGGGCTGTACAGGAAACGTCCCCAATCTGCACACGAACATGACTGGGGTCCCCCACGTCCGTCCAGCTCCTCCAACCACGCTGGCCTGGGCTCCTCCCCTTCCGACAACGAGGTGGCCAAAACGGGGCAGGCGGATGTCTGTAGCGCCCCCTTGGTTGCAATCTCCCACTCAGTAGCGAGAGAGAGTGCCTCTCCCAGGGCTGCCAGGTGGGCAAGCTGGACGTGCAGGCGCAGCTCATCCGGTCTGAGAGCTTTGATGAACTGATCGCGTATCAGTTCATTTTGGATCTCATTTGGCATTCCAGCATATGCGCGCCGACCCAGGCTCTCGATCACATGAGCAAGACAACGGAGTGGCTCACCGGGATGTCGATCCCGCTGCTTGAACTCACAGCGCAAAGAGTCCCTCAAATTAAACTCCCCAAAGCGCCTCTGCAAAGCACCCACCAGGGCGCTGTAATCGAGTCTCTCTCCGGGGCTCAGCAGCAGCAGACAGGATGTAGCCTCCTCCATCAGCGAAAGCGCTAACTGCACTGCTTTCACCTTGTCCGACCAATCCGCTGCGTTGGCCACCAACTCGAACTGTGCTCTATAAGCCTCCCAACTCCCTTTCCCGGAGAATTTAAGAGCTTTCATGGAGGGCCACGCGAGCCCAAGGGCGCCGCCATGCATGTTTACGTCCGTTGCGATGGCGGCGGCACCTGCCGCTACGTCATGGCGTAACTCCGTTTTGGCGGGCCCGTGCTCATTTTGGCGCGAATCAACAGCTTCATGGCGACCGCGCCCGTTGCAACTCGACTCAGGCATATCAATCACGCACGGTACGGCTTCATCCTTTACCGTCCGCCGGGTAACGGGATCGCCGCACGGAACGACCTCTTCCTTCACCTTCCGCGGAGTACCGGAGTCGCCGAACATCCTTACGCAAAAACGGGAGTGCGACGGGCGAATCCAAAACTTCTGACACCAATGTAATGCCCTTCAGTAGCGGAGAGAAGGATGCTCGCAGTCGCTGATACTATTAATCATTTTTAATAACAAAATAAGTAATAAACACACGCATTCAAAGGAGTTGCTGTTCGCCACAACTCACGCCCATGCGCTCCTCACTCAGACTCCCCACCGGAGCCAATATTCCCCCAACCTGGCTCCTCCCCTCCCTATGACGTCACACAAATACAAGAAACAGATATTACAATATATAAGACATTGCCTTTTAAAATTTGGATAATTATATGCATGTAAAACATCTAGCTTCAGTGTATTTGCAATTTATGTCCCCGGCAGGCTGGTACCATATCATCCCCTGGCTTGAATATTCTCAACAGACGTATTGTTACGCTTGCAGACATTTTAGCCCGCCTAATACTGTTTTTTTCTCATCACTGTAATGTTATGACTACAATTTCAAAGTCTGAAGAAATAAAAAGTCAAATAAGATTTCGAATCTGTCTTTTTAGCCCTGGGTTGAATGTGCCCCCCCATCAAAACCCCTGGCCCCAGCCCGGCCCCCTCAGTGAAATTGATCCAGAACCGCCCCTGGTTGCTAGTAAGACAAGTCAGCAGACTATTCGAACAATTCTCTTGCTACTCCATTACTCCCACGAGCTGTATGACATTTCTCTACACTGGTAGGACAATATTATGCTAGTTAGGCAAAAGTGTGCAGTCACCCTACTAGTACTGCCCCTAAATGTGAACTAGTAAAATTATGTCAATGCATAGTTGTGACTCACCAGTAACATGCAGTTAGCACTTGTTTAAAAACTTTACTTGCTGAAACAGCTTAATGGATAGTAACATGCAAAACTGCACAATATTTGACAAGTGCTGGCTACTAGTGCTAGAAGTCCGTCCATCCATCCGTTTTCTGATCTGCTTTATCCTCACAAGAGTCGCGGGGTGGGCTGGAGCCTATCCCAGCTGTCTTCGGGCAGTAGGTGGGGGACACTCTGAAGCAGTTGCCAGCCAATCACAGCGCACAGAGATGAAAATCCATCCGCGCTCACACTCACCCATAGGGACAATTTTGAGTGTTCAATCAACTTGTCATGCATGTTTTTGGAATGTGGGAGGAAACCGGAGTACCCGGAGAAAACCCACGCAGGCAGGGGGAGAACATGCAAACTCCACACAGGGAGGCCGGAGCTGGAATCGAACCCAGTACCTCTGCACTGTGAGGTCGACACGCTAACCAGTCGCCCACCGGGCCGCCTCGTGCTAGAAGTGACATACTGTAAATGTACGAGTTAACATTGCAAATGAGGATTCGGCCATTGGTCGATTCTTCTCACACAGGTTCTTTTCTCTCTCTAAAAGGTCGAATAAAGACCAAACACTATGACATATTTTGTTCCATTTTAACGCAACACACTACAAATCGATTCTGTAACCTTTTGATGTGGTCAGAGCACCCTTCAAAAGATAGACAAGAAGAATATATAGAAGCAATATGCAAATGAGAGTCAAGTCAAGTCAACAGTATGAGAGGTGGAGAGTCATACCTTCATGTAAAACAGCTTAAAAGAAGGCAAAATCCAGTGTGATCCTGGTGATGGTCATAAAGGTTGGCATCTGTTGGGAGACAGACCAGTCCCCCTGGTGTCCTCAGCCTGACCTTTTAAATGGTGCTAGCAACAAAGATATGAGATAACTGTTCCTTTTTGATGGAAAACATGTTCTCTGGAGAATCCTCACAAAAGTGGGTTTGATTAGAAAGCAACAAAGAAAATAGTAAATCACAATAATTCCTCTTCAACCTCTCGGGCTTCACTAGTAGTAATTGTCAATTAATGCAACTCGTGAAATGTAGTTGTTCTACTACAGTGCCAAAGTTGGACTTTTAGTGAGGGCAAAATGCGTGCTCGTACATGGAATTCAAGATAGTGGATTAATGATCATTTCTTTGATATCTGAAAAAAAGGACTCAGTATGAATGACCGTCTTGCCAGGAAAGTTTTACTCCAGTCCTCGGTGATATGTCTGCGCACTAGTTGTGTAACGCTGGCATCAAAAACCATCACCAGATAGACAAAACTATTAGGTGCTACTTGTAGGGTTGAGGAGAATATGACAGCGCTTGACACAAGCCGACTCGTTAGGGCTCGTAGTGTTACCCGCGCCAATTTACGATTGGCTAAAATCTAATCAAGTAAGCCAAAAGTTCAAATACTGAAACATGGAAACGTTTAGAGGTAAAAAGTGAGAGTGATGAGAACATCTACTTCTGTCAGGCTGATTACGTGTCATTCGTTTAGCTCTCGGGTAGTTTGCTTACCGTACTTAGCCTTTGTGTGTTCCCTATCAGTTTCAAATAAACGTGAATGATTGTGTTCAAGAAATCAAAATTTGTCCGTCTGGGTCTAGTTTTCTGTCGGGAAATTGGGACAAATGAATGGGGGTTTACAATGCTTTGTGAGGGTGTTTTTACACCAACTTTCAAGCCTCTCAATTCCATGATAGCAGTAAAACATCGCACAAAGCGCACCTGGCATTTTGTCACATGAGGCTTAAAACTTTTGAAACAATGCCTGCAAGCTTTAAGGCCTACAATTAGGCATGCATCGATGTATTGTCATGCAAAAATGCTTGTTTGGTAGCCTCTTTTTTCACCTCCATTCTGAGGCATGCGCAGAGGATTTCAGCAAGTGGCTTATTGACCATTTGAAATAGAGTACTTACATTAGACATGAGGTACTGCCCTCTAGTGTTCCAGATTCAATTATCAAGATTACCAGTAAGTCTTTCAGCCTGATTTTATTTCATATGGAATAAGATTTACAAACAGGAGTTTTACAAAACATTACACAGCATGCGGCATGTGGAAAACATATTTACTAAAGCTGAATTACAAAACTATTTCCATATAAAACAAGTCTATAAAAACAATGCTAGCCTTTCTGAGAGACTTGCACCCAAATAAAATGACAGACACATGCTATTCATTGTATCCCAACAGCGTCTAACTAGAAATACACTACACCCATGTTTAATCACAGTGGCAGAGAACGTGAAAGCTTTGCCACTCTGGAATGTGGCCAAACTGCAGTAAAATTACACTCACACATGTGAAACGTAACACACAGGCCTCAGCCAAGAACACTAAAATCCTGCATAGAGTATGCTAACAAAAAAAAAAAGTTATTTACGGATACACTCACATAACAATTAGCAATTTGTTTTTAAAAGATCTGAATATATGGGACTTAAGGATACATGGAATTCTGTTTTGTGGGTTAGCATGTGTGAAAAATTCAAACTAGGGAAATAGACTATAGCATTTTCTCTCATTGGAGTAATACAACTACTTGCACGGACTTATGACCCTAATAAGGGAAAACACACTAGAAAATGCATGGCAATATAAGAGAGATGTCAGTGTAGCCATTGTTGAGATGATACAAAACAAGTCGAGGTAGACGCTCACAGTAAGATGCGTTTTAAGGAGCCACAGTAAAAAGAAAAGGCATTTCCTTGACACCAACGTGCCACAAGACAATGGCGAAGCACTATTTTCGTCTGTATAGAAGTCAAACTGGCTTCAGAGTTCCAACACAGAGATGTCTGTTCAATTACTTTTAATTTCCTGCAAATTCTCATTCCAATTTAAAGATACCAAGTTGGAATAGCGTGAAGCTCAGCAAATTTGCCGTTCAGTATGGATATTATTTTTTAGTTCAAAAGAACTATGTTGATGATTTTCATTTCAACCAAAATTGTGTTTTGACTCCATTACTTGCAGACTTTCGATTCATGGCAGGGCTCATTGTCCAAAATTCCCTCTCTTGAATTCCCATTGGAATTTTCCAGAAACTTTATGTAGTTTGCCACCCCACCTTTAGCATTTAGCCAAGAATAAATGTTATATAGATTGGATACCAATTCCGTGGGTTGTTTGTAGTTGTCAATATTTTAATCAGCCCAGGAAAGTGGCAAGCCCATATCAGGGATAAAAATGACAGCCTCACCTTTTAAACTGATTCCGAATGAGTTCCGACAGTGTGAAAGTCCTGTAGGGGAGGGGGGCCATCAAGATGAAGGAGGGTGATCAATGCACCCGGGAGGCTTAGTCATCTCTTCTGCGCGGCTTATCGGATGGAACAGGAGGAGGCCTGTCCCGAGCATCATAAGGTTCATCGTAGCGGTGGTCATCACGGTAGCGCCGATCTCTGTCGCCGTCATTGTCATCATCGTAGCGATCATGGTACCTATCGCGGGGATCTGTACGGTTGCCATGGCGATCATCATCGTCGTCATAGCGCTCATGGTCACGTACATCTGAATAGTCGCTCCGCCGACCGGTGTAATCGCTCTGACGGTCGTCGTAGTCGCTATGGCGATCGTCGTATTCGCTACGGCGATCGTCGTCATACCTGCGACGGTCGTTGTAGTCATTACGGCGATCGTCGGAATCCCCTCGTGGGCTGTCGTCACGTTCGCGTCGTCTCTTGTCCTGCTCCCGAAGTGGGGCCCTCACACTGGACTCATCGTCGTCGTCGACATGTCTATCCACTGACCTCTCAGCTCCGTTCCTGTCAGGCACTTTGTCAGGGGGCCCTTCCTCACGAACTCTGAAAAGTCAATACAACAATGTCACGTGACTGAAATTGTTTGCTTTGACAAATGTTCATTCTGTAGCGTTTCATTTGGCTGCACTGCTTCTAGTGTGTATGTATGTATTTATTTATTTTTGTCTAATCAGATTTCAGCCTGTATGTTTTGCCATATCAGTCTAATTTGTCAAGTGCTTTGAGAATCCGGAGAGCTGGCCCATGTAACGTCAACTTGTTACAAGTTGCCTGCTATTTTGCTGTTCAAAATTTCTTACTCTATGCTGTATAGCAGTTCCAGACAGACCTATGTGACAAGTGCACTGAATCATCCGACATCTTATCTCAGTGCTTTGGTGACTGCAGCTTAGCACGGCTTTGTCAACTTTCTCTGACCCATCCGCCTTTTGTGATAATGGACTTTTTTCACTGTCATGGAGCCAGTGATCATGGCTTATGCTATGCCAACACCCAGGGACGGGGTGGCCATCGGGAATTTCAACAGCCAGTGGATTTCCAGGCCGGTCACGGGCATTCCGGCCGCCAACCCGTCGACAATCGTTTTTCGGCATGTGACTGCACATTATGTTTCGACGCATGACGGCCCGTCGTCAATAACTTTTCAACACATGACGACCTTTCACTTGAGGTTGGCCATACATTTTGGGCATGTCTGTCACGCTAAGCACCAAGAGAGATCCAAAGATATAATTAAGACGCATTACAGCAAATGGCCGGTCGAGTCGAAAGCACTACCTTTGGGAAAATTCATACCTTTTATTGACCTCTAAACCAGAGTACCCAGAGAAAACCAACACAGGCACAGGGAGAACACGCACAACCCCACACAGGAATCAAACCCATGACCTGTGAGGCGGGCATGCTAACCAGTTTATCACTGTGCCGCCTCTATTGTCTAATTAAATTTATCTTGAGCGTGCCCACGAGAAGGAAAAAACAAAACAAAACTTTACCCCATTGCGTATTCCTCCTCTTCCTCTTTCTTCTTGCGGCAGCACACGCAGTAGATGATGACGACCAGGATGATCAGCAACGCGACAACTCCTGCAATTATTCCTGCTGTGGAGCCGATGTTCATGGATGCTACACAGGCAGAGTGGAAGACACACTAGTGAAGGAGGGAAGGGTATGATAATGCACTGTGACCCCCCCCCCCCCCCCGCCCCTTTCAAAAAAAAAAGTTTATTTGGAGAAACGAACCTGCAGGAACGGCAAAGGAGTTTCCTACCTGGCATGACTGTGAGGGTGATGTTGCAGCTGGCAGAACGGATCTTGTTGCTTGAGGTACAGGTGTAGTATCCTGATGTCTCTTTGGTGATGTTGAAGAGAGACAGGATGCCACCAACTGACAAAAACGACACAACCAGAGAATGCACTTGTAATCTCTCTCGCTTACGCTCACCCTCTCCCTTTCCCTCACCCTCCTCCATGGATGTGATTCACTTTTTTCCCATTTCATGTGGTAAACATAACATGCCAATCATTTGTTGGTCATCCTAATTTTAGCTAGATACAGGTGGTAGTAAGATAACAGTACGAGAATTGAAGGTATATTGTGTAATTACTGTCCGTAGTCCTTGGATCTTTCTTATGGGGAACACTGCGCGGATTAAGACTGGTCCACTCATATTTGGGTGGTGGTGAGCCTTCCTCTGAGTGGCAGGTCAGGTTGATGTTCTGGCCATATTGTGGTTTCCCCTGGATCTTACAGATGGGTGTCGATGGAGCCACTAAAAAAACAACAACACACATTTAAAGAAATGGCACATTGTTACATAGTGAAAAAAAACGGCACCTAATGAAAAAAAGGCATAGATGGTATGTGATGCAGATTTCTTTTCCATCCAGTGGAAAAATGTTACCTAGAACCACCAAGCGAACAGTGTCGAAAAGCGTGCCCTCCGTGTCGCCTGGGATCTGGACGCGGCACTCAAATTCTTTATTGTCCGCAAGTGTGATCGAGGAAATTTTCAAGTTGCTTTTTCCTGTAGCCAGGTCCACATCCATTGACACACGTTTTTTGTAGGCTTCTTTGATGTCCGTCAATGCACCAGCAGAGTAATAAGTGGCAATCACTTTCTGTTCAAATAAACATCACATTGGTTATCACACTAGTGGTGATTTATGTTCACCTGGCTTCCTTTTTTTTTAAACCAGGGGATGATTTTTGTTCAATTTTGTCATTACCAGCTTTTTTCAATAATATGCAGCTGAGTTTATTTCAATTTTCACTTTCTGACTCCATGACATCAACCTTTGGCCAATTGAAACGCATAAAAAGTACATTTTTAAACTCCTTGTTTTTTACTGGAATATATCAAAAAGAATTTGGATATGTCTAATGAATCTTCTGCAGTTGAATGGATGAATGGAACAGGTCTGATTTCAAGAGGTGACGATTCCCTCAGCTGACTACAGCAGAGAAGAGTTACTTTTCAATTTAAGGAGTGGAAGCACCCTCCACTGTAAAAGAACTTTACAATTACCAATAATTAACTAACAAACAAAAAATGTCAAATACTGTAGTACTGAGAACATCAAATCTATACATTCTTAGGTTTGGAGTGTAAAAAATAAAAATAAATGATTTTTTTTAAAATTAATGTCAGTTTTTAATTAATGTCAATTGATGTTCGTTTTATGCTTTCTGAAGTAAAATGGTGCAAAATAAAACAAACTTAAAAAATGCAAACAATAATTTGAAGCCATAAACGAACCGAAAGGGGAAAGTACATTTGAACGAGGGCTGATGAATAAAAGTGGACAAAGACAAAATTGTCTACTTATTGCTTTGAGAGACAGTAAGATAGCTTGATAAAGAACAAACCTCATCAGCATTAGCTTCTAATCCTTCCACAGACCAGCTGATGACTACTAGTGGTGGACTGGTGAATGTAGATTGAAACGAGCATGGCAACGTTACGTTGTCACTTCTGGCATACTCATAGCGATCTTCTGGGATGCTCACTTGCAAGGCACCAACACACATCACCGCTGTAATGATGTCAAAACAGTAAACAGATTATTTAAAATTGTTTTTGAACACCATGAGAACAAACACTTTTACAAGTAGGTGACAGTAGGTGAATTCAGCAGCTTCCTCCTTATGTAGCTAACTGTAAATAAGCTCAACACACACACACACACACACACACACACACACACACACACACACACACACACACACACACACACACACACAAAGAGTGGAAAGTATTTTGTTTACTGTTGATTTGTTTTGCTCATGCAGGACAGTTCAGTTCCGATTATCCTGTCAGATTTTAGCTACCGAAACGTAAAAAGAGGAAAAATAATTTGTGGGGAGAGTTTTTTCTTTGTATAAAGTTATCAAACCAGATATAATTGACCAGATAAAAAGGCCCTATTCAAGGCATTTCTTTTTTTTTCCACTTAAGTACAGAAGTTGGAATAGTAATTTCACCAGTCTCTTTTTTTTTTTAATGGTATCTCGTCTACAATTAAGTAGGCTATAGAGCAGGGGTGTCAAACTCATTCCACATTATGGGCCACATACGGACTCGGTAGATGTCAAGTGGGCCGGCCCATTAACATTATACCATACTCTGCTATACATAACCGAAATATCATGTCTTTCCTTTGTTTTTGTATAAAGAAGCATTGGCGCATTGATACAGTCTGCTATGTTGGGTCTGTCTCAGTGACAGACTGAGACTGCTGTTTTCTTCTCTGATCAAAACAATGTTGTCTTCTACTCTGATCAAAAGAGTGTGCCCTTTAGCGGATAATGCATGAATTGCATTTTATAAAAAATATTCATTCTGTGTCTTGAATGCATTTTTTCACAATTATCCTGCGGGCCAGATCGAACCTCCTTGGGGGCCGCTTCCGGCCCGCCGGTCATATGTTTGAAATCCCTGCTATAGTGTGTGAGAAATACCGGGAACCCCCCCCCCCCCCCTCCCCTTATGTTCACTACATGCTGTACCTGAACAACACTATGACAAAATGGTGGATTCTATATGGTTCTCCAAACAGAGGATATCGTGTGACTGGAAACACAGCCTGTGTACTTTGTCGAGCAAAAGGGAAACAGCCATGTTGGGCGTTTCCTCGTTTTATTACCATATTAGCTTTTAATACATCAAACGGAGACAGAAAAACATATGGATTGAAACCATTTTAAAGACAATGGGGTTTATAATTTGGGACGATTTGACTGGTCCAGTAAATACACAAACACTGTATAGGACAAATAACCTTGGACAAAGCAAATGTTTTATAATTAGCACAAACGAATACAGGTATGTCCGCTTAAAAATATTTGGTGCGCGCAATGACTCACTCAGATAAAGAAGTGTGATGCTGAAAATTCTTGTCTCCATGGCCAGAAAGTTGACTTGGACTGTGGCCTTGTGGAAAGCAAGGACAACACCGAAACCCGTCTTCATTAATCTGCGTGCCGCTTTCAGGTGAGCCGCTTCAGCCTGGATTTGGTTATTGATTGACAGCTTCCAAGAGCCAATCACAGTCGATCTCGCTGAACAGGTAGCATTCTTGTCCCACCCACCAGATGTGTCTTGGCCTGCACAGCCCCCCTCCATAATGTTAACCACTTTGGTTTGGAAATGACCTCTATCAAGAGACTCTCATCACATGTAATAAGGCCTGGCATGTGTTTAAAAGTTACACCACTGACAAAAAGTGCCAAATTTCACAAGATTTATAGTAGTTAACTCAAGTCACTGCACAATGAGGGGCATGTTCATACAAGCAAGTGGGTGGCGCAACAAACAAACTGTTTCAACCACAAGTGCTGGAACCTGTCCGACTGGTTGGAGAATGTGACCTCTGTGTTTTAGTGTATTGTACTTAGCAGAGATAGCAAAAATATTCACACACCCTGTATGCTTTTAGCATTTGTCCTACATTATACCAGTACTTTTGAAAATTAAGTAATTACTGTTAAACATTGTTTATTAGTAATTTTATGGTTTTATTAATATGTCTGCAGTGCATGATTCCATTTTTGTTCTGAGCATTTAGCCTACATTTTAAAAATACGTTTGAACGTGTATTAACTCTAACCTAATTCAAAAGTATCTGAAAGATTCATTCCGACCCTATCTGCCCTCTCAAACACACACGGGGTACAGCTATAGCACAAACATGGGAATAGTAACTGTACTGGAACAGAAAGGCTTGTGAACTTTTTAATGATTTAAAACTCAAATACAGAAATGAATGAATTGCTGGGGGGCTGAACGGGGGCTAGAGCACGCCCAGTCCCAGCGTAGCACCGGCCGGGCATGAGTGTGCTGAATTGCCTTACCAGTAAGGACAAACAATATAATAGTCGACAGACCTTAAACTGATTATTAACGATATTTAAAAAAAAAAAAAACGCTTTAATGGCTTTCCATACTCGCAACTAGCTCTGCTGTTATATTTTTTGACATAGTAAAACACTAAGTACTACAGTGGCAAAGTTCTATGGCAATGTTCCTGCTACTTTACTTTGTTGTGCTAATGTATTATTCATTTCAATTTGTTATTCAAAGTTAATTTTGGAATGGCCTTCAAGTAGATTTCCACGTTTAAAGAAGCAAGGTGTAGTTTCACACTTCCGTCACTTTGAGGGCACACAAATACCATATTCACCAAATTTACTTTCGGTTAACACTGATGGTAATTTAAAACCAACCAAAAAAGGTTTGTCAATGCCTATGTATGCCACAAGATAGAGGCAAAACACGTTTCTCTATTCTACAAGCCTGGCCAGACTGAATGAAGCTCCTGTCCTTAATTCAATGTTTCTTGGCCCTAAAATGCCACTAGATGGCGTCAAAGCAATATTTTCCATCCCTCCATCCACCCATTTTCTGATCTGCTTATCCTCACAAGGATCGCGAGGCGTGCTTGAGCCTATCCCAGCTGACTTCTGGCAGGAGGCGGGGGACACCCTGAACTGGTTGTCAGCCAATCGCAGGGCACACACAGACATTCAAACTTTTGCGCGCATGGGACAATTTAGAGTGTTCCATTAACCTGCCATGCATGTTTTTGGAATGTGGGAGGAAACCGGAGTACCTGGAGAAAACCCACGCAGGCACGGGGAGAACATGCAAACTCCACACATGGAGCTGGAATTGAACCCGGTACCTCTGCACTGTGAGGCCAACGTGCTAATGTGTTTTCAATGAAAAAAAAACCCCAAATTACTTCAGGTATGTCTTCACCAAAATATTTGAGACACCTCAGTATGATGCAGTGCAGTTGTACAGGACTACATCCGTGCATGTTAAAACCATTTTAAAAATTAACTCAACCAATTTCATTAAAACCTAATGAAGTAGTGACTCATGGGCCATGATTTTGGGATCTGAATATTGTTTCAAATCTGGGATTTTATTTTCAGATTCTTCCAAAAAGTTACGGTAATGATTAGGAAATACAAAGTTACTGGACTGGCATTGCCCTAACGAACACAGCTGGAATCGGGAGCCAGTTAACGCGGCCAACCTACTGTAGTCACGGTAAACTGGACGATTTATAGCGGGTTTAGAATTCCTCACTGCAGCGACTGACCAATCAGAGACGTTCACGACAAATAACCACTGCCAATAAAATACAACTTCTCTAACCTATCGACGTCATGGGCATACAAACATAAAAAAAAGTGCAAATATGTAGCTGAATGTTAGTCAGTTAACTTTGAAAGCTCATTCCTACATATGTAAAATGCAGATAAAGATTATTTTTTTATTCCATGGCCGAAACCTGTCTATTTGTCACACAAAAGTAACTATGTGTAACACTAAGTATTTTTGACACGACTTTAAAAAAAAAAATGCCCCCCCCCCCACCACATTTTTAAGATACAGTATTGTCATTTTTTGGTTTTTAATTTTGGCCGATAAAAATTTGGACGATACCATGAATTTTTTCCTATGACATTTCCAGAAAAAAACACACCTGTTCCTGAACCAAACCCTTAAATAATAACTATTACTCAATATAATACAGTTTATATTATTATTATTATTATGAAAACAGCAGAAAAAAATAAAGGCAGATTTGGAATGATCACCCCAAAAAAATCATTGAGAAAACTTGAATTAAATCTTTGATAAAAAAAAAAAAAATAAGTTTGTTGACCAGTGTTTTGCAAATGCATTGTAAAATAAAATGGGAGCAATAGTCTGAATTATAAAAAAATAACCTTTTTATAATCCATATATTCAGTGCACGAAAAACCGAATATCAAAATTCACAAATTGATTCAAACATAAGATCAGAATGTTAAAAATTAATTAACATGGTCCTGTGACTAAGTATAATCTCCATTAGTTCACGTGGTTTGCATAAATAATGTTGTAAATAAATTATGTGCCACTATTTCTCTGCCTCCAAAAGGATTGGTCTGCAGGTTGTCATATTTGCTGCTATTTGGGCCACTTGCATCTGCCAATAGGAGAGAGAAAACATCCATGCATTAGGACACAATCAAGTCCACATGGGAACCTCTCTTTTTGTAAAAGTCACGTGCGTTTTATACCTGCAGGAGGAGGGGTCAAAATATTGACGTCTGTGAGAACAGATGGAGCTGTTGAGGTGACAGCGTTGGACCATTCTTAGTTGGGGAGTTGGATCAGCTCGTGGAATACAGTCACAATGATCCACGTCGATCTCACAGTCGGGCATCCATGAAGTCATTGGAAAATCTAAACAGGAGGTAACAATTATAGTTGCAAGTCAGTGATGAGAAAGCCAATTTGAATATTTATTTGATCTGGTTTATGTGGTTCTGGTGACTGTGTTTGCTTTTATTTTTTCCGATATGTGGAAAAATTCACATCTTGCACCTTGGACACCTAATGCAATGTGACCAGACAAACTAAACACTCACCTGGGCTAGTATTAGAAGGGTACGGTATGCATCTGTCACTTGTACAATCCCAAATCCAACCGCTGACGCAAAGTCTCCTGGAATTCTCAGCCTCTGAAAGCTGTCCAATCAGAGAACAACTGAGAAAAAAAAGGAGCCTACATTCATACAGCCTGTACATCAACCATGGTTTACATCCATTTGTGAGCCTGAATTGACAGTTTTCACACTCACCCACTGCCCCTCTGAGGCTGAGCATTACGTCGTATAATGGCAGGCTCCATGCATTTGCATTCTGTATGATTTACAACTTTTATTAGCACAGGCTCTGGTACAAACTTGAATGGAATCACGCTAAGGACCTGAAATGCACGGCAACATAAAATGTATTGGATTTAATTTGCTCAAGAGCACAATGTCATTGAGAAATGCACTTACCGTTTTGTTGACCAGCACTGTACTTGTGTTTTTGCATGTGACACCTTCTTGATTGCAGCAGCCACCACACCTGTCAGCAGGAAAATGAAAACATCGGTGGAATAATGTCTGTCCAGTCGTGCGCCGAATTGTCTTACTAGTGTGGACCAAGAGTGTTGTAGTACATGGACCTCTAGCCGGATATCAAGGATGGCAGATAAATGATGCGACGGTGAATATCAAGTGAATGACGTGGAGGCGGTTTTATGATAGACAAACCTGTGGACGGACACACAAGGTGGCTTGAAGAACATGGACGGGTCAGTACCCAGTTCTTTGGCCACATCCACACAAGTCTCTCTTGGCATGCATTGTGTCCGCTGCCACTCCTCATCTATGGCTGCATGGGAAACACAACATGCTATGAGGGGCCGTCAGACACACAATTGACAAGATTCGCGCTCTCTCTCTCACACACACGCACACTCACACAAATGAAATGCTGGCACACAGGGCAATGAAACACTCTCATACACATTACTGAAACCCTTCCACACCTAATTTAATGAACTGCGATCATCTTAATGGACTGAAATATTCATTTCAGTTACGAGTTTAAGAGTAGTTCCGTGACCACGTTTTAGTAGTATACAGCATAGGAACCAAAAAATTACAACTACAGTGTGACAGTGATTCAGTAGTCTGCCTTAGAATTTTAGTAATGGATGTGAGCTTTTCAGTAGTCTGCACGAGAGCATTTTAGTCATGTGTGTGTGTGCGTGTGTGTGTGTGTGCATGCGTGCGTGTGACAGTTTCAGCAGTGTGTATGAGAACATTTCACTAGTGTGCCAGAACATTTCATTACTGTATGAGAGTGTGAAAAAAGTCAGTGCAGTGAATGAGAGTGATTCAGTAGTTTGCGCATGTGTGTTTCATTAGTGTGCATGAGAGCATTACAGCAACGTGTGAAAGTATTTTAGTAGCGTATGAGAGCGAAAATAATCAGTAGTGGCTGTGAGACTGTTTTAGTAGAGTTTTTGTGAGTGTTTTCGTGGTTTTGTGTGAGAGAATTGCAGTAATTATATGTGCTCAAAAAATTCAGCGGTGTGTGAGAACGATGTAGTAATGCGAGCAAAAATCAATCAGTGCAGTAAATAAGAGAGTTTCAGTAGTTGGCTGCAAGTATTTCATTACTGCACATGAGAGCATTCCGTTATGGCCTACATCATTTTCGTAGTGTATCAGAGCAGGAAAAAAACTCTGTGGTGCATTTGAGAGTGTTTTAGTAGTAGCTGTGAGTGTTTCAATTGTGTGAATGCGCAAAAGCTAATTTTATTCAGATGTGTGTGAGAGCCCTTTAGCAGTGTGTGTGAGTGTTTTAGTAATGGGCTTGAGAAAAACATTTAGTGTGTGAGCATTTTACTAAGGTATATGAGCAGAAAAAAAAAATCATTCAATAGTGTGTTAGCGAGGGTTCTGTTGATGAGTGTTTCAGTAGTTAGTGTGACAATGTTTCATTTGTGTGTGTGTGTGTGTGAGAGGTAGATCTAAAATTCATAGCCTACTTGTACACAAGCACTGGACATGACCTGCTATCCTACCTTTGAGTATCTCCAAGCTGTACGATTCTGCAGCGTAACGTGTCGAGCGGTGGGAGCCGGCCGAAGGTGGCGAGAAAAGAGAGTCCGACTGCTGCAGTCTCATGCGGCACTTCCACAACTTCCAGTCGGGGAAGTCTGCAAGTCTGAGCAGCTCGTCAAGGCTGGAGGCTGAGCGTACCTTCCTCTCCCACTGCTTCATTACCTGTAAAGACCACACTCTCTCATCTTTTCATTTACGGTACATCGTCACATAAATGCTAAAAACTGAATTCATACAAGGCCTCAAGGTTATGTAAAGACTAAACTAATGTCTAAACTCAAATGTCTGACTTGTATTAAACCTTTATTGATTGTTTTTTTTTGTTTTTTTTGCCTGATAGTAAGAAACAGAAAAGAATCAAATCCCCCAATTCCAATGAAGTTGAAGACAAAGATGATTCAGGCAACATTGAAGGGTGAAAAGAAACAGCATCTGGCTGGGAAGGAAAATAAAAACAGATTACAATGATTTGCAAATCCTTTTCAACTTGTCTTCAATTGAATACAGAAGAGGACAAGAACTGTTGAGTGTTTTTGTTTTTGGGAAATATTCTCTCATTTTGAATTTTATGTCTTTAACACATTCCAAAAATGCTGGAAAAGGAGCAAGAAAAGCTTTGGAAATCACGCAAAAAACACCCCATTTGGAACATTCCACAGGTGAACAAGTTAATTGGAAACCAGTGAGTGTCAGGATTGGGATATAAAAGGAGCATTATCAAGCAAGGATGGGGTAAGGTTCACACAACAACGTCTTGAGCAAATAGTCCATCAATTTAAGAATGATTCTAAATGCGCAATTTTAGGAAATTTTGCGATTTGGTCATCCATCGTCCATAATACCATCAAAAGACTTAGAGAATTTGGAGAAATCTTTGCACGTAAGGCCGAAAACCAACATTGAATGCCCGTGACCTGTGATCGCTCAGGCATCATTGTGTAAAGGACTTTGCCACATGGGTCAGAAATGGTTCAGAAAACCAGAATCAGTTATCACGGTTGGTCGCTACATTTACAAACACAAGTTAAAACGCTACAATGCAAAGCGAAAGCCATAGATCAACATCGCTGGCTTCTCATTTGAGAGGCACTGACACAAAGTGGAAAAGTCTCCTGTGGTCTGACGAGCCCATGTCAACTTGTTTTGAGAAAAGAAACCATGCGGATTAGTTCAAAAGCCAGCATCTGTGAGGGTTTAGGAGTGTGTTTACGCCCATGGCATGGGTAGCTTGCACATGTGTGAAAATGGTGAAAGTTGCAGAAATGTTTTGGAGCTAGATATGCTGCCATCCAAGCATTGTCCTTTTTAGGGACATCGCTGCTTTATTTCAACAAGACAATGGCAAGCCACATTCTGCACATGTCCTGTGTGGCTTCGTAGTAAAGGACTGGACAAGACTTGCCCGCCAGCAGCCCAGACCTGTCTCCCATTGAAAATGCACTAAATAGGACAATGGAGACTACGGACTATTGAGCAAATAAAGATGTACATCAAACAAGAATGAACGAATGAAAGAATTCCACCCACAAAGATTTCACCATTCGTGTCCTCAGTTCCGAATTGCCTATTGAGTGTTGTTAAAAGGAACGAAGACGTAACAAAGTGGTGAACATGCGCCTGTCCCATTTTTTTGGGAACATGTTGCAGGCATGAAATTCAAAATGAATTAATATTTGAAAAAGAACTCCCCCGCCCCCCAAATGTTCAAGTTTAAAATGACATTTCTTTGCAATGTATTTAATTAAATCTAGGTCAAAAAGGATTTCCAAATCAAATGTCTTAACTTCACTTGAATTGGAGCTTGTCAATTTGCATGCACACACAAGGCTGAAACAATTTATCTTTGAGGGCTTGGTCAGTACTCCGAATCTCACAAACGTGCAGCCAAGTGTCTGGTCTCCAGCATGTCATCACCTTCACAGCTCACTCTGTCGACACTCTCGTGTTGCGTGTGCGCACTTACATAACACAATATAACCTGTGAGGCAGAGACAGCAATTCTCTCAAATCAAAAAATAGCTTTACTCCTCCAGCATGTACAAGAGAGCCACACGTGCTGTATGATGGGCCATCAGGGACATAATTCCTTTCACACCCACTTGTGATTTTTTTTTAAACAAATACGAATGAAACATTCTCAGACACACTACTGAAACTGTCTTATACACGAAACATTTTCAAATACAGTACACGACTGAATTTTTTTTTTTGTCACAGAAACACACTACTAATATAAGAGTTTATTCCCACTACTGAAACCGTGTCTTTCACTATGTGTATTTTGATAGTAGCATTTCAATTGTGTGCGAGAGTGTCAGTAGTGCAAGTGATGGAAAATGCGATAATGTGTGTGCAAGAGATTAGTAGTGTATGAGAGCATTTCGGTAATGTACCGTACCCATCTTTTCATTTTCAACACCGCTTTATCCTGAAGAGGGTCAGCGGGTTGCTAGAGCCCATCCCAGCTAACTTCGGGCGAAAGGTGGGCTACACCCTGAATTGATTGCCAGTCACTTCCAGGGCAAATATACAGACGAACAACCATTCACACACACATCCACACCGTAGGAAACGATCCCACGCTGCCCGTTCACAAGTCATGCAAGTGTACCACTATACCATCAAGAATGTACTGTATATAGACTGAGAAAAAAAAATCAGTCGAGCATGTGCAAACTTTTCAGTGGTGAGTGTGATTGCATTTCGGTAATGTGCATGACAGCGTTTCACTCGTGAGTGTGAGAGTTTTTGTAGGATATATATATATATATATATATACACACACACACATACACATACATTCACACACACACACGCATACAAAACTCAGTAGTTTGTGATGACATTTCAGTACTCTGAATTATTGAAGGGGGAAGTGAAACGACAGACCTCTGGCTAGGAGTGAAAAATAATGGAATCAAGGTAGAGATATTGGAAGTTGGAAAAAAAAAGATCAAAGTACAGTTGTCACTGATTCAAACATCGTAGCTTCTTATTTCAGTTTTTCAAGAGAATCCTCAAATAGTATCTTTTAGGACATTAATTTTTTCGACCAAAAAAAACCCCACCCAGGTGCCATCGGTATGTGGTCGGTGTGTGACTGCTTTTTACTGAGGTTCTTTTATCATTGGTGACTGTCACTGGTGTTTTTTTTTTTTAACGTAAGACTTCTATTTAAGTACAGAGTGAGAGTGCCACTTCTGGTTACAGTGAAGTATGCTTTGCAGGTTAGCATGCGCCCACCTGAAGACCGCATCTATCCACCCGTCCATCCATCATCCATTCACCCAACGCACTCCAACCGCACGACAAGCTCTTGTGACTTTTGTGTATGAAGACCAAAAGGTCGATGCGCCACTCACCCTACTTCCAACCTGTCTTTGCAGGCCGAGGCCCCCATTGATCCAGCTGAGCTCCACCAGCAGAGTCACCAAGCAGGAGGTTCGATAAAGAGTCCGCTTCATCTTCACCAGCATCCCCCGGATCCTCTGCTCTGGCCTCTGAGAAGCACTCGCTATGAACTTGTCTTCCTTTTCACAGCTGGCTACCTCTCTGAGTGCCAGACCAGCTGATCTCTTCCGTGTATGTGCTGCATAAACTCTCAACCCTGCTCTGTGGGTGTGTCTGTGTCTGCGTGAGCCAGACGTAACCTGTCACAAAAGCAGCCCCCAGACACCCGCCAGCCAAATGGAGGGGCTTTACAACTCGAACGTCTTATTTGTGCAGCTTTGATGCGGTGTTCACTTGAGTAAGTAGGCAATGAGCTGGAAGCTGAAAAAGACCTCATAAAATTCTGAGTCCCTTGAAGGCTTCTTATCACCCACCTTCTCCTTTGTCCAAATGGAGCCAGCAAAAAGCTAGGACAGAATTTCAGTCTGTTCCCTTTCTCTTTGGTTATGAATCTAAGTTAGTCATTGGCTGCCTTACACCTACTGTACCTCTTAATCCATAAAATGCGTTTTGCCTTATGTGCTGTTAAATCCGCTCATCATGAATTTCTTCTGCACACACACAAACACTAACATGTGTTTTAAATGTGATCCAGACCTCTGTCACATGAGAGGGGGCAGACAAGCAACTTGCACCGCCCCATGATGTCCCACAGATGATACCCCTCCTTACTTGGAGGAAATCACCATGAAGGAAGATATTTCATTGAAGCCCGAATCCCATCGAGCGACAAAGGTTTGAGTGTTTGCAAAGGTAGCAATTTTTTTTGTCGGGGTTCGTTCAAGGTCGCCGACTTTTGCAAAGACATTAAAAAAAAAACGTTTTTCTTGTCACCAAGAATTTTTTAACATGTTCAAAATTCGTTCTGCATATTATTAGAACGTCGATGCAAACATTTGCGACCTTGAATGAACCCTGATAAAAATCAACATTGGCTACCTTCGCAATTACTCGCAAACCTCAGTGGCATTGATTGACTTGGGCTTGTAGAATCTAATGAGATCCGGCAGAAGAGTTGAACAATTTCCGATAAAAAGGACAACACACAGTGAGAGTCATCAAATTATCAGTTGTAAGTGTCCCGAATTCAATACAATTTTAATATTATTCATAAGTAAACCCCGCCCCCCAACCCCAAAATCAAGTGAGGACTAATACAAGACAGAATAAAGAATTACCGTAATTAAACTTCCATAATGGGATTTGGTCATTTGTGCTGGGATACCTAATTCATTTGGATGCAGTTGAGAAATGACACCTTTAGTAAAATTACAATTTCTTTTAGTTCCATATTATTATATTTTAACACAAAAAAATATTCAAGACAATGTTGGATGCAGCGTCCTTCAAGTGGATTGCAAAAGAATACCGGTAACTGATTTAAATGGACAAACCTTTATTTATGTTTAATATTCAATATATTTGTTATGCACAGTTCAGTTGTATTTGACTTGTTAGGACAATATATTTACTTGTAATCTTTTAGGACTGTTTGTTTAGGTGCAGTTTTTAATTCACCTTTTACGCGCTAAGCATTTTAAATGAATCATTATTTATAAGTAATTTTGTTTTATTGGCATTTTCTTAAGTGTAGAGTTAATGTTCAAAATATACATGACATTACAATGGCTTACAGCAATATTAAATAAACCTTTTAGAACTAAAACCTCAGTTCCATTTTTTTGGAACACTTGATGTTGGTAATTGTGGTAGCACTTCGAGAGCGAGAATATTATTTTCAGATGGCATACGGCATAGAAAAGTTTAAAAACTACTGTGCTAGGGTGCTGTTGCTCTAATAAAATGGAATTTAAAATGTAAATTTACTTTATGACCACAAAAAGATTTCAAAAATAGATTGAAAGCAGCAAACCATATATTTTGTACAACATAATGGTCAAAAAGAATCTCGGATCTGAGATCGCCAGTTTAAGGCTCGCTCAAAGCCATTTTGACCATTTCTGTAATCACTGATAGCCTGGTTGATTTCTTCCTGTGTGTTCATTACAAATGGACCTGAAGAGCAAACACATGAAGCCGTTTGTTCCATTTAGTATACACACATCGGAATGTTGTTGACAAACAAATGAACAAATGTACCGTGCTTCACCACAGGCTCATTGATGGGTTCTCCAGCTATCAGGACAAAATGGCAAATGTCGGAACCCTGAAGAGAAAATAAAAGAAGTGGACTCAAGTAGAATGACACAGAAAGAGAGAGTATATAGAGCAGGGGTGTCAAAATCATTTTTGGCGCGGGCCACATTTTAGTTAGCCTTTCACTTGGAGGGCCGTTCTGACTGAATCCATATAAAGAAGTCAAGAATAGCTGTTGATTGAACTATTGTTTAAGTTACTATCATGAGGGGTTTGGCAACAAAAAAATGCTTAGAATATGCCTCTTATTTATCACATATGAGAATTTAAATTATGAGCATTTTGGTAGACATTTTAGAAAGGATCATGGAAGTTGACATGTTTGATCTGCTTTCGCGGGCCGCATAAAATGAAGTGGCGGGCCCGATCTGGCCCCCGGGCCGTGAATTCGACACTTGTGATAGAGAGTATCTCTTACCTTGTTTTCAAATCGAACACTGTCCCCATCTCCAAAAACCACCGTGTGATGGGGCTCCACCTTCTGCTGCTCGTCATCAGGGCCTTCAAGAGAACAACGTCCAACTGGAACATCTCAGTCTCATTAAATTGATCCCCAAAAATGATCCAAGTGACAAGTATTTGACTCATTGTTATTGTGCCAGTGAACATGTGGTGTTGGACGCTAACGCAATTAAAGTCAAATGCCTATTGTTTTGGGTTCATAAACACATCTGAGAGCAATTTTGCCCAATCTGAGAAAGGCTTTGCTTGTCACTAATAAAACCTTTATGACATTTCTGGAGGGAGGAATAGATGTCTCACTGGAAATAGCAGCTTTTGTGTAAAAGTGTTTCGTCTCTCACACAAAACCAGTTCAAGCGCAAACAGGACAACTCACATGACAGGTAGAATCTTTAAAAGGTTGCTATGGCATCTGAAGTTATACAGTGAACCCCCAGGAACATGCATACACTATCTGTGAAATCACCTTTTTGCGGGTATCAAGGAATTATGTTGAAGTCGGTTGAGGAGCTTAATTTACAAAGCCCTGTAGTATTTTGCTGTCCACCCATTAATCAATTTTCTTCTGCTCATCTGAGGTCGGGTCATGGGGTCAGAAGATTTAGCAGTTTCCCTTTCTCTTGCCACTCCATCCTGCTCTGGCTGGGGAATCCCAAAGGCATTCCTAAGTCAGTCTCTCCAGCGTGTACCGAGTCATCCTGGTTGGGCCTCCTCCCAGTAAGACAGCTCACCATGGAGGCGTACAAGAGGAACAACAACAAAGTGCCCAAGCCACCTCATCTGGCTCCTCTCAGTACGGAGTAGCAGCAGGTCGACCCCGAGTCCCTCCCGGATGACCGAGCTTCTCACCCTATCTCTAAGGGAGAGCACGGAGACCCTGTCGTGGAAAGTAAATTCGGTCAGCTTGTATCCAGGATCTTGTTCTTTCATTCACCATGAGTGAGAGTAGGAACTTAGAATGACCTGAACATCAAGAGCTTTGTCGACACACTGATACACAGTCCACGTCACTGCTGACGCTACACTGATCCGCATCACTGTTGACGCTGCTTCGATGCACCTGTTGATCTCCATTCAATTTTCACTTGTGAACAAGACCCCAAATCCTCCATTTGGCCTAGGATCTCACATCCCTGACCCTGAGAGGGCACTGCATCCTTTTCCGACTGAAGACCATGGCCTTCGATTTGGAGGTGCTGATTCTTATTCCAACCACTTTACACTCCACACCAACAGCACCAAATGATCTGCAAAAAGCAGAAATTTAATACTTGTGCTCAACAAACCGGACCCCCTAAACACCTTGACTGCACCTAGAAATCCTGCCAAGTTTATGAACACAATTGCTAACAAAGGGCAGCATTGTCGGAGTCCACCTTTTACTGGAAACTAATCCGACTTACCTTCGTCAATGCAGACCAAACTCTGACACCATATGTACATGGGCCGAGCAGCCCATACTGGGGCATTCTAGATCACCCCCCTCAAGATCCTCTGGGGTATATGGTCGATCTTCTTCTCCAAGTCCATTGAGCACCTGCCGAGGGCGAAGAGCTGGGCCTCGACTTCATGGCCATAACAAAAACCACATGCTCCTCCTAAATCCAAAATTCAACTTCTCAACGTACCCTCTTCTCCAACACCGCTGAATATACTTTACCAGGGAGGGTAAGATCTGAGCACCGTGTATTTGGACTACACCCTCTGGTCCCCCTTCTAACAAAGAGGAACCAAGCCCCCGTGTTACCATTCCAGAGGCATTGTCCCCAATGTCCACGAGATGCTGCAAAGGCATATTAACAAGGACAGCCCCACAACATACATAGCCTTTAGGAACGCTGGACAGATCTCATCCACCTTTGGAGTTTGGCCACTGAGGAGCTTTTTAACCACCTCGGTGACCACAACCACAGAAATAGGAGAGTGCACCTCAGACATGTCCCAAACATGCAATTCCAGGTCTCATTGTCGTTGCCCATTGAGCATTGAAGTCCCCCAACAAAACAAGGGAGTCCCCAGAGTGGGTGCTCTCCACCAACCGCTTCCACGACTCCAAGAAGGGTCGGTACTCTGAACTGCTGTTTGGTGCATAGGCACAAACAACATTTGGAACCCATCTCCCCACCTGAAGGCAGGAGGTTATCATCTCGTCCACAGGGGTAAACTTTAACGTAAAGGAACAGAGCCGGGGGAGCAATAAGTATGCCCTCACCTGTAGGGCGCCTCTCACCATGGACAAACCAAAAAACAATACCTGGTATCGGTACTCGCCCATCCTTCAGTGAAACTATTCCCAAAATCTTTTTGATGTGGACTCTACATCTCAGATTTTCACCTATAATTGCAGGTGAGCCTAAAAGGGGGTTGTCCGTACACTATTAATTTTGATTCCATGTTAACAGGAAAATGTTACATGACGGAAATTAAACAAGAGTCGTTCTTGTTTAAAGTCCAGGACTCACCAACATGAATGGTTCCTGAGAGAGTGTAAATGAAGGCAGTCCATCCTATGAAAATTCAAACAATTATTTAAGTGGTACGGCTTGCATGTGCCGAACAAAAGTAGAGATACTGTTGTTCCCTTTATAATGCATGTATCATCTAAGTCAGGGGTGGGCAAACTTTTTGGCTCGGGGGCCGCATTGACTTTTAAAATTTGACAGAAGGGCCAGGTCAGCACGAGCTATGGTACATTAAAAAAAATAAACTGCATTTGTTGACAGTCCATATCAAACATCAACAGAACAAAAGCATGAAAGTACTGTATTAATATACTTTTTCAAAATGACGACAGTGTTGTTGATGACCTATTTTAGCCTGTGCATTTCTGCAGATGGGTTGTGATCAGACCAGTAGAAGTAGAGCGATACAGAGGTCCGAGGTGGTCGAAAAGATCCCGCCCCCCCCCCCCCCCCCCTGTGTTCTGCAACTTCAAGTCAATGCACCACCTGGCGGTGAAATGCCTGTCATTACAAGTCCAATTGAAATGAATGCAATCATTCACATCGAACCTTAATTGTGGACCGACCTTCGGCGGGCCGGATTAAAAGGACCAACGGGCCGGATTCGGCCCGCGGGCCGTAGTTTGCCCACCTCTGATCTAAGTGGAGAGTAAACATAATATTAACACATTACTCATTTGATAGCCAAATATGTTAAATCTGACCTACAGAATCTTTTTTTAAATATTTTAAAGCGCAATAGTTCTCCATTTGGTAGAAACTAGGGCCCAACCAATCTGGATATTTTGAGGCCGATGACGATTTTTAGCAGAGAAAAATATAGATGACCAATTAATAGGCCGGTTCATTTAAAAAAGGTAGATATTTAATCACAATGCATCAAATAACATCCCCATTTAGCCAACTATTCTGGTTAATGGTTGAAGGGCCATAATCGGCTATTTAGTCAGTCATCCGATTAATTTTTATAATTCTTTTCTATGGACCACAGCAGAACGATTTCAATAACCAAACCTCTTCCATACATTCAATATACCTTATGACTATTATTTACCTGATGGAACTGGCTGTACATGTTGGGCTCCAATCTTCAGCACAAAATCCAAATACATTGTCGGTGTCCTTGTGTAGACCTTGGACTGTAATATGGCGTAAATCAATACGCAAACCAATGTAACACACTGTATAGAGGAGAAACAAGCAGAAACCTTTGCTCCTAAGGCTTCTCCAGATATCACAGCCACAGTGACCCCACCGTGAGTCACTTTGGGGATATCTGAGCTCTGCAGTTCCTGATAGGCTGGTTCCACCATCTTATTCTGCCTGGACAGGTTCACCCACAGCTGCAAACCCACCAAGGGTTCTTCAGACATGGGCATCTCAGCATGAACCACTCCCCTTCCTGCAGTCATCCACTGGGCACGCATACGCACGCACGCACGCGCGCGCACACACACACACACACACACACACACACACACACACACACACACACACACACACACACACACACACACACACACACACACACACACGCGCGCACACACACACACACACACACACACACACACACACACCCACGCACACTTTAATATTGCACATCTTTTGAAGCAGAGCAATTATCACGTAAACCTAATTAACCCTCCTGTTACCTTCAATTTTATTTACATCTTTTATCTTTGGTGTTCATTTGAGCCCAGCAATTTAAACAGACAGAAAGTGATGAACTTATATATGTTGCTGAACTTTCAAGGTCCTATACATTGTATGTTAACTCTCCAAGTTCTTAACCTTTTAAGAAGTACTGAACCCAACCAGTTAATATGCACATTCACCGAACCCGTCATGAGTGAAAAATAAATATAAATATATTTTTTACAAATTCAAGATAGAAAAAAACCCCGCATTCATTAAAAACAGAAAAAAAGTAAATAAAATTTCAAGGGATAAGTATCCCTATTTTAAAAATTGAACGACGTACTATCACGACAGTGACACGCTGACTACGAAGCAAACTCAATTTCCCACAGCACTGATTAGACAACCAATGTCATATGATCATCTGCAGCCAATGATGGCCAAGCTGGTGTGTCATAACTAATAAATATGTTGAGTTGCGTGTGTCTGACCCTCCATGGCAGAGGCTCCGTCGAACCTCTGAGACCAACTCGCCGAACTCCTGGGGTTCGATCGAACCCAGGTTAAGAACCACTGAATTAGACCATTAAATCAAACAATCCCCAACCAGTACAACCAGAACACCAGTTACGGGATTTTTGAGAAATATACAGATGACCATAAAATCTCACTGATTTACCTTAACCTGGAAATATATATTTTTAGTCTTTTAATGTCTCTGAACCAGGCCCTGCCGCGAATAGTAAAAATCCAAAAGTAATCGATGCCCTTAACCCCTCAAGAAAGGTTTAGATTCCACAAGATGGTGGCAAAAACAGCTCCTCTATTAGACAGGTCAGTGGTGTGGCTAACTGAAGCTCCTCTGCTCACTTCAAGTTCGTTCGCTGTGCACATCGCTGTGCCACAAGATGGAGTCAAAGCAATACTTTTACTGTATATTAGACATGGCTTTGGTCTGAGCATAAAAACATCAAATGGGTGAGTCTCTCAGTGAATAACAGAGGATTGCGAATTTGCGAATGCCGAAAACATGACAATTTGGAGGTTAATGTATATTATTTCAAAATCCATATTTGTTCAGGCTAAAACATCTGGAATGAAAAATGGTGTGAGGTTTGAGCTCATTTGACCATATGTAAAAAACAAAAACAAATAACATTCAAGAAGGGTTTTTACAAGTAAAACCATTCGTAATCATCCTCCAACTTTAGGACATTGAAAAAATATCTTCACATTAATTTTGTTGAACTTTGTGTCTATCTGGTTGGCACCGATCAATTTGTTAAGGTCATGGAATATCGAGCAAAAAAACCCAAAAAATGTCAAACATATACTTGTTTGACATATGATGTTAATCATTTGAGTTCAAATTTACCTCAAACATAATGGCAGCATAAAAACAGTATTAGACACGTTCCTCATTTTAGTTATTATAAACTTCAAAATTTATTTGTATTATTAAAAGCTGGTGGTGATTTGGTAAGCTTTGAAGACAAATTAAGCTTTCATCATGTGGTTTTTTTCATGCTCACCTACAAACTTGCTACCAACGCTTTTTGCCACAGATTGGCATGGCATTTCTCCTCTAAAATTCAGCCCAATAACGTTGGAAAATAATTACTTGCAGATCGCCAGGTTTCAGTCGCCCTGAATGGCCACAGAAGTCTTCATGGGCTATGGCCCCTTCCAACACGTACGTTACCTGTTGGGGGAACAACACAGTGAAGGTGTAGAAGACAAAACGGCAAATGTTGACGCGGCAACACTCTACTGCCCCATCAATCTTCCTAAAACTGAAAAACGGTCAGCAGAACAAGCTCATTTGGACAGATAAGACCTCCACCATCTGGAAGATTAAAGGAAGTTTCATCTTTATCCTGAGGACAGTTTCAAGGGAACAAAATGTCATAACATCGAACATAAGCACAACAGGCGGCTTTCTCAGTGAGCTTGACCGATGGCGATGGAGAGGCAGTCAAAATATCGGAAAAGTAGGTTCTTGAATTTGCTCTCTGGGCACAACTTCAAGTGTCCATCGTCACTGCTGGTGCTGCGATCACAGCAGTGATGGGATAAGAGCAGTGGTCCAGTTTCGTGAAAAAGGCAGGATCTGATCTGAGTGCTTTCTCTTTCCAACGACAATAAAATGAAGATGGTTCAACCATGATTCAGTCACACAATGTAAACATCAAATCTGGTTGACAAATGGTGTTTTTCTGAGCTTTGTTCTGACATTGAATATACACGGAACCGTTTTAAAAAAAAAATATTATAATAATATTACTTTTTAATATCCAAATGAACAAGCCAACAAACTGAACCTTTGTTGGAGAGAATCACATTAGGTGAAGTGTCATGTTCCAGGTCTCGTTCATGCAGATCGTGCCGCATGTGTTTTTGTATGTGTGTGTGTGTGTGTGTGTGTGCGCGTGTTCCTTTTGGTTGCCCCAGTGGCCAAGAGAAGAGCTGAGCTCGGGGTCGGGAATTCAATAGGGAAAGAATTTAATGGGGAACATCTGAAAGCTCGGCTTCCTACTGCGAGCCTCCTGTGATCTTTCAGCACAGCTGTATCTTCTCCAAAGTCACGAGAGTGTGAGCAAACACACCTGCAGAAAGGCATGCTGGGAGTACAGCCCAAAACACCCACACTGGGAGATTAATCTGGAACGTTTGCGATAAAGTTGTTTTAAATTTGTGTTTGTAGATCCAGTGAACCCCCTTGCATCCTCACTAACCATTGCCACAGTGATTAATGTCCAGCCCATAAGGCTTAGAATCAATAATAATAATTAATAACAATCCATTTGATTTGCAATGTACTTTACATTACAAAATGCTACAGAGAATTTAAAGACAAAGTAAAAAACAGAAAAGGCTACAGCTGACAACTGGTGAAAATAAAAGCACACTAGGAGTCAGGAAAAAAGTAGAGGTTTAACATCTAAAATGAATAGAAAGGTTTTTAGCTTCCTTTTGAAGGTCGACAAAGTTTGAGGAGCCCTCAGGAACTCAGGGAGTGCATTCCAGAGATTTGGAAGGCCTTCTCTCCCATCATGATGACCTTAGTCCTTAGACCAGAGGCTCCTTGTAGTTACGTGGGCTGAAAAGCTTGCTCAGGTATAAGAGGGCATTTCCATGAACACACTTGTGGGTAAGAAGGTAGAGTTTCTAGTGGAATTGGGAGAAAGCAGGTAGCCAGTGGAGAGTCTGGAATAGGCGTAAACTGGTCGTATTTATGAGTCAGGATCCTGGCAGCGCAGTTTTGTATGCGCTGGAGTTTTTGCAGGCTCCGGTTTGAGACCCAGACAGGAAGTGAGTTGCAGTAGTTCAGTCTAGATGAGATGAAGTCATGGACCAGTCTATTAGCATAAGACAAAGAGAAGAAAGGGTGGAGTTTGGCAGTTTTGAGAAGAAGGAAGGAAACTCAGGTGAGATGGCGGATGTGGGTGTCAAAGGAAAGAGGAGAGTCAAACTTGACACCTAGATTTGTGGCAGCAGGGGAGAAGAGAAGGTTGCGGCCAGAGATAGCGATGTTTGTAATGAGGAATGACTGACTTTGGCGCTCTTTAACTTGGATGTCAGCCATGGCTTCATCTCCTCCAGGCCAGCACTGAAAGCAGTTGTTGTGGCTGAGGGTGATAAGCGATAAGATGAGGGTGTCATCAACACAGCAGTAGTATAGTAAACACCATGCCTGCTGATGAGCTGACCCAGGGGAAGCATGTACTGTAATTGGTAAAAAGGACTGGCCCGAAAAATGAACCCTTTGGTACCCCACCCATGCGGCAGTGTAGGGTAAGCATCTTGAGTTCCCCTGGGAGAGACACTCAGCTCTACCTGTGAGTTAAGACTGAAATCATTTGGAGATGGTTCCAGAGATTCTCACAATGCACTGGGGCCGATGCAAAAGAAAATTGTGGTCCACTGTGTCAAAGGAAGCGGAAAGGTCAAGAAGAACAAGAGAAAAGGGGGAGCCAAGGTCAGCAGTCACTACTAGGTCATTGGGAACCCTTGTGAGAACTGTCTGGTATTGTGTGCTCTGCAGAAACCGGATTGAAATGATCATACTCATTGTGAGTACCGAGGCGAGTGTAAAGTTGAGCAGCAACAACTATAACCTTGGAAATCATCCGGGTTTCGTGGCCGTGAAATAAGGCAGAGCTGAAGAGAAAAGTTTATAATAGCAGCGATGAGTGTGTTTATGGCTGTGACTGGCTGAAATTGTTTCAGCCAGTCACAGCCATAAAAGGTCAACCATTTCGACAATTCTCCGTAATGGCAACGAAATCATGGCAGAGTTCGAGGCCAACAGATTGAAAGATGATCCACTGGTTAAAGGACACTTTGATTCTCTCCTCTTTCATCTCAAACTGCTTCAAACAACAAAGCGTGTGACGGAAAAGTGGTTAGGACTGCACGACTGTCCGTGTTTTATGTTATGTGTTGTTTATTTATTTTACTTTATGTTAACTGTTTTGTTAAGCGCTTTGTTACAGCTGCCGCTGTTGTGAAAGCGCTATATAAATCAGCATGTATTGTATTGTATTGTATTGTAAATGGCTTTGGGGTGTGCCACATCCAGAACTGGAGAAGGGACATCTCATTTGCTGACTGAATCGTCATTTGTTGATTATTTAGTTTGAATATACATATTTTGATGAGTGTCTTTCGATTTGCGGCAGACATGATTACACTGACTCGTGGTTTCTTGTACTACACTGAACCAACTACCTGTTTCTAATTTTGCCGTAATCAAGCTACTATTTTCTCAAATGCATTTAGCCCCATAAAGAAAATAAAAACTTTTTCATGGTTCTGCACAGTTGTTCGCATTCAACATAATGCATAAGCAATATACAAATTGTAGATTTATTTTTACATATTTTCAAGTCATTCCAAATATGCAATGCGTGTATTGGAGGAGCAGGGGATGGGGCAGGCTGGCTCGGGACAGACCACTTGTGCTCGTCTTTACATCTGCAAAGCAGTGATTGTCACATCTAACAGTTTTGAAAATTGACTTTAATTTAATCCACTTTAAAGATGAACCATAAAGTGGTGAAAGGAATAATTATGCCATGGAGATTGTGCATTTGTGATACGCGTGAATGATGTGACGTCATCCTTAGTACCAATCTCCATTAAATGATGACACCTTGCACCTCTGTCAATCTCCTCCTTCCTCAATGAAATTTCTAGCGAGTGGTGCTAGCATGTAAACAGAGGAGCCAGGAACGGACCAATTCCTGATGAGTCTCGCTGGAATGTGTATTTAAACTCAGAGTTAATTTTAAAATGCACTGAATATGTTTTAAAAAGTATTTAAATACAGGATGACTATAGTTTATAATCACATCTGTCGTAATGTGGCTCAATGATTATAGCAAATATTTTCAAAAGTCTATACCGTTTCAAAACCTCTGTGAGGGTGGTCTGGAAAACCTGCAGGCTTGCAGACACGAAACTCATCCAGCATCAGAAAAGGATCCAGGTTCTCCAACTGGGAGAGACATTTGGGAATAAGGTCATGCCTCATAGAATGAAAGTTGATGTATTCAGAAAGTAATGAAACTCAA
Organism: Hippocampus guttulatus; assembly: GCF_054856545.1. Lineage (NCBI taxonomy): Eukaryota > Metazoa > Chordata > Actinopteri > Syngnathiformes > Syngnathidae > Hippocampus > Hippocampus guttulatus. Next base: position 11,016,779 of record NC_141263.1, read on the forward strand.
AACATATTTATCATACGTACCTCTTTTCTACCAATGCTTCTGCGAACACGAGCGCCAACTCCCTCAGTCTGTTCGACACTCAGTACAGTTTTCTCCACTTTTCTCATGTTTATTGTGCTGTAAAATAATGTTAGTATTACTATTATGATTATCATTCATAATTATAATCATAATACTAATCATATGAAGAAGAATAACAATAATATGTAAAACCATGACTGCTATATTCAAAATGTACATTGTAAATTTTCCAGATAACAGTAACGTTATTATAAATATGAATAATTGGGGGTTTGAAAATAATGGTATGAGTTCGAAGCTTGGTACCCCTCTACTGTTTCTTTTGCACTGAATTTGTCACCAAATTAAATTAAAACCCTGACTTCAACCCTGACAACCGCTACCTGTTCCCATCTCACGAAATTTATTGGTATCTAGTAGTAAAATGAAGATCACAATAATACAGTATAATGAAGACTAACCAGCGGTAGGTTTAGAATAAAAATATTTTTTTTAATTAATCAGTTCAGCCGGAGTCAGCTGATCACTAAATCGCGTCCCAGTGACGTCATCACCATGCTGCATTTTAAAATCATTATGGTGTTTGTGAATGCTCAACACGCGAAATCGATTCATGCATGTGATTTAAAGCAAAAACAAGAACAGATTACAACTGTCTTCACGAAATATTTTAAACTGCGTTTCCCATGTACGACGTGTTTGAAAATGAAGAGGAAAGTCGCATCCCGAAATTTGTTCGAAGCAGATTCTATATATTTCTAGACGTGAGCAAGCAATATTTAATTTTGCAGATATAATTTAATTCACACACTAACCTTCAAGTGTCTTTCTGTTTATTTGCACTCCCAAAACCCGGAAGTCAATCGGTGGGCGGGGCTATTAGTCACGGTGACGCAGCGATTTATTGCCCAAAGAATTTAATCCCGCAGGATGTAAACATAAACAGAAATATAATCATCCAGCACAGTACGTGTACATCGAATAACCATGGCAAATACTTCTAATAGCTTTTCCATAACACTCTTCTGCAGAAGTATTCACACTTTGTAGATAAATATAAGTACAGATGCTTAAAAAAACAAAACTAGAAGTGCTTCTTTCATTAAAACTCATTCACTCCCAAATACACATTTATGTCTTTTCACACTCCACACGTTCAACCCCAGATACTTATTTTTTTCAAGACTTAGGGTATTTTTTTAAAGGGGATCTAGAATTAGCTTAATGAGTTTAAGAATTAAGAAAAGTAGAAAAAATACAGACTGAAAAGCACATAAGTACACATTTAAAATGCATTGTTCAGGTACAAAACAATACCGCAAGCAAAATAGTTTATTTAAAAATGTGTCTTTATTATTATTATGGGTGGGCGACTGGTTAGCACGTCCGCCTCACAGTGCAGAGACACAGGGTTTTATTTCGGCCCTGGCATTCCTGTGTGGGGTTTGCATGCCTTGCGTAAGTTTTCTCCGGGTACTCTGGTTTCTTCCCACATTCCAAAAACATGCATTGCAGGTCAATGGAATACTAATTGTCCCGATGTGAGTGTGAGCGCAAAGGTTGTTTGTCCATGTGTCCCCCTGCTATCAACCAATTCAGGGTGTACCCCACCTGCTGCCAGGGGGAACCATAATTACAAGGTTGCCTGTGACATAACATTTGACACATCACCTCTATCTTACTGAACAGTGAATAATCAAGTGTTCGAATGAGTATTTGTAACCTCTGTGTTGTGTACGCTGTAAGCATTTGCATTGCATATTTCTGTCATGTGCAACAAAGTCGGGTGACAATTCAGATTTTCATCACACCATGAATTGGAAAAACTACTTTTCATGCTTCAAACAGTTACACAAAAGACAGCAAAGGACCACACCGACAACCTGTACTGAGAAATGACACTCACATTTGAAAGCAATGAAAAAAAAATCAATGACATTACATCACCCAGAGATGTATGCCTTTTCTGAATGTGACCCAAAATAGTATGGATATTTTGAAATGTCATTATTTTGTAAATGTGTTAAAAAGTTTATGCATGTGTTAAAAAGCGTATGCACAATGAGGCTGCTTCAGGTTAAATTTTACTGATATAAGCATAGATAATGAGCAGTTTAAAAAAACACACATAAATGGCAAAATAGGTTGTATGTCATGGTACATCGGTAGTGTAAGGGTGACTGTGAAAAGCTCTGCAAAAGGTCACCTATGTGAATCACTACCTTACAGGTCCCTTGAGGAACATGCTTGCACCCATGTCGTAGTTAGAGCCATAAAAGTCCTTGCATTTGCTGAATATATTCTTCAGTTTTAGATCTTCCGGCTCTCAGCTCAGTCACCTCCAAGTTGTTGTGATGGTGCAGGATGTGCTTGGCAATTCTCATACTGGCTGCCTGTCCACCTGCCAGGTTTACTGCATGAGGTCCAATCTGTCGGTGGGCAAGAGGAACAATGCACATGGATTCTATGCGGTCTGTAAAGTAATTAAGGTATTGTTGAACACTCTAAAAGATTACCTGAAGAGCAGTGTACTGCCCCATCAAGTATAGAGGGCATCCCTCTGTCCACTGTAAACTCTCTGATATGCATGGCCAGCCATCAAGTACCTTTATGGGAACACATGTACAGTTGTTTTGTTTTTTTTGCAGTAGTTTGGCATTTGCAAATTTGTCTAGTCACAGATATTTGAGGGCAACCCACACGCGGTAATTTATTGAAGAACCTGCATATTTACCTTTTTGTGCTCAGGACAAAGCAATGTTGAATATAAAAAAAACTGCTTTAGCGTCTTCTGGCGGCATCTACAGGTAATTACAAATCTTTTTTGGGTAGGCGTCAATTACTAGCTTTAGGATAGTTCTGTAAACTACGTTATTAATAGTGTCATGTTTGGAAAGGCATCCCTGCTAGGAAAAATCACTATTAATTGACACCCGTTAAAAACATATATCACATCAACATATCAATAGTTTAACCTAAACAGTATAATACCACAAACTACGATCCCATGTCAGTTTATCATTTCAAAACGGACATAATCCTGAAATATAATGGCTTACTAATGGTTTGATTTTCGCACCTCAGTCAAAGACGAACAACCCAATCTAAAATTAGCTCCTCCCTCAATATGCAAAGATGTCAGAACAGTGGTGATGCATCACTTCACTATAGTTCCTTCATGCCAATTCTTTTTCATTAGCCAGGACTTTAGAGGTATCTTGTGGCATCTTAGTGTTGCAGAAAATGTGCCAAAAATATGCAGAGATTCCTGCAATGGCTGATGGCAGGCTCCCCAGGAAAAAAAAGGAAAAACAAAAAAACGATGATGTCTCTGGTAGTTAGTCCTCACCTGAATAGGGAATTTCTTCATCACTTCAGAAAGCAAAGGGTCCTGTTTGACATCAAGTTTACACCCAGTGGCCAACCAAATCGTATCTCCTGTCCAAAGGTCTCCATCGCTGAGGGACAACCTCCAGGCCTGATTCTTATAGCACCAGTTGGCTTCCCTCACCTGACCAGAGATTCACACTTCAGTTTCTGAGCAATGTAGCATTGTAGAGTACCAGAGGTGTCAAATCCAGGTCCAGAAAGTTAAAACTTTGCTACAGTTTGATGTAAGCCAAGGGTGCTTCTACTCAACAGGAAGGTAAATGAGTTTGTTAGAGACGAAGCATCTGTGGCAGGGTTTTTTCTTTTTGGACCTGGATTTTACACCTTTGTACAGTACTATATAATGCATCAGGAGTCATGTGTAGGCCCCCTGAACATTCCTTCTCCATCTTGCTGATACATTTTCAACAATAGAATGCCTAAAACTTTCTTCCAGAATGTCTTCAGAGAAGAGTGGAAATTGTACATTCAAAAGAGGGACCCAACATTTTGTTGCATTTTCCCTTCTTTTAAGTGCCTGTGTACTTTTTTCCTTACTGTGAACATCCTGTGATCTTGTCACTCTCTATTGTAGGTTCTGTCCCAGCGGTTCTCAAAATTTGCACAGTTTACATACCACCAGTGGTTTGCGCACTTTGCGAATCCTCATCGCTCTCTCCCATTAGTTACAATACAATCTCACACCAGTATTAACGTCCATGCAATTTACCTGACAATACGTCTTCACAGTCACCCGTCCTTTCAAAATAAATGGCTGTAATTGGATGTAGGCCTCTGGGGTGACGGCACCTCCTTTCCTTGCCTGACGAATCATAGCCAGTCGCTTGTGAAGACTTCTCTCATTAAAGAACTGCCTGAGGAAGGCTTGGCCATCCATCTTGATGCCATGCTCCACATGGGAGTAACGACCCACCAGACTCTCCACATCACCCACATCAAACTGCTTCAACTGTGAGACACACGTTAAAAAAATGTCAGCTCAGGAGAGTCATATCTGCAGTGGAAGTACCGGTACACATATTTTGATTAAAGTACTTCAGTTTTCAGTGAGTACGGTTGCCACCTTTGCAAATGTGTAATATTATGTTAATAGACCTGGAGGTGCTTTCTCATGACCCATGTCACATGACTGGCCCCATTCTGCAGTGCGATGGAGACGACATGAGCGCTGGTCAGACCTCCACCAACGACCATTACTCTCTGGCCTACCTCACACACCACACACGACCCTAGAAACATATAGGGATGCAATATTCTGAGAAGAAAGCCTCTTCAAAACAAACAAACAACAAAAGGACAACAAGTACAGTGATATTTGGGGTTTCCCATTTGCGAATGTTGTCATTTATACCTTTTTTAAAAAAAAATATTCTCTGTTACCGCGCCCCTAGTGAGGATCAAGCGGTTCGGAAAATGAATGAATGAATGAATGAATGAATATTCTCTGTTATTTACTGAAAAAAATCGTCTGTCGGCTGTTTGCGTGATAGCTAAGCTACAAAAGTACAATGAGGACGCCATCGCCTGGAATATTGGTGTTGTGGTTTTTCTTGGGTGTCATTCATTTGTGGTGTTTTTAAATTTTTTTTAGGGGGGTCCTGATATCCTGTTTGTTCGCGGTCCTTGAATGCACCTTGTGCACAGTCGTAGTGAGTAGTCTCTGCTTCTCTCACAATACAGCTTTTATTAGCCAGAGGAGTGCATTTATTCCTGTGCATAAATGCCAAGAGGTGAGTTTAACACAGAGCTACTGTTTGTGTTAAGTGTTAGTGTGCATATTTGTTTGCTCATTTGGGGAATCCAATTGGTGGCTCAGCGATTGCAGAATTGCAGACAATTTTTTTTTCAACCTGACCTCCATTCGTCAACAAAAGCTGGGATTGTGCTTCAAAAACAATGTTGCAGTGGCATCTCAGTTTCAAGCAACTGCTGAATTGAGTTGAAAAGCATCATTTGGACAAAAGTAGTCCTTTGCCACCGTTTTGTGATATCTATAGGAACATACAGTACAGCATAAACCTTATTAGTTAAATTAAAATGATTTAGTAATTTGCTTGGTCCCTGTCCATAAATAGCAGGGGATCGCTGCACTGTACAATATAGAAAATCCGCTTGCAAATATGGGAATGCCTCTCTTGTGGTACGTTTGTGATGATGTTCTAAATCATTTTGTTATACTGTCTATTAGTGAAAGTACTAGAGTGACTCCAACTAGAGGAAGCTAATTTATCATGTTTTGTAACATACTTGGGCAAAACAGATGAGTAATTCTGGGAAAAGGCAATTATCCTTACTAGTCTTTTGGACAAAATCCTCTTGTGTGAGACTGTCAGTGTCTTGAGAGTTTTGCTGTGTCCTTGATAAAGCGTGCATGAGGTGCACAGTGTGTTGCAGGCGCTCTTCTGGATAGCTCTCCTCGATATCAGTCACCCACTGCGGGATGTTTGCCATCTGGGCGCGGGTGGGCCCTGTTGCCATAACCACCCGATGAGCTTTGAGCATGGCGCCATCTTCAAGTTGGACTTGGAAATATTTGACTCTTTTCTTCCTCCTCCCACCTCCTTGTCTTAAAGCCTCTTCATGTATTGTGCTGTCCTCTTGGCACATTTGCTCGTCTTCAGTCACTGCGGTGATGCGAGTAACAGTTCCCTTCACAAGCACTTTGTTCAAGTTATATCTCTCCACCTGTAGATTCACATCCATCTGGTGAAACAACTTGTCATAACTTGAGCGCTAACTTCATTCCAAAACAATCTTTCCAGCCAGTTTAGAGTCTTTAACGAACGGAGCATGCATGTTTTTGGAATCTTGGAGAAAGTTGGAGCACTCAAAGCATTGGGAGAACATGCAAACTCCAAGCCTGAGCTGAGATTCAAACTCAGAACATTTTGATTGGGAGGCAAGCGAAAGTAGGTACTATTAGTACTATGAGTGACACATGTTCGACATTTCGACATAGTATTCAAAGTGCTCATCTTGTCTTCTTTTTTGACTGTAAAATAGTGGTTTGAAGTTTATTTTTTTCTTTCTTGGTCTGAAAAAAACTTTCAAACATGGAATAGTGTTCGAATTTGGGACATGTTTATATAATATTATAACTGCGGGATTAAAAGAGGCAAATTGGGCAAAATACCTAAACCAGCACTGGGTCCAAAGGGGACCGATTCAATGCCGGTTTATTTATATCCAGCACATTGGGCTGATGATTTGACCTTGCATATTGGGTCAAAATTTTGATCCAACAAGGTTGTAAAATCTACCCATACAGGCGAATTAAAGCTACCAATAATTAGGTTTCCAGGTTATGAGTAGACAGTAAATGTTATTAAGAATAATATACCGGTAATTTTATGATCAACTTTTTCTAAGAAGAAGAAGGAGGAGAAACTTTGGCCAATCAGGGGACGCTAGAGCATGTTTTAACAGCCGATGCCCACATTTCCCTGACACACTCATCCTGACGTTACATTGAATTTACTTCAACTTCATTACACAACAAAACTGTCCATAATGGTAAACTGCTTCAGCTCCTTGGCCCACTCAAATTCAGTCTTCAACCCATTAGGCCAAGTCAAAAATAATCAACCCAATCTTGGGTAAAAGTAATCCAATCTGCTCAAAATCAACAGTGACCTAGAAAGCGGGTTACCATTTTCAAGCGTGTTGGCAATGTTATCAGCCATATGAGTTTGAATAGCAAAATAACTGTTAAATAAATAAATAAATATATCTATATATCTATAGATATATATATATATAATTCCTCGTCTCACCCCCCTTCGGGTGGTGTCCGTCCCTCATTCAGCTCGGGTCCTCTACCAGAGGCCAGGAAGCTTGAGGGTTCTGCGCAGTATCCTTGCTGTTCCCAGCACTGCACATTTCTGGACTGAGATGTCCGATGTTGTTCCCGGGATCTGTTGCAACCACTCATCTAGTTTGGGGGTCACTGCCCCGAGTGCTCCGACCACCACAGGCACGACTGTCACCTTTACCTTCCAGGCTCTCTCCAGCTCCTCTCTGAGCCCTTGGTATTTCTCGAGTTTCTCGTTTTCCTTCTTTCTGATGTTTCCATCACTTGGGACCGCTACATCCACTACAACGGCTTTCCTCTGCCCTTTATCTATGATCACAATATCTGGTTGGTTCGCCATTACCATCTTGTCAGTCTGGATCTGGAAGTCCCACAGGATCTTCGCTCTGTCATTCTCCACCACCTTCGGAGGTGTTTCCCATTTTGACCCTGGGGTTTCCAGTCCATACTCCGCACAGATGTTTCAGTAGACTATGCCAGCCACCTGGTTATGGCGTTCCATGTAGGCTTTCCCTGCCAGCATCTTACACCCTGCAGTTATGTGTTGGATTGTCTCAGGTGCCTCCTTGCACAACCTACACCTTGGGTCTTGTCTGGTGTGGTATATCTGGGCCTCAATGGCTCTGGTGCTCAGGGCCTGCTCCTGAGCAGCCAGGATGAGTGCCTCTGTGCTGTCCTTCAGGCCAGCCCTCTCTAGCCACTGATAGGACTTCTTGAGATCGGCCACTTCAGTTATGGTCCGGTGGTACATCCCGTGTAGGGGCTTGTCCTCCCATGATGGTCCCTCTTCCAGCACCTCATCTTCTGTTCCCCATTGTCTGAGACATTCTCTGAGTACGTCATCCGTTGGAGCCTTCTCCTTGATGTCTTTGTGGAGCTTGGATGTTTCATCCTGGACAGTGGCTCTCACACTCACTAGTCCCCGGCCTCCTTCCTTTCGGCTTGCGTACAGTCTCAGGGTGCTGGATTTGGGATGGAACCCTCCGTGCATGGTTAGGAGCTTTCGGGTCTTAACGTCCATGGTCTGAATCTCTTCCTTTGGCCACCTCATTATTCCTGCAGGGTATCTGATCACTGGCAGGGCATAGCTGTTTATTGCCCGGGTCTTATTCTTGCCATTGAGCTGGCTTCTTAGGACTTGCCTCACTCGATGGAGGTATTTGGCCGTAGCCGCTTTCCTTGTTGCCAGTTCGAGGTTGCCATTGGCTTGTAGTATACCGAGGTACTTGTAGCTGTCCTCAATGTCTGATATTGTTCCTTCAGGGAGTGAGACCCCTTCAGTGCGGACTACCTTTCCTCTCTTAGTCACCATCCGACTACATTTCTCAAGCCCGAATGACATCCCGATGTCATTCGGGCTCATATATATATATATATATATATATATACACACACAATATATATATATATATATATATATGTATATATATATATATATATATATACAGTATATACAGTATATACAGTATATATACTGTATATATATATATATACTCTATGTACCCTTAAGTGATCATATCCGAAGAATGACAAATGATATTTGTTCAGCTTTGAAATGTCATGATTTGTCAGAGCAATTACATTTTGAAGGGTTCCCATAAAAAGACAGTTCATAAAAATAATAGTCGATGAAGACATCACTCACACCAAAAATATAGTCAATGGATGGATATTCAATAAAGAAGCTATGCACTGTGAGCAAGGTTAAACTCATGTTACGAACGAGAGAACAATGTCCACAACAACAGCGGGAACCAAAATGCAAACATAAAAATGCAAATATACATGACATGAAAATATCAAAACTAATAAATAAATATCCTGAAAATGCAAGATTTCATGCTGAGAACTTATATTATGTATTCATGTGTGGATACAGGACACAACCTTTTAATTAGTCACATTCAACGTTAATTCAACACGCCATGCTGAAAAGACACCAACTATATATATTCCAGACAGTCCAACCTGATCTTTAAAGAAATCCACGCTGAGTTCAGTGCCTGGCAGACTGAAGGACAAACTATTCTTGAGATTGGAGGAGACATTCAGACGTTTTCTCTCTTTCCTGCCGAGCCGCGTGTCATTGAAAAAAGCGTTGTCATCCAGAATGAGCACCCGGTCTGGGAGACTATGAAGCTCAGTCGAACGATTGTGCTTTAACACGAACTCCTGCAGTGCTTTCTGAAGAAAAAAAATCACATACAGTACATGCACATTAACGCCTTGTCTGGACATCAGATTTTGTTTGTGTGTGTTTCTACCTTGTTGACAGGGTCCGTGTGCACCAGTGTGTGCGAGCGCAAATGGGGGATATTTAGTGCCGTGAATTGACTCTTCCACAAAGAAGTCCACTCGCCATAGGCGTCAACCACTTGCAGATTGATGTCTGGCGGACGAATGACGCCTTCTGCTCGTGTGGACTTGGTGAGGTCCCCTTCTACTGTATGCTCTGCTGAAACATAAAAGGGGTCGTTCAGGGTTATCGCTCACACATTCTTCCGAAACGTCCGCTATCATACTCTACTGAAATGCTGTCACATGCACTATGGAAACATGAAACACACCAGTGAAAACTGAAAACAACCGGAACACTCATACATACTCCTGAAAAGCTTTCACACATTGCACTTGACTCAAATTTGTTTTTGCTCACATGCGACTGAAATGCTCACACACTCTACGACATTTCTATCACTCATATACACGACGGAAACACTTTCAAACACACACTACAATAATTTCACATACAATACAGATTTTTTTTTTCATCAACACTACGGAAAAAGCTCTTATGTACACTACTGACGCAGTCACACTTACAACTGAAAGGCTGTCACATTGAAACCAGGTTCACCACTAAAACGCTCTCACATGCATGACTGTAAAGCTCTCATATGCACGACTGAAACACTTTCACAGTCAATAAATACTATTGTTTTGCTCACACACACAAACACGTGCACGCACACACACACACACACGCACACACTGTTTCAGTGCGGGATGGGTGAAGGTTTGACTCACGTCTTGGATTTGAGTTGTGTTTGGGGTACGAGGGTGATAGCATGCTGACCAGGGTCAAGGCGTGAGGCCCACCTCCAATGATCAACACGTCCAGCATTGCCATCTGATGCAGGATGACATCCCTTAAATAAGCTACGCATCGAAACCATGCAAGAACTATATATACCCCAGGCATTCCAAAATTGGAGGGCAATTTAGGCAGTGACACTTTTGAAAAAGTCACCTTTTTTTTTCTGGGAGCAATTATTTATCTTCTTCAAGAGAAAAAAAGCAATAAACGATCATATAATTTGATTAATCCAGTTCAGCAATCAACCATGACATTTTTTCAAACAATATTTTTTGTTGTTTTTGACACAACCCTGTCAGATAATTAGGCACCTGAAAAATGTATTTTAAAAAAATTGCAGAATCAATTATTCACAATGAATTAAGGCAAGTAAAGTTGCATTTGCGTACAAAAGCTGTACTGCGACAGTGTTACAAATCAGGTCAGTGTAACAGTTTTTGCTCAAGGATCAATGCCAGCTTTTGTAACTTTGTTACATAGTAAAAAAATGAAAAATGTCCTCCAAATCTGGAATAACCCACATAACACTCAAAGTAAATTGATAAGTTTACAGTATTTATCACAAATGCCTTTCTGCTATAAGTGACTTATTTTACAGTGCTCATTTTAGGCCTAGAACAACAGTAAATGCAGTAGGTGATGGAGCCAGTGGGTTATGTGCATTTGGATATTACACATAATGAATAAAAATGTATAACATAAGGCGAGGTCACACAACATGTACCGCCTTATAATTACTTATTTCACAGCATTTTAAAAAGTACATAATTGCAAACGTTCATAGCACCATGAGGATCAAATCCAAGTCTTTTTACGCAATTCTGTTTGTAACCCCTGACTACAAGATCAAAGATACCCTCAAGTGATAAAATGAGTCACTTTTAATCAGCAGTAAATCCTGAAACATGCGGAATTAATTGACTTACTGCACCTAGTAGGGCTTGGAAGGTCCGCTTATGCTCTTTTCACCAATGTTTTGGTGTCCCAGCTGCTGTGAGGACATGAAACTTTGCGACAGCGCCATGTGCTTTTCATGTAACTCAATCCAACCACACATTTAGCCGTCTGGTCCAGGGATCCCTAGAAATAGCGTCAGTGTCTAAATCGGGGGTCGGCAACACGGGGCTCCAGAGCCGCATGCGGCTCTTTAGCGACATCTAGTGGCTCCCTGGAGCTTTATAAAAAATGTTTGAAAATGGAAAAATATTTTGATAGTAGGCTAATACACAGGTAGCTCAAATAGATATAGATACACGTTGCAGCTCCGAAAACGGAGAGCTGTGGTGTTGCTTTTTTAAAACGTACACTTTATTTATGCTTTTAACAGTCTCGACAAACACAGACACGTCTACTTCCGACTCCGTGCCTCTCTCTTCTCTTCAACTCGAGAGGCGTTCAAAGACAGCCTCCGAAAAACGGAAATCCATGATCACTTCACTGACACTAAGAAAAGCGAAAATAATGCACCAAAACAAAAAATAAAGCGAGGAAATCACAAAATAAATTCTATGGGGGCGTTTGTGAACACACAACAAAGGAATGAATAACAAAAAATTCCGAGAGAGTAGAGTCTCCTACATACATACAGCATGTGTTTCCTTCATTGTAAGTTTTATAGAAGGCTTTTATTTTTTTGCGGCTCCGGACAGATTTGTTGTTGTTTTTTTTGTTTTTTTTGTCCTATATGGCTCTTTCAACATTTTGGGTTGCTGACCCCTGGTCTAAATATATAGTCAATGTCGGTGAGTGTATTTGCATGTACCTCGGAACTTGATCATCGTTATTTTTTGTGTACATCTTTGGAGATACGTGAACACCAATGTGGAGCTTTGAATGTCAGTAGATGATGTCTTACTGTAAATGGGAAACTGAATATTTTTTTCTATATCATTGAGATCCAGTTTAAGGTCCATGTGCCAATGTGCTCTTTGTCTTCACCCGTAAAACAAATCACTTGTAGAATGACAAGGGTGCGCAAGAAGAATGACTGTGCCTTACTAGTCTTGTTTTTTTACCCCCACAACTTTTCGTACACTACTGTGCTGCATTGGTGACTCAAAAGGCCCCTATTTTCGTGGCCAAGACAAGATTTTCACAGAGCATAGTCTCACTGTGTGCATGTTGGAGTTTTCTTACTTTTGGTATTTTGTTTGACTCGCACAAATAAGAGTGGGTGTTTGCGCCGTTGTGGGATGAGACATAACTGACTCTTAAGGGGTGTTCACACGGCACATATTTGCTCCGGCGCTGCACCGATGTATTTTGTTGCGATATATTTTGCACCGCAGCAAATTGTGTGGAGCGTTCACACGTACAAAGCCGCTGAGCGTGTCTGCACCGGCACAGCGTCGGTGCAGCCCCACTTGCGTTCACACGGCAGTTTCTGCAGCGGGGCAAAACGACAGAAAACAAATGAGCTGTCGTGTTGGTTCTTTTTAAAACGTATACACAACTCAAGCGACTACTGGACAGGCACGTTCTTCTCCTTCTCGGTCTCCGTGCCTTCTGCTCGAGAGTGACCGCCCCCGAAAACATAAATCAACGATGACTTCAATGACACTCAGAAAAGCAAACATGTAATGCGCCAAACAGAAAATCAAGAGAGGAAATCACAAAATAAATTATATGGGGAGCGGGGGGTTGTGAACACACAACAAATGAACAAACTACACAAACAACTCCGAGACAGTCCAGTCTTCTACAAAAGGAAAGATGTTACCAGCCAAGTCTTGTGTCGTTATTAAACAAACACATGACGGAAGTCCGACAGAGCACGAAAGCAACGCATTCTCGCCGTACGTAAACTCTTCACAAGTATTTGCTCTGGAGCAAATTTAACCCAGTTGCGTTCACACGTGCAAATTTACACCGGTGCTGCTTCGCTAACGAGCATTTGCTCTGGAGCAAATTTTTAAACCACCTCCCTGAGGTGGATCAAATTTGGTCCGGTGTAAGCTGTTTTCCGGGGCTACGCCGGAGCTAATTTGCACGTGTGAATGCTCTACTGGGGCAGCCCCGGCGTAGCACCAGACCAAATCTTGCCGTGTGAACACCCCTTTAGTGGCTCCCCTTAGTCCCTTTAAAATCAGGATGGCCGAAGCGCACGCAGTGTTGGACATTGTGGAAGCAGATATTGCTAGGGTCACTGGTGCATGAAATTGTTATTAGAGGGTGACATGGGAGTGAATTTTCACTCCCATCACACAGAAAAAAAATCCCCTTCAGTCTTGGATAGTAGTGAAAACCAAGAAACATTTGGCCATGACTCTACAGTAAGGGCGGCACGATGGTCAACTGGTTCGCATGTCCGACCTCAAAGTGCAGAGATGCAGGGTTTGATTTCGCCTCTGGCCTTCTGTGGAGTTTGCATGTTCTCCTCGTGCCTGTGTGGGTTTTCTCCGGGGACTCCAATTTCCTCCCACATTCCAAACACATGCATGGAACGCTCTCAATTGTCCGTAGGCGTGATTGTGAGTGCAAATGGTTGTTTATCTATGTGTGCCTTACGATTGGCTGGCAACCAGTTCAGGGTGTAACTTACCTAATGCCCGAAAACAGCTGGGATTGGCTTCAGCATGCCCGCTACGCTACTGAGGATGAACAGACTAAAAATAGTCCCTCCTCCTTTTCAAAACAAAACTAGATGAATCATCTAAATAACAAATAAAACATCATCTCTGTCATTTGTGTTGAGTAAACAGTTCACATGTCAGTGTTGATAATTGTGATAGTGTGACATGACCCTCTGGTCTGACTTGTTCCATTTCTTGTGTTACAGTTGACATCAAAAGTGTTTTATTGTTCTTTGTGTTTTATTCAACTGGGTGCCTGACTGTGCTTAGAGCGGGCACAGAGGAAGTATAGTATCCTTTCAGTTCCCATGTCAGTGAAATACTCTCGAAAAGGAGTTGCCATTTCCTCTTCGGAGAATGTTTGCTCATAATTTAGAGATGTAGTGATGCTGAATCATTAGGGAAGTGAATGTCTTACAACTGTTTTTTAGTGGGTGCACATCCCAGTGGTATTCATTAGGTTGATATTCAGGTTGTGGGATAATTCAGCTTTGCTCACGACACGTAGCAAGCGCCATATGCACTTTTGTCTTTTCTACAATAACAAACGTCCCATTGTTAAAGGTACATGGAGAGGAGTGGCTTTGACATTCAGGTCTGTGCTAACCGAGAACGTAGACGTCCAGGTTAATGCTTCATCGTTCATAGTCACATAATATATTTTGCTTTAGTAAGTGCCATTCTTTGTCCTCATGTTATTCTCAGTGTATTTTTTTTTCGTTTCTCGTAATTGGCTTTACCTAGCCCTTTCGTGACAAGTGATTTTGCGTTGTAATTTTTCCGTGCATTTTCGCAAGCGCTTTTTGTTTGTCACATTCTATCCTGGTTCTTTGTTACAAGCTATTTACGTTGTACTTTTTAGATTTACGTTTTACGTTATTTCCTTTGAATAAACATTTGTGTTAACGATCTTAAATCTTGTCTGCATTTGCGGGATCCGATTCTGTTCCGGATTTATCCGGAACCGTGACAAACAAAAGTGGTTCCCAGGAGAACAAAGTAGTCCGTAAACCAATCAGTCGTGCAGTTTAGCCTATGCATGTACCTCTAACAGGTCAAAGAAAGTGCTTGCGCAGCATTGTCAGAATGGCTTGGACCATGTCCGATGGAAAGAGGCATTAGGGGGGCCATCAAATCCATATAGCGTTACCCAGAGAACCGAGCGAGGTCATCCAAAAGCAGGGAGGAGAAGTGGGTGAGAGCCATCAGAGGCAGAACAACTGAAACTACCTGAGCAGACAGAGCAGATGCGACGAAAAGACAACCACCAGTAGAAAAAGGTCGAGCAGGTCTGACAAAATTACCTGCACGTTCACTGGGGCTGTATAAGGCACGGTCCCTCACTGACAACGAGTCCTCTCCAGATCAGCTTCGTCTGTCTAACAGGCCAAAAGCCTCCTCGGACAGAACCAGGCCCCATCTGGCTGGCTTCCACCTGCAGTTGAAAAGGTGAAACAAACCACAGGGCCACAAGAACTAAACACAAACACAACAGGGCCATGATATCGCCAAAGGCCAGCTGACAATAAATAGAACACACGAATTTCACATCAGCCATAAGCAACTGAGTCAACAGAAAGACCACAGATAAGAGAAGTTCGGACATCAACTCCTATGATAGCCTACGAGGCAGAGAAAGCACTGCAGCTCTTTCTTAGTGGCAGGCCTGTGAAAACCAGCCACCGCAGCCAGTTTTGCATCATCGGGAGCCACTCGGCCCTGACCCGCGACCTGACTCAGCTAAGTCACATTGGCCATGGCAAAGCCACATTTAGCCAAATTAATGGTCAAATTGGGCGCAGCCAAACATACAAGGGGAGCCCTAATTCCTTACAAAAGGGAAAGGAGGCCAGTCACTGAACACAAGATCATCCAAATACAGAGCACGACCCTCCAACCCTGCAACTACTCAACTCAACTCAACTGTATTTATAGAGCACTTTCAAACAGCCATCGCTGCATACAAAGTGCTGTACATGGAGCAACCAACATATCCAACAGTAAAGCAACAAATCGGGAACAAAGACGGTAGAAAGCACCGAACAGCAAAACCAAGAACAAATCGGAGTTATGCTGAGTCAAATGCCAAAGAATACAAGTGAGTTTTGAGGCGGGTTTTAAGTCATTCGCCTCTGAAATATTGCAGTCACGTTCTCAAGAACAATTGGCATGACTGTGTAAGAGTATAAACCTGATGGAGTCACCAATAACGCAATTGCCTTTGCATGCCCCTCCAAGGGGATTACCCCTTTCAAAGATCAAATTTGGAGAGAAATGTTGCAGCTGCAAGTCATCCATCCTGGGCAAAGGAAACAAATCCGACTTTGTAACCAATATTGACCTTATGCATGTCCAATCAGGTTTTGGCACTAAAATGGAAGGCGAGGTCCAAGACAATGACGATATAAAACAGCAGTGCCAATAAGCACCATGTAATGCACCTCCTGGTCCAGCAACCTGAGCTTATCTGAAGACATACAAGAGAAACTCTCTCTAATAGGCTGTGCTTCCCTCACATCATTATTATGAACAATCCATGATGTCCTTGAAGGAACATCACCAAACCCCCCAATCAAGAGGACTGTGAAGGCTGAGATGGAGGTAAGTGAAACAATTCAGTGATTTAGCAGGACTGGTGCCCAAATATTTGAACTGCATCGTATCCAGAGGTTTTCTTTGGAGAAAAGATTTATCCAGTAAAAGCGTTACTGCTGAGGTTGTGGGGGATGATGTTTTCAGCCTGTCAGTGTTTGGACACCGCACACCTGGTTGGCATGGCCCTCATCCCACAAGGAAGCCGCTTCTGAACATAATAAACAAGAAAGCCTTCAAACACTTTGCTGAAGACAAGAAGACTAAGGACATTGATTGCTTGATCTTTGGTCTGACGAGACCAGTATCAACTTATTTGATTCGGATGGTGCAAAGCGTGTGTGAGGAGTGCAATGAAAGGCATGTCTTGCCTATAGTCAAGCGTGATTGTGAGAGGGTCATTATCTGAAGCTGAGTGAGTGCAGCCGGCACTGGGGAGCTACACTCATAGCACACAGGGGGTCTTGAAAATAATATCGTTAATATGCAACAATGACATGAAGGCACCCAAACGGAAGTTCAAAATCAATTCCGCTATTTTTGTGTATCTGGTTGCTGCTTCCTCTTCTGTTCAAAGCAGAAATATAAAACGCGATACAGGATCTTCACTCTTTGCTCATTTGTTGTGCTACCCGGTCAAGAGCAACTGCGTCATCATTTGCGTGTATTGTCAGCGGCATGGATGTGGCGGTAGGTGACCAAAGCTTCTTTCTTTTTTCCTCCCCCACAAAGACGGACAGTTGAGGATGGATTCAAGTTAAAAACGCATTCTTTTGTTTCCACATGGTAGGATTCGCTTGTCAACGGAAGTGTGCTAATAGTTCACCAGCTCCATGAGGGGAAGCACCAATATGAAGTGAAAAATGTCGTCAAGCACCGAAACTCAAGCGGAGGAAAACACATCATAAGGTATTTGTACATTGAAGACTTACCGGTAAGTCTTTTTTTGGTTTTTGGTTGGTTTTTTTTTTTTTTTTTGAGAGGGGTTGTTTGAAGATGTTGATGTGTAAGGAAATGCAGACCAATAAATCTAATGAAAATCTCAACCACACTGCAGAATAAAACACTCAATGTTGTCTTTGGAAAGATACAGTATCTTTCAATCTAGTCCCTGTATTCGATCTGATTAGATTGTCTAGGTAATGGAATGGTAATATTTAACCTAACAGGACAATATTTGATCCGATATTTAGAATGAATTAATTACTAATTCAAAATCTATCATCTCGCTGGAGGGTGTTGGAAAGTCATAATTTCATCATTCTTTTTTTTCTGTTAGGAGAGGAGACACGCTGGTGCAAATAAATGGCACTGACCTGCAGGATTTACCCCCCGATCAGCTTGCTCAGGCCATAGCGAAGGGTCAGCCAATGTTGGTGAGACGATCGCATCTTTCACGGTTGAGCATTGTCTCTGTCCCTCCGCCGACCTATCATTGGCAAACCAAAAGTTAATTTTCGGTCCTCCTTGTTGGCAGGAGCACTGGCCTACATTTACATCCTAAATTCAAGTTTTTCGTCCATGAAAGCATATTAATTGGCCGCCTTGCTTCCAGTATGTGTGTGTTCGATTGTTTACTCCAATCAGATTTCAACCCAAGGCAAGGCAATCTAATCTGTTCAGGTCCTTGTGAATCAGTAGGGCTGGCCCATGTTACTTTACACTCCATTGACAATAAGATTGTTTCTTCAACCAATCACATTTTAAAATAGCCTCGCAGCAAAGTACTCACAATGACGTCAAGATTTTCCTGCTCTCTGATCATCAAAGCTGATCTCTTATTTTTGTGATCAGACGGTGCACAAGTCAGGCCGGAAGAAGGAGCACATTAAGCAGCTCTGCTCAATGGAGAATGTTCTCCACCCCATCTCCAAGGAGGCCACCGTACTTGAATTCAGCATGGAAATGGTGCGAGAGGAAGACCTGCAGCAGAGTGAGAGCAGCTTAAGGGGCGATAAAGAAGAGTATGGCGATGCTGAGAACAACCTTTGCCCGGCTGAGGACGAGGAGAAGAAACGGGAAAGCAATTTGCTTGTTGTTACCATGACGGAAACTAGCTTCTCTGTGTTGAGAGGAAGGGGCTGTGATTCTGGGAGCGACTGCCGTGGATGTCATGGGACAGGATGTACCTTGAATGACATTGTCATTGTGGCAAAGTCCAGCAATGTGACACTTGGTGAGTTCAATTTGCTTTTCACTTACTGGAGGCAAAAATGAGGGTAAACAGATCCACAAACAAGCATCAAGTGAAGGTGACTCTCTGGAGTGGGCACCAAAGCATCACCAGGGAGACAAAAGTATTATATTTCCTTTCAAATGTTGAAATACTCGAGATATACACTACTCACAAAAAGTTTGAGTTACTCTGCCTTCAGCAGAAATTTCAGGATGAACCTAAAATGTCATCTTTTACTTTACAGATTACTTTAATTTCATCTTCTCTCAATGTCCAACTGGTTAATGTTTCAGTACTAGCACAACTTCCAAGATGCAGAATGTAAAATAAAAAGAAAAAGAAATCACAATAGATGTACGGTAATATAGTAAGTATGGTCCTTGAATACGCTCTGCATCTCTAGTGCTACCTGCTGATGGCACTCTGTGCTCAGCGGCTTCCTGTCTCAGGCCATGCTATCGTGAGGCACTGTTGAGCAATTGTTCTTGGTCAAAACGTGAACAGCATAAGGAAAAGGATTGTTTAAATTTAAAAAGTAATTAAAAAACACTGACCAGTCGCACATTCAACGTTTAGAGACAGCCAAATTTAGTTCACTCGAAAAGTTGAAAGTGCATTTTAGGCCTGTCCTGAAATTTCAACAGAAAGCGTAATATCCTGAATGTTTTCAGAAAATAGTATTTACAGTTACAATAAACGCCTTCTCCATTGCAAGAGTTAGGTTCCTGACCACCGCTGCAATAAATGAAATCCACCATATAAAAATAAATCTATCAATCTAAGATTTATTTTGCTATGTTGTTTTACAGTTTCAAGAGGAGGGGGCACTTTCAAACAAATGATGGCATTGAACACAGCAGTTGAACATGTGGCCTCGCACAAATATCTACGAGGCCTTTGTTCACAGAAGACTCTCTATGTTTCACCTCAACCAGGTTTTTCCATACAATTGTCACCCTCAGAATAGAAATTACTCAATGCGTCTCACTTTTCAGTTCATTCATCCGATTCAGTGCATGCTCTGTATAGTACATTCTAGGAAATACTGAACTATAGATTCACTTCTACACAAAACCTGAAATGTTGCTTTGTGAGGACAATTGTCCCGATGTTTTTGTGCTCAGAGAAAATGACCATCTACTGCTACAAGTCAACTTATTTGGACCAAAATTACCCTGTGGTTTTGAACTTCTCAGACTCCGACTGCTTCCTTAAGTGCGCCAAGAAAGAAGAGCGGGTGCTCCTGCAAGTGGAGGTATTGAAGATCTCTCTTTTCAAATTTTGAAAATTCTACTGTAATTGAGCAATCTCACCCAAAAGCCTTTGTAATTGCCTTTAGATGCTATAAGATAGGGGCAAATCACTTTTATCTGCTTGACTATGATTTGGACTAACTAGCTGAAGTTCCTCCTCTCATTTCAATCTAGTTTCGGGGCCCACAAACGGTGCCAAAGTAACATTTTTATATTTGACATGGCTATGGCCTGAGCACAAAAACAGAAAATACTGTATATGAATTTCTCAAAGATATGTTCCCCACAAAACTCTGCGAATGGGTAAATGTGCAAATGCAGTTCCATAAATATGCTAATGATCGCTGTACCACAAGTAGTCTTGTAGAACTTTAAGAGAAGCACAAGTGTCTTAGCAGAAAAAAAAACATTGACCATGCATTTAACAGAAACAGGGCTAACAATCAAACATACAAATACACAATGAACACCAATGGCTGACTCACTAGGCCACACCCCTTAAAAGCACACAACGCTCAAATGTACAACAGTATTTGTGACTTTCGGCTTAATTACAGATGTAAAAGATATAAAACCATTTTTTCACATTTTATTTGATAAAGTTGTTTATATTATTATAATATTATAATTTATATTTTACAATACAATATTCATTAACAAAAAACAAAAATGTATTTCAATTCTCTCAAACAGAGTAAATGATAAACAACCGGGCCGCCTGGCCACTAAACCCCATAAATGGTGAAAATATGTGTACATTTGACAGCCATTATGATATCCCAAAGCGGGTGGGTTGGCTTAAAAGAAAATGAGCATAAAGTGCATGACTAGACAATTAAACCGACCTGCAACTTGGTCATAGCACAGAATAGACTTGAATGTGAAATTACTAGTGTAAATGCCACATTTCTACCATGTTCAACAGCCATATTTGTTTTTGTAGGCAGTGGATAAGAAGATGATGAAAAACATTTCCATGAACGATGAGACCAAACTTTGTTTCGTCTTCTACATGAAAACTGACAGCACAAAGCAGCGCAAGTTTGAGTCTGCACTCTACAGGGGATGGTACATCCAAATAGCCAGTTCAGCTTCCACAGACTCTGTGGAAATGTCAAAATCAGATGGACACCAAGGACCTCAGTCATTCCTCTTCATCATTCAGACATAGAACCCCCCCCCCCCCCCCCCAACCGACCCAACAACACCACATAGATGCTAATTCTTAGCCCATGCACCTATGGAGTGTCCCATTGTATGTTAGCATGCAGGTATTTAATGCAATGTGATTTTGTTTCATGTATTGTGAAGTGAGTTGAGTCACCGGCCACCAAAGTTGACACTTTCTCACAACTCAAAGCAAATAATGGGCCAATCAATTGCTTGTATGTCAAGGAGCCAAGGTACATTGAAAATGCTACTTTGGATTTTTTGAATTTACAATATTTGTTGGAGTTTAAAAAAAAAAAAAGTCCAAATATGCTTAAGTCATTTTTTAATTAACCATTCATCCATCTCTGCACCATTCGGAATTTCAATTACGTACACAAAAAGGAGGAGAAAATGGTACTGTACATTCGACAGGCAACATTTATTTTACAGGACATGGTCTGACAAACAACTTGGGGACTGATCCAAACCAAATGTAATAAGACTACTGTTATGACAGAATAATATTTTAAAAGTTAAAATATTCTGAGGTTTGTGAAAGTCTTTCACATGAGATATGATTTCTGGATTGTAAACTAAACTGATGTTAACAATATACTGAAAATATAGTTGACATTTTTTGAAAACATTCTCCTGCTCCTGTCCCCTGCACACACATTTTTACATTGCATGTTATCATTATATTGTGGCATTACAATCAATATAATAAATTAAATTAAATCATTATACACATTATACACTTCAAGTTTTTCTCGGTCGCTTTGATACATTTCTCAGATCAGGATTGAAATTTGTAAAACAGTAAGTGCATTTCTCAAAACAAATGGCAAAACATCATGGTTCCCCTGCAAAAACTATGTTCTTTCTCAAAATCTTGAGTACATTTCTCAAAAGCAGGTATCTGCATCATTGAACATGCCATCAGAAGGACAAGCCTTTGTGTATGTATAAGACAGTCAACGTGCTCCGTCATGTTATCAATGTAACAGTTTACTCTGGAAGGATGTTAGGATGCCGCTTCAGTTTTGAAGACAAAATCAGTCTCGTCAGACTTTTAATATCATGGCTTCAGTTAAATTTTGACGATCGGTAAATTAATTTGTTTGCTTTAAATGTCTCAAGATGCTGGCCACCTCTGCTAAAATCGCCTCCCTCCTGAATTAAACAGATCATTCAATTCTACGCCTGAAATGAAATTATGAATCCATAAAGGCTCAACAGAATGTGTTTCAGGTTTTCTGGAAAAAAAAAGAAAATAAATGACTTCTTTAAAAGTTACACCTTCATCTCGGTGGAAGATTGATTGCAAGAGACTGGGTAAGAGTCAGGTTTCAGTTTTACTCTTTGTACTGTAATTTGTTGACAAATCATCTCATTGCAACATAGAAAGGAGAAGACAGCATTGCATTGCACACAAAAAATATATACCAGTAAATATATACCAGTATATTAAAAACAAAAAACGTAGAAGGGTGAACACGGGGGAAACTTCTTAGGGACGATTGTAGGATTTACAGTGCAGTTTTACAACTACCTGTGGACCACTTTCTCATCCGCATCACAACACTTACCTTCACTTGCTGTGAGTGATTTCAAAAAACTGGTTGATGATTGGTTGATCTAATGCTCCACAAATTTCTCTTTGTTTGAAAACATTTTCAAGATCCTCCTGGTGAAAAAAAATGTCTCAAGGTAATGTATCGAAATACACTTGACATATTATGACATCTTCTTTACCACTTTTGCATGTCAAGATTTATATGAAAAACGAATACCAAATTATTTTGGGGTGTGAGATAATTCAACAAAGACCTTTTATAATACATAACCAATAGATCATGTTCAACGCAGCAGAGAAATGTCGATAATCATTTGCATGGATATGCCAAAGCATTTACACCATGTCCAAAGAAATGAGAAACTGCTTTTTTGATCTGCACAAGTGACACAATGATGTGAAAATTGAACAAGTAGTCTTGAAAAATTCCATCCTAATCTGAGAAATGTACCAAAGCAACTGAGAAAAACTTGAACACTGATAAACACACATTAACAAAGCCATCAAGTGTACATGAAAGAAACCTAGGAATATATTTAAAGGTACATGTGTTGCTCTTTTATACTGCTTTGAGTATTTTACAACGCAGTACAGCGCACAGTAAGTGGGAGACTGCACAGGATTGTTGGTGACACATACACTATTCACAAAAAGTTACAGAGAGTCGGGCTCACCCGAAGGCTGAATATTCCTAACCTCCCAAGAGTGATGATGAGCTCATGTTACTTTTCCTTTCTTCCGCTGGGTCAAGATGAGAAAAAATTTCTCAGAGACCGGTTTGTTCATCATTCGTGTCCTCATAGGCTCTGTTGGTCTGCCCCTCCGGCTCAGGCTCGTAAGGATTTTCCACCCCCATGTTTTTCGACTTCCTGCAAAGGTAGATGAACATAACGTGTCATCTGCATGGACGCGACGTAGGTGTCGAACGTGAAGCGACTTCAACTTACTTCCTACGCTCTCTGATGCCAGAGATGATGAGGAGGAGCCCCATTAGCACCACCACTCCCATGACCACTCCAAACACAACCAGCCACACCTCCACCGGCTGCTCCACGGGAGGTGAAAGTGTTGCCGGGATACCATCAAACTCTAGTGTGTGGTCATCCAGCTGGAAAGCGTCGTTGATTCGGCCTCGGGATAGTCTGTGATCCACGCAAGACATATCGCTCGAATATCTTCAAGGAATTATCCTCACCTCTCATTATTTCCACTGGAAAGTTTCCAATTTGGCATATTTCCCAAATTCGCCGTCTTAACTTCCCATGAAAATTTACAGCACAATTTCCCACCCCTTTGTAACCGTAAGAAGAGAAGGAAGTCAAATCATTCATAGTATAAAGTACATACTGTACGTGTACATATGTACTGTCACTTATTAAAATGAGAGTTTTACAGTTTTTTTTTCAGAAATAATGTTTGAAAAATTAACATCTGCGACACAACATTCCTACATTGTGTACTTGTGTCATTAGTTTTGAGATCATTTTTAAACCGATGCAATGATAACTATTTGTGTAAATAGGATTTTAAAATACCTTTGCTGTTGGTGGCTTTATGAAGGCAACAGTGTGATAATGGATTTAAATTATTTGCAAATATGAATACATTTCCACTGAAAAGCTGTCAAATCATTTTCAACAAGCAGTGGCAATAGTAGAGAGCAGCAAAAGCTCAGTGTGTATGGACTTGACAGTGAGGACTTCTGAAAGGGACAACTCATGTCTAAATGAAGCTCCTCAAATCATTTCAGACAGTAGAGTTTACTGACACTACGATTCCTTAACGTGGTGGCAAAGCATGATTTTTGTCTTTAAATAAAGATCACCTACTCAGATCAACAGAAGTCCTCTGCAACAAGATGACAGACGTTTGCGACAATGAACTACTTCTGTCTAACTGAAGCTGCTCAACTCACTTCACTATAGTTCCCCGGCACCAACATGCCACAAGATAGTACAAGATAACTATGTGGTGGTTCACACCACTAAAACTTTTCTGTAATGGTCAAACGTATTGAGATGCCCCTGGATGTGCTACATTCAAGTTTGGCCTCACCGTATGGCTGCCTTCAAATCTTCTCTTGGCACGTATACGGATGGATTATTTGGGTTGGTCACCACGATGTAGAAGGAAATCCTGGGCGTCTGTTTGTAAGTTATGACGTTGTCTGCTCTGCAGATGCAAAACCCCCCCCCCGAGAGAAACGTTGCAACATAGCAGCAGTAACAAGATCAAAAGATGAGACAAAGCAAAACATACTGACGTGAAGAGAAGAGTGTTGTTCTTTTGGCTGTGGTACTGACGCAGGGCGTAAGCGACGCTGGCCCTGAACAGGTACTGCTCGTTGGAGTTCCAGGAATACTACAACATCATTTTTTTAGCTGATTATTACATCCCATGTCATTTTTGGTGTGCCATTTTGCAACATATGCTGACTAATAAAAGGACTACTTACAGCTTCATCACCCATGGCCATTTTTAAACTGAGCCTCACTTTGATGCCATAATCAGAATCTGCAATCATGGTCAATGAATCCAATATATTACATGGGTTCTACTTTAGCTAAATGTTTTGATTAACAAAGCGATACGGTGTTTTTAAAAATCACTTTTCACACTCATTTTCCATGCACTCATAGTACGTTCCAGGTCAATTTGACCACAGGCTCAGAGACGTTTTTTTTTTCTTCTAAGACATGATCCAGATGCTTCGGCAAGTTTTGAGAGCATGCATGATTATTTTAACTACTCACATGGATCTACTGCTGCATCCCAGCCAACAATGCGGTTATGTTTCATGTTGTCCTCCTTCAGCCAAACGTAAAGTTTTTGGAAATAGTCCAGCAGTGGCCCAGCGTCCATCTTGATATCTCCAGATATTGTATGCAAAGCTCGGGTCCAGGATTGGGACCGACCCAACACTAACATGTTCCTGACAAAAAAATGATTGGTGATGACTGCTGAAAGGAAAACTCGGGCCACCACATTAGGTACAACTACACAAACTAATGAGACAAAATA
Organism: Hippocampus guttulatus; assembly: GCF_054856545.1. Classification (NCBI taxonomy): domain Eukaryota; kingdom Metazoa; phylum Chordata; class Actinopteri; order Syngnathiformes; family Syngnathidae; genus Hippocampus; species Hippocampus guttulatus. The sequence goes on from NC_141263.1 coordinate 11,042,440, forward strand.
ATGGAAAGCTAACACAGTATTAAGTCTTTCATGCACCCTATATCGTGATAACATTATAAGCTGTCTACTGTAGTAACCACTGTCCTTGAAAGGGTTAAAAAAAAAGCAGAACTGTGAACATGGGACGATCTCCTTGGGGAACTTTGCACATTGTGATATGTATGCGTACACTGTACATTCCTGGCTTTTGGGCCATAAATTCCCGTCTGCATCGCAATAATTATATTTACTCTGTGAGCAATTTCAGAAAACTGTTTGATCATCGGTCGATTTAATGCTTCACACCTGTCCCTTCATTAGAAAGTCAAGATGCTTGAGGGAAAAAGCCTAATGGAGTCAGGCTTCAGCAGCATGGAAGAAGATGTAGCTAGCACAGTGGCGTGTTATGTTGCATTTTTGTACAGTATTGAAAATTTCTGTAGTTGTGACGTCATGTTGACAATAAAAGAGGTGGATTAAGTTCAGTAATTAGCCGCTTCCTTTCTTTCTTTTTTCAGGCTGCCCCAATTAAATTGTTGAAAGGAGAAGTGACAATGTTACCCGAGCTTGGTGCCTGCCGCTGTTGAACCGGTGATGTCACACGAAGACAAAGCATCGGACTGACCGGCAGCATGACAAAGGGCTTTTTGGAACTGGAACTGGTAAATGGTTCTTGTGAAGTACCTATATGTAAAGCCATGAACAAAAAAACAAAAAACAAAAACACAAAGATGACCGTTGTTAACGTTTCTCAGAATCAAGTACAGTATTTGATTTGGTTTCATGGATCTGTGTGTGTATACATCACACATCTGTTTGTACTTAACCATCCAGCCATCCATCCATCCATAGTGTATGGCATTCCTGAATGTATGCATATATTACGTGATGACATAATAGTATGTGATGTTGTGTACCTGGAAGAGTGTGGAATAAAGTGGGAATGGGAATGGTGCAAGTCCAGTCTGCTCAATGGTGGTTAATAAGAGATAAGAAGACGACACCATCCATCCATCATTATGTCTATTTTATTTTGTAATGTTTTGAATGGCGCACTGAGTATATGTGTAAGCAAGATAAAACTAGAGAATACTTAGTTTTTACTCATCTTTTGATGGTAAATCTTATTTTGGTGCTAATACTCACACAGAAGTTTGGATTGTTGGGCTTTTGAGTAAACCTAAAATGTACTACAAGCATTACAGGTCAACTGAATTTGACCTTCTCTAAACTTGTGAATAAAAATGTCTGTTTTACCGGATGAAGGAATAGTCTCCAGAGACGTGGAACAAAGCAGCAGGGTCACAGTAAGTCTCATCTCTCGGCACGGGCTCCACCACGCCAACTAGCTCCCTCCTGTTAGGTTAGACAACGCTGATTGGAGCAGATGATTGAACCAGCAGGGATTTCTATTGTTTCCAATTAAATGATTCACTGTCTGTAAGGAGGCAAAGTGTCTGTCTGCCTACTTCATCTCCCACCAGCGCTCCATCCATTTATCCTGTGAGATATTTCCTGCAAAGACCTGCCACCTCCACTCCTCCAGCATATAGGTGAAAGGCAGAGTGGCCACAATGGTGAGTGCCTGTTTTAGCAGGAAGTTCATCTCTGTCTCTATGGCGATAAAATAAGAAAAAAGGAATTTGACATGTAGTGTTGACGTTGAGCCACTTAATGGCGGTGGACACAAGCTTGACAGATAGCTAACGAGCTAGCTAGCTCAATAGATGCTAACTAGATGGATGGGCAGATGCATGGGATGAAGGATGGAACATTTTATGATTAAATTGTTGCATTTTGGGATGTGGGGTGAATACATTTATAAATAGGACAACACAAAACAGTTGAATTGACAATAAATGAATCAATATGCAAGGTTACATTTGTATGAGAATAAGAAATGAGGATGGTAGTGAAGAAATGAGAAGAATTAAAGCGATAAATTTCTCATACCAAATCTAGTCACATGTTTTGAAGAACCTTTTTTATTTTACCATTATCATAGGTGAAGTTAGAAGGCAGGAGGTCAAGGCTCTGCAGGTGCTTAGGTGTGGCAGCAGACAGGGACATGATCTCGCCAACGGCCTCGTGGAAACCCTCATTGGCACCGTCTCTCAGGAGGTAGGACAAGTTCCGATAAGCCATCTGGTACTGGTTGTGGCCCATCTCATGGTGGACAGTCAGAAAGTTCTCCATGTTGACTTGAGTGCACATTTTGATCCTGAGGGCGGTACGAGATATGTCGACGATGGCACTTTTATTGGGGAATAAAGATGTGTTGTGATACCATATCAGATATAGAGTACCAATAAAACAAATTGCGAGAATGTTCCTGATGAGTCATAGAGATAGAACAAACATTAAATCAATGAAGTTTAGAAGAAAACAAGCCGCATTGGGAGCATGTTATCAAGTGTCATTAATTTAGCTTTATTGTTCCTGGATGCAATAATGCGAAAACGTGACGGTCTAAGATTTAAAAAAAAAGAAAAAAACCCTTGTTCACCTAAAATTACTTGTGCAGTTGAATCTCTTTTTCGTTGAATAATAATTAAAGTATTTCGATGGCCGAAGACAAGTGAACATCAACACGAAGATTAAATTAAAAAGTGAAAAATACTTTACAGTACTTAATAATGATTCAATAAACATTTTTATTGCACATAAAAGGTAAATAAAATGGTTCCCCCAATGTATGAAAATGAAAGGTTCTATCTACTTGAATATAAAACTAGTGGTTTAATTGTGTACTAGTAGGCCAAAAAGTAGTGAGAAGAAATGAATTTGTAAGGCAGTCATTTTATAAGTCCGCTGAATTGTTTACTGCTGAGGACAAAGTGCATGCTGTAATATAGGCCTTAAAATGGACAGCAAGGGTATGGAATACATGCCTGAACGACTTGCCATACTGTACGTGAGCTCATATTTCTCTTAATTGTTTCTTTGTACTTTGTTCAACTTTATCTATGATGTCAATGTGTGTGTGTGTGTGTGTGTGCGTGCGTGCGTGCGTGCGTGCGTGCGTACGTGTGCGTGCGTGTGTGTTACCTAAAGTCCTTTCTGTTCCCCATGTCCCAGGCTGTGGGATGACAGACCACCTTGCGTCCATCTTCAGGCTTCACCAGCATGGAGTCGTTCCAGAAGTTGTCAAACATTTTATACAAGCCCACCGATTCAAAAAACTTCTCCGCCTCTTCAAATAGTCGGCGCTCAGTCCAGCCCTGAAATTCACGTTGACGCGGATTGAAAATTGATGGATACAAATTTCCATCTGCTGTTTGTGATGCACTGTATTTGTATTAATGCATAAACACTCTTACCTTCTACACTCTATTCACAAATCTCGAGTCACGGATTGAGTGATTAACTTTTTTTTAAAATTATAAACGTTCTCTGAAAAACTCATCCGTTTGCTCTTTTTGTGCTCATGCCAAAGTCCTGTCTAATGTAAAAGTATTGGTTTGGCATTATCTTGTGGTATCTTGGTGCCAAGGAACTACATTGCAGTGGGTTGAGGAGCTTCATTTCATGCTTTTCTGCTATCTCATGGCAATTATGTTGAAGTGAATGGAAGAGGAAACAGACTCTGTTGTACTGCACCTTTTCCACCATTGTTTTGCTGACATCAATCTCACCCTGGTAGGGCATTGACAGAGGATACAAGTTAGTCCAGAATCTTCCCCACATGTCGCCTAGTATAATCACATGGAAACAAAAGGGCAAAAAAAATCATCCAATATCCAAAATCAAAGACAAAATATAGAATGTAAATTCAAAGCTACCGATTACTTGGAGGCAACCACAGTCTGAAAAATAATAAAATTGTACCCAAGAGATGGGCTGGCAGAGGTCCTTGTTCATCAATATGCCCTTTGTGTACTTTCATCAGCTTAGCCCTCACGTAGGCATGTAGCTCCTTGTATAAGGGCAGGATCTGTGGGAAGACATCTTGCTATTTGTATCCAGGCACACATAATGGACATTCTCTCTTCCTTCCATGTTTTAAATTCCAAGACACTATACGGACGTACCTGTTTATAGATGGAGCGAACATCTTCCATCAGCTGATCCCTGGTATAATCGTATGGACTTTCCTCATCAATAGTCTCATAGTTATATCTCCAGTAAGCGCCATAGTCCTCAAACCCTTCAAGTGCATGGATTAAAGGAGAGAATTTTAAAAATCTAAAAAATACCGCCAGAAGTTATTTTATGGCACTAGGGGTATTACAAAAGGTGAACATTTTCTGGTAAAATTTAAATAAAGTTCCAAAGAAAGCTAAGGCGGGAAATTTTTAAGTCACCAGCAGTTATCACCAGCTCATTGTGTATTTAATGAGGGTATCCATTCATTTTGTCTGTTGCCACACTGGCCAAGAAGAGTGACAATCTTCCAGACACGCATGGATTGCTGTGTCCTTTACGGCAGAGATGTTTCCATGCGAAAATGTGAGCGTGTCACATGTAAAAGGAGGAGGAGAGGAGCTGCCGAAATTGGTGGCGAATGAAGTCAGCCATGTTAATGGTAAAAAGATTGATGATGATTAATCAATTGAAGTGGATAAAACAAAATATCCGGAATATTAAATCTTGAAAAAGCAACAACAAGTTGACTTCATCGTGTCGTTATGAAATTTGTACTGGCTTAGTCAGGCCAGCGTCAGTGAACTTCGGGTGTGGACACAGTCAAGTCGTAGCCCTGGGCCAGCGGGCCAATGTTAATATTGAATCCTGATATTTCCAACTAACTTTAAAAGGCCAGTGATGAAAATTTCTCCGAAAAGAGAAGAAGCATTACGAGACAATGAGTGGGATCACCATTCAGTTTTGCAGCTTCGTTCTTCAGAAGCACATAGTCTTCATAGAGCGGCCTCATCCTCTTCCCCACCTCCCTCCTCCATCCCTCCCACACGTGCAGAAGCTCCGAATAGTTGCGGCTGGTGGCCATCACGTGTTCCAAGACTATAAAAAACAGCACAACTTAGTCAGCAAACTGAAACTCCCCTAAAGTATTGGCTAATCCCAAAAACTACGACAGACAAAGTTTGGCTTTAATGTATGCCTTTTCGTTAAGAATGAAATTCAGAATCTTCTCATGTGATTTTGGCACAGATAATTGATGGTAATCGTTAGACCCGTAGGTCACTCAGAATGCGGATGAATGGTTTCTGAGTTTGATTCCCATGAGTATTTTTTGGTAGACAGTGTTGTGAAATGTTTACTTCTGCCATGGGTTAGATGCAGAGGTCTTATTTTCGGTGCTCATACAGTGCAGTGCACACAATGTACCTTTATCATTTTGTTGCGGTCATCATGTGATTATCACTGTTGTGAATACGTCTGTAGTTGTGCCCATTGTTGTCTCATTCCTCCCCATGGTGCTTCACACGCTTCGATACAGTTTTCTCTGTTCGGTCTATTCATTTCAACACAACCAAGTAAGATTTCTAGCAGGTTTTTTAGATCCACTTAATTTCTTTAGCATTTTTTTTAACCATACAAAAAGAATATATATATATTTTTAATGATGGTTAAAAAATACAGATACAAAACTTGGATGGTAAATATTTTTTTACTATCAAATTTCAGACTTTTTCAAGTATGTGAGGAATTCAACATTTTAGATAGCACAAAAATCCCACAAGATGTATCTTTGCAACTAGATTTGATTTTTTTTGTTTACGCTGAATATTTTGATGGTTAAAAATTCTATTTTAACCACTCAATGCTGCATCTTAAAATTCTAATTCAAAGTCAGATGGCACCAAAGTCTAGATCAGATCAGCCATATAAATCTAGATTTTACAGATCATCATTAAAAATTCACTGTTAGACATTTAAATTCAGATGGCACAGTGCATGAAGTTTTTCGTTGCCAAGTGCTTCCTCATGTGGGGTTTTCTTTAACATATGAGGAGTGTGGGTGTTGACCTACTCAGTGTGTGAAGTGCTTTGAGTTAATTCTGTTTTGAATTGGCGCAGCACAAATAAAATTGACTTTACTGGTAAAAGGGCAACCGCAAAAAAAAAAAAACTGTCTGCAGCAACGGCCATTCCGATGGAACATTAAACTACTTTATCAACATAGGAAAACACCTTTCAAATCACAATTGGTCAGATTAAAGCAAATCATTTGTTCAGTATTGCAGTTTGCATTCGATCATAATCCTAACAATTGAAAAAAAAAGACAAGTATACATCCTTTGCATGTTAATTATAAACTGCCCCACTCCATAAGCGCATGTTAGCTTATTAACAACGTGTACCTGGCTCCAAAGTCTGACAGTTAAGCGGGTCGTCCATCATGCACACAGTTGCTGTGCTGTAGATTGTACTCATGTCGCTCATGATCTTGCTCAGCTGCAGGCAGATTTGCAAGAAAAAAAAAAGGGGAACTTGGTGAGATCTTGAAAACACAGTAAGAGGGGAGACAGCTTTTGAATAGACGAGAGAATTTTAACAAATGGAACTGAGCCGTGAGTCTTACGTGTGAAGCTTTATCCTGTGACAGAGCACCAGCACCTTTGTCTTGTAGTGTGATGAGCTGCAATTTGATCTGAGGATCCTTGATTTCCTTAATGGGGAATTTCTGAGCCTGCTCTGACCTTTCAGTGTAGAACTTGCCCCATATTTGACCCTGTTCTGACTAGAGACATGAAAACAGACGCATTAAATATGCCATCCACACGGTCTAGAGGCTGATTTGAAGGGGAAAAAAAATTCTCACCAATTTCTCTGAGTTCTCCTTTGTGATGTTGGTGTTGTAGGCCCATGATGCCAGTGAGTACTGATACATACGCTCACTGGCCTCCTCATCAAACTTTCGCAGGAAGTCCCGTGCCTCATTCTCCACTAGCGACTGAGAAGAAAGAGAAAAACAGAAAGCCAGCGCGCAAAGGAAAATCTTTCCTGACATGCTGAGACTCACACACAATCACACTCTGAGAAGGAAGGACACTGAACACTCTTATACACTTTCCATAATCTTCTGCACTGCCTTGGCCTTTGGACAGAGTCATAACTGAGGGTGTATCTTAGTTTATGTTAATAGATAGCGTGGTTCATTCCAGCGACCACTGAGCTGGTGCTTGAAAACGAAATAATAGACATTCCTCGGACGCTGTAAAATTAGTTTGACACAATTTATGAATGAGCATGTTGAAAATAGCTGCCCCGGCGCCTCACAATGACAACCTGTGGTTAGTGAGAAGCCGGCATGTACTGCATGTTGAGAACCGCGTATAGGTCATTCCACAATTGGAGGGCATTTCCTGCCCTCCTCCCATGACAAAATAAAACTTAGATCAAAATCGTATCTAAATAAACGTTTTACATTAAACAGTGTGGTGCTTTGCCTCAGTGGTAGAGTGTTGGAGTGCCACACCAGAGGTTGAGTGTTCAATCCCTGGTTGTTGCAACAATGTAGGGCGGCCCAGTGGTTAGCACGTCGGCTTCACAGTGCAGAGGTACCGGGTTCGATTCCAGCTCCGGCCTCCCTGTGTGGAGTTTGCATGTTCTCCCCGGGCCTGCGTGGGTTTTCCCCGGGTGCTCCGGTTTCCTCCCACATTCCAAAAACATGCAGGCTGTTTGAACACTCTAAATTGTCCCGAGGTGTGAGTGTGAGCGCGGATGGTTGTTCGTCTCTGTGTGCCATGCGATTGGCTGGCAACCGATTCAGGGTGTCCCCCGGAGACAGCTGGGATAGGCTCCAGCACCCCTCGTGAGGATCAAGCGGTACGGAAGATGAATGAATGAATACATTAAACAGTTGAGATTTGAGGTATTGTGCTTTTTAACCCTGGAGAACCCACGGGGTCAAATTTGGCCCCTATAAATTATGCGATTCAAATGCTACCCTTAAATTCCAAAGGGTCAAATTTGGCCCTTAACCTAAATTAGGATTGAGGCATTTAATATTTGAAAAAACATATATTTTGGTGTTCAGTGAACATATAGCAGTTATTTAATGTATAATTCATCATTTTCCAAAGAAGAACAGTACTTAACAGATGGGTTAGAAGGTTTCAGCCACTTGAACATTATGTACAAATCAATTCCAGTGAAGTTGGAACATTGTGTTCAACAAAATACAAAACACAATTATTTGCAGATCATGTTCAGCAGATCATGTGAATTTAATTGAATTCACAACTAAGACATAATATTTAATGGTCGAACTGATCGACTTTATTGTTTTTAGCATATAATCTTTGACTTTTAATTTTATGGCTGCGACACATTCCAAAAAAGCTCGGAAATTAGGCAAAAAAAAAAAAAGACTGAGAAAGTTGAGGAATGCTCATTAAACACCTGTATGGAACATCCCACAGGTGAACAACCTAACTGGGAACAAGTGGATGCCTTGATTGTATAAAAGGAGCTTCTCCTGAATTGCTCAGTCATTCACAAGCAAGATGGGGCGAGGTTCACCTCTTGTTAAGAACTGCGTGAGATAATAGTCAAGCAGTTTGAGCACACCGTTCCTCAATGTACAACGGCAAGGAATTTAGGGAGTTCATCACCTACCACATTCTGCACGTTACAACAGTGTGGCTTTGTCGTGAAGGAGTACGGGTACTAGAGTGGCCTGTCTGCAGTCCAGACACGAATTGAAAATTTGTGGCACGTTATGAAGCGTAAAATATGATAACAGAGAACCCGGACTGTTGAACAGCTGAAGCTGTACATCAAGAAAGAATGGGAAAGAATTCCCCCTACAAAGCTTCAACAATGAGTCTTCTCAGTTCTCGAACATTAATTGAATGTTGTTAAAAGAAAAGGTGATGCAAGACAATGGTAAACATGACCCTGTCTCACCTTTTTTGGAACGTATTGCAGCCATAAAATTCTAAGTTGATGATTATTTGCTAAAAACAATAAAGTTGACCAGTTTTAACATTAACTATCTTGTCTCTGTATTCAATAAAATATAGGTTTAACATTATTCACAAATCACTATATTTTATAGTAATTAGACTCTGATTTTGTCTTTCATCATTCAAGTAATCATCAGACAAGTAAAATTCTAAGAGCTTTTATTATAATATCTCTGACCATGGGTAAGCCTAAATTCAAGTTTTTCTTCCCCCCATATGTTTTCAGCCATTATAGAGTGTTGCACTGAAACCAAAGTGATAAAATTGCTTATTAATATCAGAAAGATACTTGATCAAATCATTTTTTCCCTCATATAGCTACATTTCAATGCGATTATTTTTATTTGTCTCCTTCTTGAAAAATTCGTATTTGATCACCGTGTGCCTGCGATGTCAAGAAACAAGAGGAAATAATAGAACAGTGCAATTCCTTATCAGCGAGGAGTGAATTTCATAGCATCATAAACAGCAAGTCACCTGTTCGGCCTTACATGTTGATAACAGAGCAGCAAAGGGTAGCGCTGTACTGTATTTATTATGTTCATTCATTACCAGCACCAAAAGATTATTTAACAGTCATTTCCTACCCTGAAAAATGTAACAGCACAACAATAGCATTGTGTACAGTACACCTATTCTCCTTTTATTTATATTTTGGAATGCCATTGACTTAAGTTAATGTCGGTTCCTTTTAAGAACTGTACTTGTTTTCATAAAATACAACCAGTTTCTACTTAACAGAAACACTGTCATAAGCAAACAGCGTCCTCTTTTGGTCGTAGTTGGAGATGCATTCTTAATATAATGTCGCACCTTTTCCACTTAAATTGGCCAAAAAGCAAACGAATAGAGACAATATACCAAATGAACGCTGGAAAACACATATATGTCTATCTACACATACTCGGATAGGGTGTTCTAACCTTTAGTGAGTCAAAGCACATATTTTATATGAAAAAAAAATCTCCCAACACATCTGCCATTCAAAAATTCACCCACATAAGGTGTTTTTCGGTTGTTATCATGAGCTAATTTAGCATTTTCTTGTCAGTCGTTTCACACCGTTAGCAAAGCTGTGGGAGCACATTGTTTTGACTGTGTGTCCAATATTTTTTTTTGTTATTCTCACCGACCAGAGGCAAGTTAATAATAAAAGGGAAGTGTTGGTTTTTTTCTTCATTTTCCCTTGCCAAGTTATTGAATGTTTATTGTAAATTATTGACAGTAAAGAGGCATTTTTACTTTTCTACTTAGATAAGTAGCTTATGGTGTAGTGGTACACTAGTCTGACTTGTGTGCGGGCAGCGTGGGTTCGGTTCCCACTCAGTGACGATGTGGATGTATATGTGGATGGTTGTTTGTCTCTATATGTGCCCTGTGACCGTCTGGCGACCAGTTCAGGGGTCATTCCGCCGTTTGCCCAAAATCAGCTGGGATAGACTACAACAATTCCTGCGACCCAGACCCTGTTCAGGATAAGCTGTGTTGAAAATGGATGGATGGATACTTGGGTACATTTCAGTTTGTACTTTTATATTTTTATCTAATAGCGTTGAATCAATGCATCTACTTTTATAGGAGTCTAACATGGTAGCATAGTAACAAAATTGCCTTTGTCTTTTTTTTTTTGTCACGATATCAATGAAAAATAGCAATTATTTGTTTTCTACATAGATTTTCAGTTCTTATTTGTTAAATTTGTTGTGTTTTTAAAAAAATCATAATTTAAAAAATGACTTGTCCTAAGGGTATTAGGCAAATCATATGAGTGCTTTTGCCGGCTCGACTTTGCTGTATACCATTCGGTTAGGCGCTGTCATCTCTGAGTGAGGTGCCTGTAACGGTCTCCCGTCAGTCCCACTGTTGGTCAACCCTTCAAACTTGCCACAACAGCAAATTTAGTGCAGACGTCTCTATACTGACTGAGCCTGGTGGCTATATGGGAATCATGGTGAATGAACGAGACAACAGGCCGGCTTAACGCTTGGACCACACATTCAGCAAAATGTGGTCACTGCACATTGTTTACCAGACGGCCCCTTATGTTGCTCAACTCCTCTGCAAGATACAGTAAAGTGCATTTGTGATTAAATTCACAAGCTTTGTTTACAGTCGTATGTACAACATGTTTGCTTTGGGATTCATACTTGAGCTAATTCAGTGCTGTCCAAATACTGTACAGAGCTTGCTTAATGGCTGGCAGGACATATGAAAAACATTCAATTAAACATTATGAAGGAGGATTAGGGCCACAGCGAAAAGAAGAAAAAGTGTTACAGAAAAATGTTGAAATGTTGAGTTGATTGAAGGTATCTTGAACAAACATTGTCCTTTACGTCATAAAGTTGAGAGAGAGGCTGTTTTTCCTTAAATACATTACTTTATAATAATCTTAGCTCATCTTGACCTACATTCAATTGTTTTAGAATATTTTCAAACAAAGTAAATGTTATCAAAATCGATTTGCATCCTTCTGTTTCTTTGCAAAAAGATATGTAGACCATTTTATAATGTTTGAAAAAAAGACACTGAAAAAAAATGGTGTGTTGAATTTACTCAATTTTATTTTTGTCAACTGGTTGAACAACATAAAAATCGATGTAAGTAGGTGTGTAGTCCACTTAAAAATGTATATGGATCCAGATGACTTCATTTCATGCAACCACTTGACAAAATCCATCTGAAAAAATTTAACAAAAAATGTTTTCAGTGTATTGCAATACATTAGCATTTGATCTTTTTGAGCAGTGTATTTTTAAACATAGAGGTCAGGAAAATCCTGTGTATCACTTTTATGGAGGCTATATTTAAATTGAATCAATTTACAGCGAGACCAGTGTTAATGTTAAAAAATTGCATTCTGTCACAGTGGCCTACAATTACATTTACAAACTTTGTAGGAACAAAACCTCTGCTTGGCTCCTGAAGACACCTTGGGCCTACTATGCTCCAGTATCCTAATGTTGGTCACTGTAGTGGTACTGGGGGTCTTCTTTTTGAGATGGTATTTGATGTAAAAATATGGTCTATACAAACTGAGGAATACCTTTCAAAGTAGTTGGATCTTGTGTAAGGTAGTCTTGCCCACGTCCTGCCATCCCCTCAGGCATGACACGACATAGAAACAATGCAGGTATCACCGGAAGTGGAACGCTTGCCCGGAAACCAGCGACATGTGCGTCAAGAAAGAAATGTGAGGATCGGGAGTGTTTTATTAACTGACGAAGTGTTTAATAGCATTTCCGCATATCCTCTTATTTTGAAAATCCCCCGTGTGTTTTCCGCTGTTCGTTTTTCTGTCTTGACGTTGCGCGGAGGCAAGCCCGTCCGTGATCGCAGAGGCGACACGCATCCTCCTCCTCCTCCTCCTGCACCTCCTCTCACACCACTGACCTGAGCTCCTGAGCGTAGCCGTGTCCTGACTGCATGTGAGTGTGCGTGTGTCTACGCGTGAGCGGGAGTGTGAGTGATGCCCATAGGAGGCCAGCAGCAGCGGCGGCGGCAGCAGCATGGAGGATCTCAAGGAGAACTTTGGATTGCCGCTCGGGAATAACGCGCGGTCGATCTGAACCTCGTCAGGCTGCACGTTTTGGATATATTTGTTTGGATGTTGTCCCTCCTTCCACCTTTTCTAGACGCTGGGAATTTACATTTGCTTTTCAAGTCTCGTTTGGGGCGTGCAAAATGCCTTTCGCCAAAAGGATTGTGGAGCCGCCGCTTCTGTGCAGGCACCAGATTCCAAACGATGAAGGTCTGCTCTTCGAGGACCTGTGCGCCATCACCAACGTGATTCTGTCCCGGACCTTGCGACAGCTGTCCGACCTGGCCCGGCACGCCTGCTCCTTGTTCCAAGAGCTGGAGAACGACATCGTCAGCACCAACCAGCGGGTCTGGGGGCTCCAGAACAAAATAGGCCAGATCCAGCAGAATGCCAATGCCCTAGACCCCAAAAAGGAGGCAGTACGTAAGTAGAAGCGGAATAGCCCCCACCCCCTACGCCCCAAAATGCACCCACCTGATCCATGTGTGTGTTATTTAAACACTCATTGAATCACGCACGTGTTATTACAGACACCCGCAAAACGTGTCTCACGACACGCAATTTTACTTATTTGCGCTTTCACATTGGTCCCGCGACGTATTGACTTTTGTGTGCAGACTGGAAGAGCGTGAAAATGTGCGCGCGGGTATATGCATGTGCGTGAAACTGTGGTCGCGCGCGATTCTATGTGTGTGAGGGGCGTGTGTTGCCGCTGCATTGGCCCCGCGTCGCTCTTCCATTTACTGCGGGTTGCGCACACCCACGCACACGCACGCACGCACGTACGCACACACACACGCACACACACACACGCACACACACACACACACACACACACACACCCTGCACGCATGTCGGATTTATCTATGAAGAATGTCACGTTCTTATCTTTCGAGTCGACTATTTTTAAATGTGTGCGCGTGTGTATGCGCGCCAATCCCCCACGCGCGCGGCATTCCCACCCTTTTCACAAGCAGCGGCACCATCCCAGCATCAATAATGAGTCCACTTGACCATGTTGCAGCAGAGTGTGTCCCTGTAGACAGGAACCGATGGTCGTGACATGGGTGTGCGAGGGATGTGGCCGTGTACGGATTGACACGCGCTGGCAGCATAAGACTTGACTGGCATCAACAATCGACTACATTCGTGTGTAACAACAGCTACATATTATTTATGTCCTCTGCAGCAGCTAGAGCAAGGCCTCGTACATTTTCTCCGACTTGCCTAAACCATCACAATTAAAACCTTAACATACTGCAGGGACAAATTTGATCCGCTTCGACATTTGACAGCAAGAAAAATTCCTGAAATCTCATTCTTTCAGTTTAAAATTTCCTTACTCTTCTGAAAGTGACTCATAATACAGAAAAATGAAAAATATTGTAATACAAAGTTTGTGTACACTGAGGCTTTTCTGGGCCAAATTAACTACTATGTGTGTGTTAAATTGAAAAAAAAGAAGAAGAGGAAATCTGGCAATGGTTGGAATCTTATAACTGTAACTACATGCATGAATGTGTTTAAATGGGAGGCTGTCAGGAGACGGCATGAAACAGTGCAGAGAACTGTCTGTGTTCCCACCACATTTGCAAAGGTTCCCGCAGAATAATGCACCTTTAAAGGTCCCTTTTGGGTGATCTCAGAACAGCAAAAGAGCCCTCGTCATGTGTGTTTTTCACAAGGGAGTTTGAAACAATCCTGAGAACTGTCTATGTAACCAGCACATTTGTGCAGGTTCCTGCAGAAACATGCCCCTGTTGGTCTTTGACAGTGAAATAGTCAAATGGCACAACAATGACAGTCCATACATCCAGAACCCTGACCCGAGCACCAAATGTTGGCCCGGAACGTAGTTTGTGTGTTTGGATAATGAACATAACATAAGGGCGTTGAAGAGCAAGTTTGCAAATTAAAGCAACTGTATAGACTCATGATCATCCCTATTGTTCCTCACCAAAAGCATCAGGGGAAATAACGTCCTTAATGCTTGTTTAGTGTGTGGCTGAAGGAAATGAGCATCAATGGTGAATCTGTGACAAATATTTGCGTCTTGACACAATAACGTGCGAGCTCGGTTGATAGCCAGCTGCGGATTTTGACCAACATCGACAAAGTATTGCGTGACTTTCAAGTTGAGGGTAGGAAGCCCCCTATAAAGACGAGCCACTAGACTTGAAATTAATGTTACACTCAAGTCTCAGGAAAAATGACTTTTGAATGATATTGACTAAATTGGGGGTGAGTGGGGGCGTTTAGAGGTGGACAATCTAAAAGATCGAATTATTATCAATGTCAAAATCTTGAGTACCAATAGGAACACAGAAATTGAACATGTCCTCCCTAAATAAATAAATAGATAAACAAACAAACAAAACAAACACACAACAAAAGGCGAATCATACCTTCAGCTGTACTTAATGCAGAGGACATATTGACATCCAATGTCTTATTAGCTTGTCTGACATTTGTCAATGGACAATTAATCCTTCATCAATGTTTCGGGGAAAACGTGCACTTTATGTACAGTATGTCCATTTTGATGTTGTTTTACTGCTTTGAGATTCCATGACCTTTCAAAGAGCAACAGGTGCATGCATGATTTTGTTGGAATTTGCTGTGCAAATGTGGTGGTTACACAGACAGTTGCAACGACTGTTTCCAAACACAGTCCTATTAAATACATCTCTATACATAACTTGGATTTATTGAAGATATTCTGGTAAATCTTAAATCCATTTTAGTTGACACAGGTGAAATTTGTACCGGATACAGCCTCACGATACACAATAGCCTATTATCATTTTGTGACATTCTGCGTCAGTCTCCGAAAAGCCAACTGCTCAAATTGACCCAAACTGTATGTAAAGGTTAATTAAAAACTACGGATGTTTGATACCATTTTTTTCTTGGACTTAAACACATTGTACATGTATTAACTCTTTAGTACACACAGTACAGACTACCGATATCAAAAGTACACTGGCTGCACACAATAGAAAATAGATATATAGCCTACTTAAAAAATGTATCTGGATCAAGAGTGTTTTTTTTTTTTCATGCAAGCACTTGACGAAATAAAATGGAGCGAATTCAACACACCATTTTTCCAGTATACTTTTGATAAATAACATTTCAAATCCCACAATGACAGATAAATGTGGTCAAATACCAATTTTTCTGACATGTATGATGATTTGCCAACGTGTCACTAGCGCTAACTACTGGTGAGGAGAACTTATATGATGTAAAAAAAAAAAAAGCTTTCAGTATCGATACCAGGCATCTGTATTCGACTGATACAGATGCCTGGTATTGATACTTCCCCTTTCCTAATTAAAACCAAGATCTTGTTTCATAAATATTGACAAAGAATGGAGAAAAAGTAAACAACGTGGGAAAATATTGATTGTTTGTCTGGGATTTCAACTTGGCTGCATGAAAGGTTTGCGTCCTCTTTGCCAGCACTCATCCATGGAAACCCACTAAAAACTAGCTAATTTTATTTATTTCTTTTAAAGGACCACGGTCTTTGCTGTCATGCTGGAAAGCTATGTTTTTGTGCACACAGCCATATTCAGTATCCGTTACAACAGTCTCGTCACTTCTTATTGAGCCACTCAACACAGAAGAGAGTCAATATGGTGCAAACTCGGATCGATCCTGGACTTGGCGGTAGGCAGATGGCTGATATTGCAGGAAAAACACCACTCATCTGTTATTATGAGCAGTCAGTAGAATCCATTAGACGTTACTAATGACACAATGAGATGAGCCATGGTCAATCCCATGGAACTTTTTCGGGGGGGGGGGGGAAACACTTTGTTTCGCATCGCTATTGATCCTACGTGCCAAACTTTGGAGGAAGTTACTGTCATGTGGTCGTTAGAGGATTAAGCAACACTCGTATTTGGTATCCTTACCAGAAAGTAGTCTGCACTTGCGTTGTGATATGAACATCTGGAATTATGAAACATACAGTTTACTTGTTTATTTAATCGATTTTCCCCTTTGAAATGATTTGAAATGCCATTCATCTATTCTGACCCCCCCCCCCCCCCACCCCCAACACCCAGTAGAAACTATGGATGTTGCTCTTTGCCCTCAGTAAAGAAAAAGTTCAAGTTCCATGTGCTAGTATTTTGTACAGTAGAAGGACAAACGCGCCAGACTGCACTTAAACGGTAGCATTTTACCTTTAAAATGTGAGACAGTGTATTTAAATTCTTCATCTGCTCATGCATGTGTGACCAATAAATGTGGAGGTTTTTTTAAATCAGTAATTTTGTGAAAATGGGTTAAAACGTGAATATTTACTTTATGTAAAAAAAAAAGAAAAGATTTTAGTCAATAGCTCTGAGTAGGACAATCTTGACATACATGTAACTAGTGAGAATTTTGGTGCTACTAGTAGGGTCCACTAGTTGGACCTTATACGTAGTGCTACTAGTGAGTGCAACACAGTCATTGCTCATAAGATTGGACTGCTTACGAGCAGGCCAAAAGTGGATCGAGTAGTTACAAGTAAGACATGGTCGATTTGATAGCGCACCAACCTGTCTTACTAGTCAGGACTAGTACTAGTACATAGACCATAAAAGGGACATAAAGGATATCAAATGCATACTCAAACAGTTCTCCATAGTATTGCATTTTATTTGCTTTGTATTTGTCATGTTTAGGTTGATTTTGTTACATGAAAATGTCCGCATCTATCTGGACGATGCAGTGAGGTTTGATACCACCACAAAAGAATTAACATATCATCAAATCTATATACTGTACCTATGACAGTGTAAGTCAAGACTCAGCTGTATTACCTTTTTTTAAGGCATATTTTTATACTCTTCAAGAAAGTTATGTGAGGAGATTTCATTTTTGAAACCTGACACTCGGAGGCGATTTCAATTTTTTTTTAGAATATATGGTAGTCCGATCAAAAAAATAAATAAAAAAATCAAAGCCCTCAGGATATGAAGATGCTGCATTTTTCCAAAGCCTGGGGGAAACACTGAATTGTTGCGAAACATGTCACATCAAACAGGCACGGTTTAGATGAATGATAACTCACAGGACTGCGTAATGTCCCAAAAGCTACTGCGGACCCCGAGAGGATTGTCAGACAGCTCTGCATGCCTTTTTGTTGCTTTTGAACCACGTTTAGCACATTTTCTATCATTTAATGTCCACACATTAACAGGATGTTACACTGGAACAAAAGCTCACTTAGCATGTTTCTTAACAAGTAAAACTTGAAGTCATACAACCCTGTCCCTGCAATGTTACTACCAAATAAAAACCTTTTATTTACGAGATATGATTAGATAAGATAAAATAAGTCTTTAATTATGGGCAATTTGGGTGTTACAGCAGCAAAAATCAGGCTGTATAAAGACAAAATAACAATGACTGCATCGACTAAACATACATAGCAACAAACTGCATCAAATATTTTTTATACTTGCAAATATCTTTCCGGAAAGTATGAGTCCTTAATTACACGTTGTGTATTTAAAACAACCGCCTTATTTCAGTCTGTTTAGCTTAATACTAACAAACGATGCAAAGCACATCGACGGGTCTTATAACACTAAGCAATGGATATTTCAACACAAATACAAAAATATTTGAACACGAGCAATCCTCGCAAGTATACAGATTGAAAAATCACCAATATTACAGTCGTTTTTTGAGTCAGTGGTGAAACTCGTCTCCCATGGGTCTGTATTATACTGCCCCCTGGCGGCCAAGGCATGCACACCTGAAGGAGCAACACAATGTCCATTGAATGGATGCAAAAATTTGTACTTTCTATTCTGACACTAATGTATATTTTTTATAAAGTACAATATTACAGTGATAGTTTTCGTATTGAAATACACATCACAACAGTTGTTATGATACTTTTGGGGAAAAGGAGGGAAACGAATAGTTAAGGAGAATGTAGTGTGCTAGTCGAGATCTCAGCATTGAACATAAGTCGAAAGGGATTTGTGGATATTGATCTTGTGGCATCTAGCTTGTACTCTGCTTTCTTGTGTGGAGGCCCTCAAAGCAAACTTGACTTTAGAATTTGCCAGGGTGGCCAGCAGGGGACTGCTTCATCTCTCTACTCTGCATGGTAACAGAAGAGAGGGAGACGTGTGCTTTAACCTTTCCGCTGAGTCAATCACTCTGTCACTCTCTCCCTGGGCCTGCATTTGAACTTGCCGTTGTTGTTGAACAGTTGGACAGCAAGAAAAGATCATGGAGAGTTTTTTTCTGAAGAGAACTCAGACTATTAAAAGAAGTAAGTATGCAGAAGGCAGATATTTTATGTCTGATTCAGGGACAAAACTGGAAACAAGCAAATCTCCTTTTTCGCATCATCCTTTTTTTAAAAATGTGATTGCCTTTCTTCATTGGGGAGGAAATCGCAGCTGACTGAGGAAGAGGTGGGGTTTTCCAATCGTTTGTGTTCAGGCCAAAGCCCTGTCTAATACAAAATGGGTGTATTGCCATAATCTTGTGGCATATTATGCAATTACAGGGAACCCCACAGCTAATTAAAAAAAAAAAAACACGCCGGGATAGAAAAGTTTGTATTGTACTGTTGCATATAAGATGGTGGCAAAGGACTGTTTTCAAAATAAAGCTCCTCAACTCACTTCAAGCTTTGGCCAGATTAGAAACAAAACAAAACAAACAAAAAACAAGACAAAACAAAACAGCAATACATGTTCTCCAGCAAAAATGGGGTATTGCTTTGTAAAAATGCCAGGCTTTGCTGTTGGGTAGTCATTTTTGGGTTGAGGGCGCAGTGGGAGGGTTCTGTTACCTGACGATTTGCACAATGCTTTGCAGGGCTCTGTGAATTCATTCTTATATACTGTATTTAACAATTAGGTACAAGTAAGTCTTCATTGAACCCGTGAGCACATTTTTGGGGATGCGGCTGTACCTGGAAAAACGGACACAAGTGTGTTCAGAACATGCATACTCAGAAGTTACGAGCAGAATTTTTTTTTTTTGTAAAAGTAGAAATAATCGTTCACTGTTGCCCAGTTTCAACACAACATCAGCACCAGCAATACTAAGCTAGCATTAGCATTGCAAAGAAGTCAACATTAGCCTCGACTGCTACGTTGGTCCAATGACTTACTTGTAATGGGGTGGTACTACAACATAAAATGTTACATGAAATATTTATAAATGTTACTTTATTTTTGGAATGTACCATCATTTTAAATTCAAAAGAGGTCATGAATGAACTTAACTTTCAAGAAGAAATGTGAACAAGAATTTGTGACACCTCATCAGCCAATGAATCAAGAGCTAAACTGTGGTTGACTTGACCCATCTCTATTTATGTCCTGTTTTTTATCATGTCATCATCTGCTGATGTTAAAAAAAAAATGTAACAAGCATATTTTGACAAAGTAGAGAGTACAAAGTACAGGTATCCCTTTCCAAATGTATGGATTAAAAATAAAAATTTGGGGGAAAAAAAGAAATCACAGCAACCACAGATCTAGAAATTGTACTGAATGAGTTTCAAAATCTTCAGAACTCTAGCAGCAATTTCTCACTGGAGCATGTTTGATGGAAGTGTGAAAAGCATGTATTCATACAGCCTGTCGCGGAGTGCTGACCTGCATACTGTACGTTGCTTACATGTGTCCATTCTCCTCCTCCTCTATCTATACCTCGTATTCCTCGCTGCCCTACTTTCCCCAACATCAGCAGCATGGAGAGACTTGTGCCTCTTGACAGCATATTTAATGTTTAATGCACTTTGATTTCCGCCCAGACACAAGCAGGAGAGGAGAAAGTTTGATAACAGTGTGAAAGAATGAGACGCATGAGAGAAATATGTGGCAGTACAGTGTGGCGCTTGTGCTGTGAATCGGGAGAATACAGTCATGTGAGATGATTTACAAAGGTTTACGAATCAAGGCTGCTGCTGAAAATATTCACTATCAACTCCAACATGAATATCAAATCCAAGGACTTCCATAAGATTTCAAAAACAAAAGCAGTTTATCCAAAGCAGCTATTCATCTAACCATCCATCCATCCATCCATACCAAAAATGTACTCAATTTCAAGTGGCTACACACAATAGAATCATCTGGATCTAAATATATTTAATAAGTAGAT
The DNA here is from genome assembly GCF_054856545.1 of Hippocampus guttulatus. Lineage (NCBI taxonomy): Eukaryota > Metazoa > Chordata > Actinopteri > Syngnathiformes > Syngnathidae > Hippocampus > Hippocampus guttulatus. Next base: position 11,062,975 of record NC_141263.1, read on the forward strand.
GTATATTCTACTTATAAATGTACCTGGGTCCACATGAGTTTATTTTCGTGTAACCACTTGACAAAACAAAAGTGAGTAAAGTCAATACACCATTTTTAAAGTGTAGACATCCATCCCTCCATCCATCCATCCATCAACAAGACATAAAAAATCCAGCTGTCCCAGCTGTCATCGGGCACTAGGCGGGGTACACCCTGAACAGGTTGCCAGCCAACCGCGGGGCACACATAGACGAACAACCATCCATGCTCACACTCACACCTTGGGACAATTTTGAGTGTTCCATTAGCCTGCCATGCTTCTTTTTGGAATATGGGAAGAAAGTGGATTACCCAGAGAAAACCCACGCAGGCACAGGGAGAACACACAAACTCCACACAGGAAGGCCGGAGCCAGAATCGAACCCAGCACCTCTGCACTATGAGGCCAGCATGCTAACCAGTCAATCACCATGCTAACTGACGCTGCCAATATGGAGTACAACTATTTTGACTGGTAAATACATTCAAACGTAAATCATTCACTGCATCTATAATAAAACCATAAAATTACAAATGAACAAAGGTTACATTTAAACATTTTGAATGTACTGGTTTAATGTAGGCTAAATGTTGAAAAAACAATGACTCCAGCATGCACAAGTCACTACCCACTGGCATGATAAGATCATGCTACAAATGTAGCCTCCAAGTACGTATTTGCGGGTATGTGCGATTACGTTTGTACGTAGTTGCCAGTCAAAATATTTTTACTCGATATTGGCAGCTCCAGGCTTCCGTCCCCATTAATGCACTTTATTTTCCTTCGTGAAGGCAGTACTTCATCACCCAGCCCCCAAATGACGCTGTCAATTAGAGCGCAGACACATGGCCAAACACAAATGACTTCTCTGCAGTGAGCAGTGTACTGTTTTTTAAATGCTGTCTGACAATATTCCATGACCCTGTTGACACACAAATGACTCCACTCTACTCAGACAAGCTAATTCAACAGTCTGTCAAAGGTCCCCGGTCACAATTATGCTGACACTGCCGGACCATAGCACCTCTTAATATGGTTTGTGTGACCGGATCTACCGATCCCAATGATCACGATCGATATTTGATTCATGCATTTGCATCAATGACACATCGAGATTTAGGAGTTACAAATTCACTTCTCCTACAGAGAGCCGTTGGGTTAAATGAGACTATTCACTTGTATGGGCAATCAGCCAATCAGAGGCACAATGTGACTCTAATCTGTGTGCACACAGGGTGAGTCGTTTTAATTGAAATGCATAGGCCGTTAGTAGATAGTCGGGGATGCACACATTTTTATTGTGTCATTACATTAACATACCACATTGACAGTTTTATGTACAAGGGCAAATTTTAAGGGTAAACCCACAATGACATAGCCTGCATCAGGTCGAAGCCTGGAGGGCAAAATAAAGAGGAAGACTGTGAGTACAGATCGTTTATGTCATTTTCCTGTTTCTTATTTTTTACAATTGAGATTTGAAAATGTCTCTTTAGTCAAAAAACAAGAAGGACACTTAATTCGCTACACCTTCGCAATCCTATCCAATACAAGAATGGTGTCACAGAAGAACCACGTAACACCATTTACTCGCACACGAAAAAAGTTTTTGTGTCTAGTAAATGTATTGTCTACTTCAAAAATGGACCTGGATCCAGATGATTTCATTTTGTGCAACCACTTGATGAAATAAAATTGAGTCAATTCAACACACCATTCTTTTCTCGCACAGTATATAGCAAATCAATTATCCCCATTGGAATGAATTGAAATTCCATGAATTCGTTCCAGCCTCCCCTCAAAACATCAGAATTCTTTCTGTTGCATGTTTTTAACAACGTAAAATAGCACTGTATTGTAAAATATTTAATTCATAAACAGAACCCAATGTAACAAAAGAGAGCGCAAGAATTAAGTCGGTTTTATAAAGTGGCACTAAGCTGAAAGTCAAACATGCTGAACTCTATGACCTTCTCCCCGACTCTCACGTTATGATTGGAACTGTTACTTTAAGTGCTCCTGTCTGTGTCCCTGTGGCAGCTTGCAATAAAACATGCAAGCAGGACTTCTTGGTCCGTGCGTTGCAGCATGTGCTCAGATGGATGGCTGGAACGTGCGCCTTTTGCAGTGATTGCTTGCCTGTGAAAAAATGGATTCAAGGCCGTTTTCAGAGGTTTGCTGTAAGACTATATCCAATGTGTCCCATTCATTTTGATGTGTGCGTTATTTGTGCCATGCTCCAGTGGCACGTTAAACTCAATCATTGTTGTCAACCCCGCAAAACACTGGCTTGAAACCAAAACTCTAAAATCAGCGACCTATATTGCTCTGTGTGAGTGTCTTTGCCATGAGTGGACAGCTCTGTAATCCCGGGGCTCTGGTGCGTAAGTGTGCTGTCCTTCCATGAGGATACATGAGTAACTTTTCCTCTAGCTTTATATTACATAACAGTAGACCTTTATTGACACAAGTGTGAGTTCTCAGCTCTTGCGTCCGATTCTTGGGAGCTTATTAACTGTTACAAGAATGTAAATTGGGCATTTTCTGGCAGCAAACATTGTTGCTTGGCAAATGAGTTCCCTCTGTAACAAGGTCAGACAATGTGGTAACTTTAATTTAAATTATTCACCCACCTGAGAGTATGTCCAATTTTAATTAAGAAGGCCCTCTTTCACAAATTCAAAAGCTCATTTCCTATGACATGACTGTACAATATAACCCGTTTATATTTTGAGGAAATTATTATATGATTCTGCCTTTTCAGAATGTTTCCATGCGCCTCATACTGTCAGATTCCACCCCGATGCAAATGAAAGCAAATAACTGAATTCTGAAAGCATAGACTTCCACTTCCTCTGGTTTGTCTTTACAATACCAGGTGAGGAGCACCATGCCTTTTAATACAAAATAGAAAATGCTATGTTTTAGTAGATCCGACAAGCTTGTTGACCCTTTAGAATTTTTCAAAAAAGGCGTTTTTCTATTGCACTGAATTGTCTTACTGCTGAGGACGGAGAGCATGCTCTATGGAAAGCCAATTCAGCACTCACATCCATCAACGTCCTCGTATGCCCTTTGTCCATACTAGTAAAACAATTCAGCACACTCGTAGAAGGATCGTGTCTTACGACCAATGCTTTTGACACTACATCCTACCATTAATGTATAACATTACTGAACACTAGTAGGACAAGTTTGGAGAATTTAGGACAACGAGCGTCGACCTCACAGTGCACAGATACCGTTCAATCCCAGTTCCGGCCTCCCCGTGTGGAGTTTGCATGTTCTCCCCGCCTACTGCCCCAAGACGGCTGGGATAGGCTCCAGCACCCCCCCCCCCCCCCCCCTCCGTCACCCTTGTGAGGACCACGAATGGTTGTTGGTCTGTGCGTGCCCAGCGATTAGTTTTTAGTCTAGATTTTTTTTTACGTCTGGCTTTAATCAAGCGCAAGATATTGTGTAACAATATAAACTACAATTCCTGAATGACTGTTCGACCTTCACTCTTTTGTACGACCTTACAGTAATCCACAAATAAATACATTTGAACCTCGACAGCTCATTTATGATATTACTTGGTAGAGATGAAAATGAAGAACATTTTCGCGATGATTATAGTTAGTTTTAAAAATGCAAAATGTAGTTTCAGGTTTAAATAATTAGAAAAAAAACCTCGGATTTATTTATTTATTTTGTTTTTCCTGTTTTCATCCAGTTGTAGATATTTCGTTTGTTTTTGTTATTTATTTTAAAATATTCTACACTTTGGTTCCATTACTAGGGGCCAGGAGTATTTGAAACAGCTATGAATTAGGTCTAGTAATGTTACTATTGCAGTAGCCTACAGTAGCTGACTAGCAAGGTCTAAATGCTCGTACACAATTAAAGTGGTACTAAGAATGGAAAAAAACATTACAGTATGAATAAGAGGCTGTCTTCCAACAAGTACACCTTGGGCATTTAACTAGTGCATTGAATTGTATTACCAGTGAGGACAAAGAGTGCACTAGTACATGGGCCATGAAGTTGATTATCACCATTATTGACGAATGTTCAAAGGCTTTCCCCAAAGATGTGCTCAACCTCAGAAACGATCGTAATCACTGCCTAGTATTAACAAAATAATGTATTTGAATCCAGTTAATATTGTTGATGTTATGCGTCACTGTTATACATGAAATTAAGGGTGGGGTCATACATTTCAGCATGGCATTTAAACCGATGGAGGGTAAAAAAGTTTGTCTTCTCCCGTTTTAATGGGTGAGCTGCTCGAGAGGACTTCGTCAGAGAGGGATTGGCTTTGTAAGATCCTTAGCAGAAGGAGAAGAAGAGACGTCCTAATTGGACTAGATTTTACACAACACATGCGCACCGCATGCCATAGCTGCGTGTGTTTGCGCTCTGGTGAGAGAGAGCGTCCTGTTCACTTTTCAGTTGGGTTGGAACGCGGAATGTAACACAAACAAACAAGCTTCTTCTGAAACTGCCCCAAAATCCCTTTAAAAACAATTGCTGTGGGTTTCAGTTGATGTGGTTTACTATGGCAGGGTAAATTAATCCAATTACAAAGCAGGATGTCCATCGGTGAGGACAGGCAGAGCTTTACCGATAAGCCATATATCTGTCACTATTTGTTGTATCAGGGAAGCCTACCAATGCTGACCACTTTCCACACAAACTTAAGGACCCAGAAACAGGCTTCTTTTCCTTTTTCCTTCGCGACAAACGCAACCCTCTTCCCTGAAATATCTATTTCGAGAGGGACATGGCACAATGGGTATGTAGAGGTCCACTCCATGCTAACTGCATGCACGCACTTGCCCTTCATGATGAGTGAGTTAATGTACCTCTGGATGACAGGCCGGAGATGTGTGAGCCAAACGCTTCGGGCAACCACATCTGTTCCGGTGAAGGGAAGAGAGTGTTGGCAAGAAACCGTCGTATTGCCATCTTTGCGCTGTCCGGTACTTTTGTTCCATGAACAGTTGTCAATTTTAGCCTCCCGCTCACATTTCGCAAACCCCAGCACAAATAGTCTGATGCTTAAGCACTGCAGGAGTGTAGCACTGTCAAACTACAATGTAATGAAGGGGAGATGAGCCACGTCAAAATCCGCAATATAGAGGGACCATAAAAGAATTGTGTTTGTGTGTGTGTGTGGGGGGGGGGGGGTGGGGGGGGTATTTTTTCCAATGCCACTTACTTTGAACACATTTAGACTTCAGACTCTCAAATAAGATGCAAATGTGCTTGCTCACTTCCAGTTTACGGTCCAAGAGACAAATAAAAGAGAATTAATCCCGGGAAAACTGTAATTTTAGTCCCGCCTCCAATTGATTTCGGTTACAGATGCCCAACGCTAAGTATAACTGAGTCCTGTAGACTTTCACAACTACTGTAAGTCATTTGGTAAACTGCAATAATATCGGTTGCTTTTGAGAAGGAGAAATAATATATGCCGAGTACTGTTATATTGTCCGTCCACATGTGTTGCTTTTCCATTTGTGTTCACATATATGTTGCTCGGTGTTTTCAATCAATCAATCAAACTATTTAGTTATAACTGAATTTTGGTGCTATCTGTTAGCTCTTCTGTGGCATTTTATCTTAGCATGAAGCTAACGCATGGCAAAGATGTGCGGTTGCTTTAAATACAGTAGGACATACAATGTGTAATTCTTTGTTTTATGTTTTGAGTAAACTGGGAGTGGTGTGATGATTAGTGACCAGAAAAAAAAAAATATCGGCCATTGCACAGTTGTGTTCCTCAATACAACATGGTAAAAATAATTACAGTTTCTTGACTGATATTGCCCCCGTTCTTTGACCTTGTAATTATCGCCACAGAGTCGAATAATTACAGGGGCAGAAAATTACAATTAACTGATTGTGTGACTTAACGGGGGACTCCTTTGCATAAGAGTGTATGTGTGTGCATGTGTGTGTGTAGATGATTCCTGTTAGCTCAAGTCCCTACAGATAATACATGATAGCAGATTAATAGTCCAGCATATTAAAGTCACAATCCCTATTATTGGCCTCTGTATCAAGAAGTGCTTCTCCTTCACTTGGTGTTCTTCGGTGTCACCTTCACTATAATCCGAAATTAATCACAGTTAACTGACAGACGGTACACAATGATTATGTAATACATTGTGATTTAACTTAACTGTGCAATGATTAGCAAAGGGGGGAAAATTTGTTTTTAATTTTTCTACCGATGTATTTTATTGTCAGTGCAATTGAAACATCACATTAAAGAAATCTTCAGACCACAGACAATTTGATTTAATGTCATTAATAATTTGTAACTAGAAAAACATCTATCCCAGTTGTGTGGGTTTCCTTGAACTTCCACGGATGATTACAATGACAAGTTCAACGGTATTTCATTCGACTTGAACCAGAGTGTAATTTGTTGCCATCTTCAGATATGAAATAAATTCAGTTGAATAATATGTGTGGGTGAGCAGCCGAAATCTTTCATCCAAGCCAGTTGAAATAAAGCAGAGCCATATGGTTTGCCGTGGATCAGGAGCAGTGATCCTGAGGATGATACGACCCCAGTTGAACCTGTATGTGTGTGTGTGCGCGTGTGTGCCCGCATGCAACATATTTACACCATCTGATGTTGATCATTTCACCGTGCTGACTGCACCAAACTGTACATTAGCATATGCGCTGTTCCATTCAATGCATGTCAGTGGAAAATTTTGAAGCCTCTTCGTAGCAATGACTATGGTGGTACTTTTGGACCAAAAGGAATATACTGAAGTGTGAGGGGAGAATTTGAACTATTTCGGGGGAATCCTGTTCTCTAATTTACAAGGTATTTCATGTATGTGGTCTGAGAATAAAACTGGTCAACAGCAAATTTTAATCAGAAATGGCTTTACACGTCCGTAAACGAATTTTGATGCCGATTTCACAAATGGCTTTGCCATATTTCTAGCACACCATGTTTTTGAGATATTTTCCTTTTTTTTGTTGTTTTTAAGTTTGACCGATAAAAACTCTGGATTTTACAATGCATTGTAATTTATTGCTATGTAATGTAGTTTCAGAAAAAAAATCCACCTGTTGCTGAACCTGTCAGCTGTGTTCACTCTCACAACTGTGCAAACGGCCACTTCTTTCTACACGTGTCAACAAAAATATCAAAAGAAAGAAAATCCATGAGCACTGTAAGACGATGCTTAGCACTCGACTTGGGCTGCGTCCGAAATACATTTTGTTTTGCCAAATGGACTATTTAGTGGGCGGCACGTTGGTCGATTGGTTAGCATGTCCGCCTCACAGTGCAGAGGTCGAAGGTTTGAATCTGGCTCATGGCTTCCTGTGTGGAGTTTGCATGTTCTCCTCGTGCTTGTGTGGGTTTTCTCCGGGTTTTCTTGGTTTCCTCCAATATGCGCCGTTGTTTTTTTTTGGACACTCTAAATTGTCCATAGGTGGGATTGTGAACACGAATGGTTGTTCGTCTATGTGTGCCCAGCGATTGGCAAGCAACCAGTTCAGCGTATACTCCGCCTACTGCCCAAAGACAGTCGAGATCGGCTGCGAGCACGCCCGTGACCCTCGTGAGGATAAGCGGTTCAGATAATGGATGAATGGATGGACTACTTGGTCTTCAACAATTTTTTTTTTTAAACAGGGAAACCAAATGACGCTCTTTCAATAGTGCCTCTGAAAGCAATTCAGCTGTGTGTATGCAAGCATTTCAGTAGTGAATGTAAATTTCAGTAACGTGAGAGTAACAGTAGTGTGAGAGCATTTCACGAGAGTGAGAGACCATCAGTGGTGTATATGAGTGCTTTTCAATAGAAATATATTTATTATGAGGCCAATTAACTGTATGCTATCTTATTTGCCTCAAGTACCGGTACTCATTAAAAATATCGTAATGAAGAAGGGATGGGAATTGTCTAGACACACAAGGTTAGTTGTTATGTTGTCTATTGTTGGCTCTTTGTTTGAAGGTCATCCATCTTTAAAGCAGAGGCGCAGTTCTCTTCGATGCATAGGGATATGTAAAAGCACGTACACATTCAGGCCTGGACGACACAGTCAGACAAACACACTGTTGCACAAATGCATGACCAATGCTTGGAAGTCCCAGAGAAACTGGCCCTTCTCTCATCCTTGGGATGAAAGTGGGAGGGTGGGGATAATACATTATACATTCCCTCTTCTCTTCAACTGCTCATTATGTTATAGTCACAAGCCTCAGCTTCAAAACAGATAGTTCCTAATGAGACTGAAACCTGCCGTATAACCCCATAGTCATAGGCGATGCCCAGATATCGTCGGTAATATACGTTTTGTGATAGCTGTGGTTATTAATATGTCAAAAACCATTGATTGATCAGTTGTTATCAAAAATTCTACTTCTGGCATTGAATCTCTTTCCATTTTTAGAGCCCGTGAAACTGAAACATGTTCATAAACCCCCCGTTATATTGCAGGTCATCATTTGCTTATTGACATTTCTTCAGGGAAAAAAAGGAAACTTTTTTTTTTAAATATATATTTGTGAGGACAGCCACAGAACTACAAAGCATTAGGCGTCGTTTTTAATGGAAGGGGTCCATATGGTGGAGGCCTGTCCTAATTCTAAATCCATGGTGAAATACAAGCAGTGCGACAGTTTCAAAGCCTTTGAACAGATTTAGAGAATAAATGCCTGACTTAACTCCAGAGTAAACAGATAGATTGGATAGGATAAACACTGATCTTGTTATGTTGAGTCTAGGAGAAGTCAGAATGACAGCAGGTCTGAGCTTTAGAGCTTCTTGGTTCCGTAACATGAGTCTTTGGTTCCGCACGGAAGAGACTGTTACATTTATTTGGCAATCATTCCCACTTGAAAGTGGATGTCACCACAGATTAGCATAAACATGCTAACAAAGTCCAAATAAGCAAGCATGGAGTCAATTGGCCACTTAGTGTTCGAATTTTCAGGTGCGTCGACAACAAGGCAACTCCACGAGCCAGGACGCTCAGGGAGACACAGCACGGCCACAAACACGGAAGGAGAGACTCGTGCTAGCACGAAAATGAAGTTACGCCCATTTTTGCACCAAAATAGGGCCATTTAAGCCAAATTGAAGTCTACCTTGATTATAGTGATACAAGTCATGGATATGTTTATTTTCAATGAGACGGTGTTCACGAGGGATTTTGAAACAGACCCCAAAACTATTTAAAATATGTTTCCACCATATTTGCAGAGGTTTCTGCAGAAGCACCCCTGATGGTCTTTGAAGGGTCATGCATTCAATTTGTGTTTTGTTTATGGAACAGCGGGAACAGCGTTTGAAACAGTCCGACGAATGGTCCTCCACAGCCAAATTTTTGTGTTCTCCTGCAGACTACAAGCGATAACCGGAGCAAAGAGGGGGAACAAAGGGAGAAAGAGTGACGTGAGCAAGAGATAAAACACGATGATGATGACAGAAGCAGTTTGAAAGGAAAGAAACGGTAGCCATTTTACACTGATGTGTGTGTGCGTGCGTGCGTGCGTGTGTAATGCTGAGAGACAGAGTATGTTGTATGTGTGATGGGGCAGTGTGAAGGGAAGAGCAATAAGGCCAGGATTCTTGGAGGAGACTCACTCTCACTGTCACATCAATCAGACAATAACATCACAAACTCAACACCGCCTCCCTCTCCTGCCCTCTACTTAATGGAAGCCAGTTTTTTTTTTCAACGAAGAGTCGACTTTAACCTTGCATTACAAAGTAAATAGTTTGGCGACTTATGAAATATCGTCGACATTGTCGAGAGCGACAGAAGAAGACCTATGTCTCATTCATGTCGTCATTTGGTGAAAAACATGATACGCAGACATTTAACTGTACCACTGTTAACAATATATATAAAAATAACAAACAAACAAATAAAAAAACTTCCAAAAATGTTCATTGCGTGCCTAGCTTGTCGAACTGATGTGCATTCACACAAACAGATCTGATCTGCGTGAGCTGTTGGTGCGTTTGTTCCGCAGGATCAATTAAGATTGTGGCACAATGGCCAAAAGTTGTAAAAATCCTGGAAACCGCCCTATTTAAATTGAATGCAGCGTTTCAATGGCGTTCACGATGGAACATTTGGGAGATCACTACAAAAGCAGAATGATGCTTGAAGTGATGGAAATGGAAGTGTGAGTGGAAGAGCCAAACATGCCCTGGATGTTTTGCCATGTGACGACCCGTTTTGAATCACACACAGCTTGCACCTTCAAATGCATGTGCTAAATAAACTCCTTGTCTGAGTGGGAAACAAGTTGCACATGAGTGCGGTCTATCAGGCCAAGAATTTTGGGGAACTGCATAAAACTCATATTTGGTTCGATTTAACACATCCAGAGTGTGTGGAAATAGGATGCATCTGCCCTCACTGCGTAACATTGCATTTAAAAGTTGAGACAAAACAGTGGGGGAAAACTCCTTTGGGAGAAGCAAGCATCAATTGCCGCATTGCGCTGAAATGACTCAAATGCAAGGAAATGTATTGAAAGGAGTTGTCGTTGGTGATTTGGCATGATTCCTTCTTGTGACTCACTCTAACTCAGACCTTGGACGGTTCAGCGGCTCCTAAATTAAATTACTGAATAGAAAAATTTTGTTTCTGGCATTTCAAAAACAAGCAGAAAAGATCAGTTTTCCCCAACGCCTCTTATTTTGCCAATGCATTCTCCTTGCCTCAATAACCTCAGACATACAGAAGCACTGTGGTGCCAGTTAACAACTGCTATTTTGACACTGCATTCAAAACTGCAAAATCAGCCGCCACAATTCATCTAAGGTGTTTGCTTAATTAATCTATTTGCATCTACTTTTTGGAGTATTATGCACATACGTATCACGTGTTAGAAATTTGGAAAGGAACATAGTCAATCTGCTTTCACAACTATTTAGGTGTACAATCAAATTTGTGCCCCTTTAGTAAACGAGGCCCCGTGATTTGAAATGTTGATTTTTTTTAAAATTCAGTATTTGTATGTAGTTACTTACTCTAAAATACTGGATAATGTATGAGTAGTGCCAGTGTCCTCTGCACCATTTCCTGGGAGGACAAAACAAGGAGGAGCAGATGAGAAAGACCCTAGAAAGCTCTTTTAAAATGAATATTGTGACTTTCCAAGGTGTGTAAAATACACCCGCTATCACAAATTTATGATCCATCTTCATTTTATATGCACTGGCGCACACACACACGCTCACAGCTCCAGGGTGTGCCCAGCATTAGCAGGAGTACTCTCAGTGTCTGCACTCTTGCTCCTGGTGTCCTGATTGGTTCCTGCCAAATCCGGCCATCCAATCACATGAGGCGGAGCGAGTGTGTGCACAGACTTGCAAATAATCTGGTCTTTTTACAATAACAGCACACAACCTGCACAGCCATCTCTCTACAGTATTTCCTGATTTGTTTTGTGTGCTTGCATTCTTCTTCTTCTGAAACAATTCACGTTCGGTGTTGAATGTTGGTTAAGGATCTCATGGGGTCATGTTAGCTATATGTCAACCTTCACTTTTCCAACCACAAATTGGCACCTATAAACACAAAACGACAGTAACTATAGTACACACACACTATATATATATATCTATCTATATATATATATATATATATATATATATATATATACATACATGGATACATACACACACACACACACATTCCAAAAAGAACACACAAAATTTTAAACATTGTGCACCACATTCTATTTGTTTCTGTTTCTTGTTTTCCTGAGCCAGTGGTTCCGCTGAGTGGGGGCTTCTAAAGCTGTTGTGAATTATTAAGCAGAGGTGAATTATGGGGTTGCAGCGAGCGACAACAGAAAGAGAGCAAGCGAGAGAGAGAGAGAGAGAGAGAGAGAGAGAGAGAGAGAGAGAGAGAGAGAGAGAGAGAGAGAGAGAGAGAGAGAGAGAGAGAGAGAGAGAGGGTCTGGACAAAAATAGGTCAACCTAGTTGTGGCAACCCAGGCAAGTAGAAATGATTCTCTCTCTGAGGAGGAACTGCATGCACGTGTGTGCGTGCGTGCGTGCGCGCACCAGGGACAGTTGCATATTTGTCAGTAGCCCAGGAGCACTTATTCATAGCAGACAACAAAGCTCCCTCCCGCCTGTAAGCCAGTCGTGTTGAGTGTCAAAACATAAGAAGTACATCTGGTCCATAAAGGAAAGCTATTGTGGAAATGCAAACAATCATGATGAGTGTGACACCACATAGTACGGTGGTAACTTGATTTACGGGTTAAATTTGTTCCCTCACCAAACTTGTAATTGAAATGAATATTTCCTGTTAAAATGAGTAGAAATCCCTCTAATATAAAATCATAACGGAACATCATAAAAGAGAATCTAAATGTTAAGTTTTATCAAGTGCAATTCTTTATGTTGGGACAAGCCAAAAGTCATAACAACAACAACAACTGTAGCGTGGCTGAGTGAGTGAGTGAGTCACAAACTTGGCCATTTAGTCCATGTGGAAATGTCTGGGCGTAAGATTGCCTGCTCATTGTGAGTGTTATCATTTTGTATTTGTATGTTTAACTGTTTGTACTATTCCATCAATGCAGCTCTTTTTCTTCACTTTATTTGAGCAGGGGCACATCTGAAGCTTGAATAAGCAATGGTTCATAATCTCAACAACCTGTAAATTGGGTCATGTGGAAAACAAGGGACAACTGTATTTTCATTTGCATAGTCATAGTTGCAATGGCCAGCCCAATATTTTTTAATTTTTAGTCCCGTAATTTGGGAGTATAATACATTCATAATGAAAATATACCACTATATAAGTTCAAAATACTCCTGAGGGGCATAATTTTAAGAGAAACTCCAATATCTATGAGAACAATGCCATCATCATTTTATTGTTTCGGCTCAAACATTCACTGTCAGAAAACTTGTGTACACTGCACTTTTTACATTGCAATCTTTTACGTAACAATCCGACATTTCGAAACGATAAAGTATGAAGAGAAATGAATACAGTTACAGTTATAATAACATAAAACTCATTCTTTGATGAAGCCTTTGATGTCAGAAGCCAACAAAACAACACTTATATTGTGTTTGCTTTTCGGACATGCTCTCTTTATGTTACGGTGTACCCATGAATTGTTGGTTTTGAAATAGTGGATGTATGGTTATCGTCACGCGCATTCTCGTTGCCATCACTGGCACTCAAAGCCAAAGAAAAAGCCAAACACAGTTGTGGAGTTATAAGTTATTTATGGCAATAGGTCAGGGTTATCTTTTAGTATTTTGCGCATGCAAATAAAAGTACAACCGTGTTTTTGTTAGCTCTGAATTTGTAGCAATACATTACAGAGAATTTCCCCGGATCAAGGTCACAAGGTTGTTTCTCCAACATGGGACTAATCAAGGTTATATTATATGTATTATGTTACTGTAATATATATTTAAACTTATAGGCCCCTCTTCTATGGGAAGACATGCTGATTAATTTTTTTAATAATCTTTTTTAAAGGCGCTTATTAATTTGCCTGCTAGTTTGCCGTTCAAAGTGAGTTACTCTCCACGATAACGCAATTCCAGCAAACCTACTGTATGTGACAGACAATATTCCCTCTAAAATGCGCGTGTGCACGATCTCAGCATATAGGGCGCTGAGAGAAACAGTGAAAGTGTGGAAGTATTTCAGACTGAAATGCACATCAAGTCGTGTAATCATGTGGACTATGCTCTCCGTTGAAGATGGCCACTAATACACATTTTACATTGTCTTGGCTCTTACACGGCGAGCAAAAACCATTGGCAGATAACTGTGATATGTTTGACAACACGCGTTGTCCAGTGTTCGTGCTGTCCACTCGTCACCTCGCCAATCCACTCATAACAACCGAAAGGGAAAACAACCCCACTGCTTGAATGAGAATCTCTCTGCACAACTGAAGCATATCACGATGTACTGTACATGTGAAGTGTCACATCATCAATGCCCGAGCCGTATGTAAATATTTTACAATGATGTGACATCTTAAGTGAGCCTACCCCTCCCCCCCCCCCCCCCCAAAGTCTTTCAACATTGTTTAGCATGATCTAAAGAGCGTGAATGTCTCATATTTACTGGGATACGTAAAGTCCGGAGAATCGTTCTTGCAATTTTTAATCTAACAAGTGAATCACCTCAACATGTTTACAATAATTAGTAATAACATTATGTAGCATTTAATAAACGTGACCTTTCCAACCCTTTTTATACTCACATATTGTTGATGAAAAGCATCACTTATGTCACTCTTCAATTCATCTATTTTTGTCTTATTAAACAGCAAATATTGAAGCCATAATTTATTAAAAATTACGGCTATTACAAAATTCCCAGTAATTTACAATGATGACTGGACAAGCCATTTTGGGCTAATTCATGAGATTAAAAGTAGCATCAAATCCATAATTGTAAACCATTTCTTCCAAAGTCGGGCTCATTTTCTTCATACTTTTTCAATTACATGTTGTATTTTGATATAGAGGTGGTTTGAATTGTTTTGGCTTTGTAACTTGTTCGGTCTCAGGTTTTCAGGTGTGATACTGGTTTGGCTACAGTTGCATGTCTGATTTTGCTCATTGCGGTCCCAGCTATGCTCAGGGGGTTTGTGTGAATCCCAAGCCCCATGGAATGTTAGAAGAAACATTAATGAAAAGTGTACTCTATCACCCAAGCACTTATTTCGGTGTTTCACAACTAGGATGACAGCTGAGCAGTTGGCATATCTTTGCCGGCTTTCTCCTGTTACTACGACTCATCTTCATTACATGACAACAAAACTTCGAGAAGCTATTTTGCTGCCATGGAGGCAATGATTAGTGACAAATGCTATGTTGACACTGGATGCAAAGGGAACGTTCAGATCCGCGCCATTTTTAGCCATATTAGTTAGCTAGCTATAACTCGCAGGGAGCTGCGGCGCAGCCGCAAAATACTATGCAACAGGCATTCCCGGATACGAATGGCGGAAAACAGCGAGGTGATGGGTAACTATTCAATGGGGAGGCGCTTTGCATGAAGTTAATTTATGAAATTTATACTGGCTAGTATCTGAAGCGTCTTGCCCAGAGCTAACGTTCATGTCAGCCACTGGAATTTTGTATTTATTTATTTTTATAAACGGCTAGAACAATCAGTACAACAGGCGTAACGACTTAGCATTTAGTGATTTCCCTGACAAAATATGGATGATCCTCTGCAACAAACTGCTTTTGGAAAATAAAAATGATCCCAAATGTTGTCAAAATCAATTGCTCACTTCTTTAAGAACACAAAAAGAAGCGGATATTGTAAACATACTTTATTTCACTGAGGTCTTTTTGCACTTTTTCTGAGAGCTGGCCATATACAATTTGGGCATTTCTGTCACGCTGCGCAGTGAGCATGCAGGGAGGTACAGTAAAAAGACGTAATCAATCTGCAATTGTTCAGTAGGGTCCAAATCTCTACCTTTTGGCAAGTTCATACCTCCTATAAAATACTGTAATTTGTACTGTTTATATCGCGCACCTCTATGTAACTCCTATGGCGTTTGGGCATGGAGCAATTGAGCAAAATATACCGGTAAGTGCCAGCCTGGTCAGAGTTTTAATTCTTCAAAGAGCACATCTGTGCCATTTGTCTGAACAACAAAAAAGTCACTTAATTAGCCAGCCTCTCAATGATCATGTTAAGTATGAAAGGGCATTGGAGAAGCTTCGGCACTCCGTTGCAAAGAGGAGTTTATTGTTGACGCGTTTCGACTCAAAGTGTCTTCATCAGTGCGAATGATCATGTTCACTAAGTCTGAATTTCCACGATGTCTTATGCATTCAAATTATGGTGGTTAAAAAAAAAAAAGGGCAAAATTCAGCATTGTTTTTCCCCATTTTTTTCAATTTCTCTGCCTTGATAAAGTGACATAGGAGTTTTTTTAATAGTCTAAGCCTTGGACCACCTGTAAAAAAAGTGTGTTGTTCTTTATTTACTTTTTTTCCCCACTAATTTGGAACTCGGTCAAAGGATCTGGCTCTGAAACAATAAAATGTTTTGAAAAAGTCTGTCTGATAGTTGGTCGTAAAAACGGTTTGGATGAATGTGAACGCATTTAGAAAATGACAATTCATGAGCCAGTCTAATCACAGCTAAAAATAAATAAATAATAATCATTTTTAAAAAATTATCGAGAGAATTTTGTAAATATATCAAACACTCCTTTCATTGTTTCCAGTGAAGACAGACTGCTAAATGCATTTCTGTATAATCTACTTGCTCCTGTGGCTGCTATTTACATCATAATCCCACAAGTGCTATATTTCAGCACAGTTGAGCGGTTCAACAAGAGTTCAGAACAAGAAGGAGCACCTACGGGTTGATCGAATGATTTCACCCTTTTTTCATTTTTATAAATCCTGACTGTTCATTTTCTGTGCACAATTAGTGAAACATGTTCTTGGTGAATTTTGAATGTCAGAATAATTGTCTGAACCAAATTATGAACTACAGATCTTTTCAACGTATAGATTTAAATTAGGTTTAACAAAGTAAGGGGGTGGGGGGGGGGGGGGCGGGGGGGTCTTGTCCATTCGAACTAATTGTGAGAAAAAGTACCGGTACTTTTTTTCATGACCTAAATACACCCAATACAGTAAAAAATTATTGCTTTGTATTGGCTAAAAATGCCCAGTGCAATTAAAAATTTTTGAAAATAAATTTTAAAAAGCTTGGAACTGTTTGAAAAGTTGAGAAGTTCATCCAGAGGGTGTGCATCTTCTCGCGGTCAGGGGCCATGAAGTTAGTGCTTCCTGTTTTGTTTTGTTTTTTTACCTCCGTTATGATTCAATGCCATAGATAAGGGCTTTACAAAAAAAAAAATAACAGCTATGTATTATACCGGCAAAAACAACACTCGTAGATAAAAATAGGTCCACACAACATGCTCCCTTGAAACTGTGTATTTCCAGTGAATGCTAAGATATGTATGCTCCATTACATTTGTAGGGACTCCACCCTGCTAACACAGCTGCCATGTTTGGATGAGAAAGTCGTTTTTGTGTTTTTTAGCCTGCTCTAGTCGACTCTAAACTCAGATGAGTTGGGATGGGTACCAAGCCCTGGTACTAGATTTTTTTAAATACTGCAATATCGATATTGTGTATCACAGCATAGATGCACTTTAAGGTGTCAGTGGTGACTTTTTAGCGTATGTTTAGCAAACACATGAACATGATGCAATTTACAACGATTCAACAAAAAATAGTGCAAAAAATAATAATAAACGAATAACCACAAAAAAAATAAATAAATTAGGCCACAAAGAGATTTCAACCAACCCAGTCATATATCCTCAAATAAAGAGAAATTAAATAAGTGAATTTACTTTTGGCCTTTTCCATGGTCTGCAGAGGATCTTGTGTGATGCCATTTCTTATCGACTTGTGGAATATAGGAGGAATATTGCAGTTGAGGTAACAGGGCTGAGTGAAAACCCAGCAACAATACTAGAATGGGATTTGAAACATTATGTATTACTTTTTTAAAAGAAAATAAATTTGATGTAGTTAAGCACGGCGGTCTACTGGTTAGCACGTCGACCTCATAGTACAGAGGTGCAGGTTGGCCTTCTGGTGTGGAGTTTGCATGTTCTTCTGCGTGGGTTTTCCACGGGTACTCAGGTTTTGTCCCACATTCCAAAAAATGCATGGCGGATAACGGAACACTCTAAATTCTCGCTAGGTGTGATTGTGAGCGTGAATGGTTGTTCGTCTATGTGTGCCCTGCAATTGCAAACAGTTCGGGGTGAAAACAACAAATGCTATTTTTCCTCTGTTTTGTTTAAGGTGCTTTGAATTTGTCTTTTAAATTCTATTAAATGTGCAATCAGATCAACGTGCAAAACAATTTGCTTAGTAAAAATTAGAGTCAGATTATAGTGCATTTATTCATTTTTATTCCCTCAGCATGCAAATGGCACTGATGCCAGTGCACAGTGTGTACTTGTATAGATACATGCAACACTTGAGTTGCTATTGCTGTGACTTTCAGCTTGCCCCAATGTACAGCAATTAAATGAATAAAACATTTGTTGTTTTTTCTTTGCGCTCTTTTTTTTATTCCATTGGATTATCTTTGGGTTCAATACGGTGCTATTTTTTATTGATTAAAACACAAATAATAAATACTTTCAGGGGCTCCATTCATTTCATTGGGTAAAACGTTTTTGATATATGGCTATGAGTGAATTGAGTCATAAGTCAAGGTAGCACTTTTGCACATCTGTCGCATCTGAACTCCCAAAAACGCTATCTGTACGTACGCACGTCTGCGAGGGGTGAGAGGTTTATATGTGTGTGTGCAGGCAAATGCGAGCGAGCGCAAGAAGGCGGGGTGAGCGACGAGAAGCATGACCTACATTTGGCAAAGCTCATCGTATGAGCATGAAACTGCCTAACATCACCCCAGAGCTCCTCAGCATGGAGCCACGTGATTGGCTGCTTTCAGCTCGAGCCTGACAACAGCACTGGCATCACCTAG
Organism: Hippocampus guttulatus; assembly: GCF_054856545.1. Lineage (NCBI taxonomy): Eukaryota > Metazoa > Chordata > Actinopteri > Syngnathiformes > Syngnathidae > Hippocampus > Hippocampus guttulatus. The sequence continues at coordinate 11,081,527 of NC_141263.1, forward strand.
GGGGGTGGGGGTGGGGGGGGGGGGGTGAAGATGAGGATATGGGGCGGAGGCACATACATAAAAAAATAAATAAATAAAATGGGGGGGGTCAGGGTGACACTTTGTTTTCGATACATATTGGGATCGTTTACATTTTATTCCCATGTTGGGAGTGGGAAGTTGCTTTTGCGACGGAATTTTGGTCAAGGATCTCACGTGGCAGAGATTAGATAAGGAAAAATGAATGTTTGTCACATCGCGTGTAATTTTCTGGGTTTCTCAGACTTTTTTTTTTTTAATTCGCGCCGTAGTATGTGATGGTTTTGGCGGGTGGGGTCTGAGAAGGATTGACTGATGGATGCTGACTTTGGTGTCGCAAACAGTCATAATACAGAGCCAATTTGTAGCACAACACCTCTGCAGCTGGCAAAGACACAAGTGGGCACGCACACAGACACAGACACACACACACACACACGCTACTTTGACAATGTGCCTCCGCCTTTCTCTTTCCCATAGATCCCCAGGCACAAGGCATTGTGGGATTCTCTCTGGCAAGGCTCTGTCTCTTCACAGCTTTAATCTTTAAGTTGTTTCCATAGAAACGATATGTTCACTCAGTAACTGTCAGATGGCTTCTAAAGCAAGACGAACATAGGGGAACGTCCTCAATGACACGAGCCCTCGTCCAAACCAATGATAAAGAGAACATCTCCGTCACTGGACAGACGCATTGATCCCGATGATTAATAATGAAGATTAAGTATTGAGTACGCTGCAACGCAGTACTTCAATTATTAATTTCCTTATTCCCGGCGTCTGATTTTTTTTTTCTCCCAGCTCATTTATATGCTTTACATTTGCTGGTTTGTCGAGGACACTTGGAGCCGAGCTCGGGTTATCTAAGGTAGTCCCCACCCCTCTGCATCACATCAAGACAGATACAGCGTACAATGTACCCCCACCATGTCGCGGTTTGTCATTCGCGCCCCTGCTTTCTCGCAGGTTTTTAAGGTAATTCTTTTTCTAGAGATTCTTACAGTATACAGGCCATTCCAAAATGAGACATGCATGCCTTCAGTTTTCCTTATCTTCCTGGCTGAGCGAGAGGACCCGGAGGAAAGATTGGAGGAAAGATGGTTTGAATTTTAACAGTGCTTCGGAAAGATGCCACTTTTAACCCACTATGAGCATAGATTACTCCTGACGCACCTACCGGTATATGGAAGGATATTACCCACAATCCTTTATTTAAAGCAACAGGCCACCTGTGACGATTACCGATACGACGCAAAGAACCTAAAGAACAGAAAACACCTCTGAAGAAAAAGCGATGAACCACAAGTAAGTTACTTTTCCGCTACAAAACAAGAACTATCAATGTATTGGGTTTTTTTTCCATTTATCCAGGTAAGGCAATTGAGAACAGATTCTCATTGCAATAGTGACCTGGAAACAGAAAGCAGAGTAGAAAAAAGCAAAATCAAGGCAAATGCAAAGACATACCAGGGCTGAAACTGTCCACAGTCCAGAATCAACGTTTTGGTTTGTTTTGTTTTGGGGTTTTTTTTTTTTTGCTGTCTCGGGCTTGACTCGGACTTGTCTCAGACTCGGCCATTGAACTCGCAAAATATTTTTTATCAACTCAACCGAGTACAACCTTGTTTTTATTCCGGAAAATTAACATCCTCCTTCAGAAGACACTAATTGAAATGAAGTTTTTCAGATGATCAGAATCGCCATCTGATTGGCTAACCTGACCGCGAGTGCCAAAGCACACAGTCTTTTTCTTCCACTCATATCAGCCCTCAGCGCAGTTATAAAATTTAATTTTACCAACTATTAAGAACTGGCCTTAAGCACGATGTATTAAATTTAAACAAAAAAAAATCATGAAGCAACCCGCAAATTATGAAAGAAAACAATTTCGGACATATATGGCACCACGTCAAACTTTGTTGGAAACTTGCAGAGGCACCACAAAAAGTTGTTATTTATCTGCATACACGGTCAATAAGGCAAAGGGTCCCATACCATCTAAGAAGAGTGTTCAGCATGTTATCGTGAAAATCTGGATGTGCATTTCGACTCGGATTTTGTGGACACGACTTAAAGTGAACTCGGACCTCTGTGACTCAAACTTAATTTGGACTCAATAAAGGTGAACTTGACTACATATAAACTGTGCAATGTGATATACTGTAATTACATATTCACACAATATAAAATAGTTTAAGGCAGTATTTACATCGTACTTTCCATTCCAACAGAGCACGTAGTGAATAGAAAGTTCCTAAGAGGCTAAAAAACAGGTACAGCAAACATGTGCAGTGTCCGTCAATAACCTTTTCAATGATGGTAGTGGAATGAATGAGATGAGTTTTGTTAATTGTTGCAGAATGCTCCCGTCATTTGGGACAGAAAATTGAAAAGCTGATCGACCAAAAACACTTCCGATTTTTTCGTGAGTGATGATGTTAGTGAATAAAATCGCTGGAATGGAGAATGTGGGTGGCGATATACGCATGGTGAGCAGGGAGCAAAAAACAACGTTCGAAATCATGATCGTTATTTTCGTAGCCCGTCATTTACGGCATGGTAAATAAATAAATAATAAAAGGCACATTTAAGAAAGACTACTGGGTACAGTTGAGACAGTTGCAGTTTGCATTGTAAAATAAGTTCAATTTCATAAAAATTGTTATCAATACACACAACCGGCATACGCACGTACGCACGTGCGCACGCGCGGACGCACGCACACACACACACACACACACACACACACACACACACACACACACACACACACACACACACACACACACACACACACTGACCAGCAGTCGGAGTCTTCCCCTAAAGATAAGCACAAATCACCAATTTGCTGCCTTTGTGCCCGTTTCCATGGAGACACTGTTAAAAATAACACGGGCGACGGCTTGTTTTGTGCCATTCCGACAACATAGCTGATATATTGTCGAACACGCGCAATATAACCACATATGGAATGTCTTTTCTGACCGTTTGCTTAGCACCGCCGTGAGACATTGTTCCCAAGCTACAGGACTACAGTTTTGTTTGTCAACAGAGTTTAAATGGCCCATTGCCTTGTGTTGTTTCCACACCTTTATCCAAAGCACATGAATAAAAATCTCACGGCACATCGCCTTAAAAAAAAAGTCACAGAAACAGTCCATCTACTGAAATAATGATGATCCCCTCTGAATTTACCCACACGTGTACTTGCGCAGTGTGAAGTCTGGGCCCGATTAATTGAAGACAAAGTTATTCTTCTTTTGTAGGCATGGCAACAGGTGGAGATGCAGGTTAATTGGGTACCCCTTGCCAGTTTGTGGAAGAACATTTCATTTCTGTCACTATACGTTGCTGACATAAATAGATGAAGAGATTACATTATTTACAGCAGCCAAGTGGAATTGGGTCATTTCTCGGAGAAACATTTCATTTTGGTGAATCGAGGCAACGTTTTGAAAATCACGTTTGTCTCGAAGCAACTCTCCTTTGATCTTTGTGATAACCCTTTGCCGATAAGATACAGTACATCCAAATAAGAGTCGCTGTTGGCTGAGTGGAATACAGCAGAATAGATGAGAATAATTTCCCCCTCCAGTTTACACACAGCTAATACTCAGCCTCTTAAGGAACACTGTTGTAAAATTGGGCTGGTGAAAACACTGCAGAAGCCTTGAAAAGCTTGAACACGGAGATATCGAACAACAACATAAAATATTCAAACGCTTACTCCCTGGTGCCGCTTTTCTACTCAGATTTGAAGACATTTTAGAATTTTACACATCGTTAAAACATCTCATACTGCACCTTTTATACATTATAATTCAGATGTTGGGTTTATTTTCGACCATTTCCAATGGTTACAGTATAGCAAGAACGTATGCCTGAATGTCAATTTCATGGAAGAAGGGCAATTCTTTTCTTTCTCTTGAAAAATAAAAACATGTGCTAGAACAGTGGTCCCCAACCTTTTTTGTGTCACAGACCGGTTGAGACAAGTACCGTACATGCTGTTCGCGGACCGGCAACCATTTTTTTTTTTTAAATGTACAGTCATAATACTTCCTTTACTAAATACAATACTACAAAGTACTGTTGACATTCGTAGCTGTGTTTAATTTATTTTTCTGGTGAACAATTTGACATACAGTGTACATTTACTCTACATTCTAGTACTATTCATACATTTTCATTAGACTTTCATTTAAAAAAAAAAAATACTCCAATTCAGGTAAATGTTCACCATACATGTCATCCAACTATAATTTCATTAATTGTCTTTTTAATTGTATTCATCATGCTCATTTTATTTTGATAACGTGTTGTCAGCCCTATCACTTTAATTATTCAGATTTCTGAATCTGAATAATGGTTTGTCTTCAAAGTGCGTGATGTGTTTTGTCACTAGGGGGCAGCAAAAGAAATTTCAGTACTGTAGTAGGATAATGCCTCATACATCGAACCTGCAGTTATTTTGTTAAAATTTCCCCTTTTTTGGCAAGCTAGCTGTGATGTAACAGTGACTTTTAAAAAAAAGGACTTATGCTGGACCCTGCGATTCAGCTCTGCTAACCAATACAGAGAGGCCATAAACATGAATCTAAATGAGCATTTAAAACACACACACTTGTTGCCAGAAATGATTTGCAGGTCAGAGGGGGCACAGAGGGGATATGGAAGAGGGCCACGAGACAATAGTGCAGGTGTGCAGCACACACAAAAAAAGAGATGGGTCGGGAGAATTAGATACACAGGAACATTATGAATATGGATGCAAAGAAGTTCAAAGGCACATCAGGGCTTCACTGAAAAGAGAAAAAAAAAATCACGAGACTGTAGTTGAAATTTGACGAGGGAGGAGGGGGTCTCATTTCTATCAGGCATAATTGTTTGATTAAAGGGGACATATAATTGTTTTGGTTTAGGGGGGTTTTGGAGGGGGAGTTGTATAAATTGTACTTTATAGCAGTGGTCTCCAACCTTTTTTGCATCACGGACCAGTTGAGACAAGCACATGCTGTTCGCGGATCGGCAACCATTGCTTTAAAATTGCCGGTTTTTAAAGCACCGGTACTGACAATAAAAATGATTATAATTAAACATTTTATTGAACTCGATTTTTTTTTAATTAATTTCAAACAGTGTTATTCTGCTGTGTAACAAATGCAGAATAACATCAAATAACACGGTGATCGACTAAGAAATGGACCAATCGGGAATTATAAATACGCCCTATAAGGTAAACGTAATAATAATAAGTTATGATCCTACATCCGCCGTTAGAATCATTGCTCCTTGCAAATGTGACTGATCAAAAGATGACACCATTGATTGCCGCTTTCATCCGGTGGCTGCCGGCTGTATACTGTACTCTGCTCACATTTTCATGCTTTCCACTTGATCACTCGCATGCTACTTGTTCAAATGATTCAACGGGTTTCTTGTATGAGGGGAAAATGCACACACTTGGCCAGATAAGCCATTTTTCCTTCCTATGTCATGTGACACATTAAGGTTAAAAGGTCTCTGGTCTGACTAGGAAGGCAGTATGCTGGATTTGGTGTCAAATAAACCTCAATAAATAAACGCAATACTCAGCCATTATGGTTCAAGATGTACTTCTGATTTTAAAAAAACAAACCGTTTTTCTATTTGTTTGGTATCTCATCAAGCCGGGGTTGAAAACTCAAAAGTTCCTCAGGTCAACTGCCAACAGTCGTCCAAAATCAGTGACATCTAGATCTCCAGATTGTAGTAGATTTCGAGCAGAGTCCTTTCTCCTTCTGTGTTTGTGAAAGATTTAGCTTCCTTTTTTTTTTAGATCCCTTGTGTTTGAATGACTAGTGGATTTTAAAACAACGCAAGTGAGCGGCTGTTGAGCATACTTCAACGGTCACTTATTGCATAGAATCATGTGATACAAATTCGCAGCATGTGGTGGATTAATGCATTTAATGCTTGGTAGCTGACTGTCCCCCCCCCAACCCCCTCCACCTCCCTGTCCACATGTTACTGCATCATGAGGAGATTACAGTCGGGGACAAGCCATGCCCAAGCAGGAACCTACCATCACTCTCAAAATATGGGGGCAGTGTTCCATGTGAAAAACACGGCTCGACGCCAAGCATTTCTCATGAAATATCATCCCTTTTGAGTACAAAGTTATTTCCGGGGGAGTAAAAAAGAAAAAAGAAAACAAAAAAAGACTTCCACTTTCTCCACCGGATTAAGCAAGCAGAGATATTTTCATCTGAGGGGAAGCGAAAGAGGGGACAGCAGGTGGGCGAGTGAGGAGGTGGAGGGGGAGGTTGTGTGACTACAGATGTTGCCTGTCTAAATGTTTCGCTTTGTACAGAAATATTTTTAGCTGAGTTTGCGAGAGTGCCTGTGACATACAAGGGAAATGGAATGAGTGGCAAAGAAAGAATGAAAAGAGGGAAAACGGGGGAAGCGGTGAACAGCAGGGAATGATGGCTTTGACTTGTCTCGGGATTGGCTGCGTCCCTGTGCCATCGAAAGGTAGGGATAAAACGGAGTTTTTCAATCATTGTATTCTCACATCATTTGCGTCTGGCTCTGAGAATTGGTATGCGAATCTAGCATCGGTGGAAACCAAAAAGATGGTCACCTACCGGGTGTACTGTATGTTTTGAAATTCAGTTTAGTAATTTTAGCATAGCGGTTTTACCATTACATACCGTGCAGGTCAAATTGAACCCATTTTGGAAGCAATAAATCTACCATAAAAGTCACCCTTTCATCGTGAAACGTAACCACTTTTCCTAATGTGACCGAAAAAAAAGAAAAAGTAATTCTTTTGAACGGCTACTACAAAGTTTGTGAACACTGAGGCTGTTGCAGGTCAAATTTGAGCCAGATTTACTCAAAGAGATTTAACCGTTTCTGTTAAATCAAGAAAAATGGTGGTAGTAACGGGAATCTATATTTACCATAAATGTGTGTATTCTTACTGGACAGTGGGAACAGTGCTCAAGAGGGAGCCTGAAACAATCGCCGTAGTTGCTTGGGGTGGCGGGCCCACCACATTTTCACCCGTTCCAGCACAAATTTATACTGTTGCTGTAGGCTGAAGGCTCTTGTGAAATCTCCAAATGGTCAAAGGATGTAAGTCATGCACATGGAGACGGTTTTGTTGTTGTTGTTAATGGGACGGTGGGAATGCTGAGTTTGAAACAGTGGAGAAAACAGTGCAGGACTCCAGACTGCCCTTAAATGGCCGCATTTTGCCTCAAAAATTTGAGAGTAAAAGAAAACTTTTCATTTACTCGCGCATGTCGAATGTACATTTGCAGCTTATTATTTTTTTCAATAATTATTATAGTTGAATAGTTGTTTCCACCCATCCACTTTCCAATCCACTTAATCCTATCCGCCTATCCCAGCCGTTTTCGGGCAGTAGGCGGGGGACACCCTGAACCGGTTGCCAGCCAATCGCAGGGCACACAGAGACGAACAAACATCCACGCTCACACTCACATCGAGGGACAATTTCTGGTGTTCAATCAGCCTGCCATGCATGTTTTTGGAATGTGGGATGAAACCGGAGTACCCGGAGAAAACCCACGCAGCCATGGGGAGAACATGTAAACTCCACACGGGGAGGCCAGAGCCAGATTCAAACCCCGCACCTCCGCACTGTGAGGTTGACACGCTAACCACTCGACCACCGGGCCGCCTGAATAATTTTTGTTGCTGAAAAATATCTGCTCTACAGCCCATTTTTCAGTCATATAGTGAAAACGAATTGAAATGTGAACATTTTACTGACCATACTTCGCAAGATTTACAGTGCGTGCCACTAAATTTCAGGATAGGAACCACTGTGCTCCTAAGTTAAAAAAAAAAAAAAAACGTCCCACCACATTTGCACAGGTTCCTGCAGAAATATGCACCTGTTGGTCTTTGAGGGGTCATCTGCAAAAATACACTTTCCCCTTTTCTCTGCATTATTGATGAAGTATTCATCATCAATTACTGTCAGACAGGCTTGAATTGATTTCGGCAATTATGACGAGGGTCTTCTTGACCATACGATGCATGTATTAAAAATGAACCACATGTGAGGGTTAAAATCACCAATGATTGTACTTCATAAGCAACCTCCGGCATTGAGATACAGTATGACGCGATTGCTCTTCGGCTTTTGTTCTGCTCTACGCAACTGGTTCTTCAAGTAAACTGAGTAAACTTGTGACCACAACTGATATGTAACAGCAGTCTATGACAAGCTTTTGCACTTAGCGCTGTGGAGTGTTACTTGACCCAGATACACACTAATACGGCCTCGCTTAATGACTTTTTTTTTACTCACCAACATCTTGACTTGTCTCACTCTGGTTTGGACTATTGATTTTCTATTCATGGATCCTTTATTGAATGCTTCTACATCTTAGTCTTGTCTTGTGACCGTTTTTTTTTTGTTTGCTTGTTTTTTTTACCTTTAATTACTGATTATTATTTATTACTCACTCTCTATTTGTCATGTGACTTTTTCTCTCCGAATCGGTTCAACAACACTCAATACAATCTTTTATATACCGATGACTCACAGGTCTATTTCTTGTCAGACGGTAACACAACTTGGTGAAACACAATCCTGTTTTGCAGATATTCCAATTTTGCACAATAAAGAGCAGAATTAAGATATTGGGTCATATGTAACACTTTTTGCTGCCAGAGGTTTGAAAATCGACCGACAACTTACATCTATTGTGACATGAGGGAGGGTAATTGTGGGCATGTGTAACCGCGATGCAGAGTATGCTAACTCGCGCGCCAATTCAATCAGCACAGATGGTCCCAAATGATCCTATAATGCAGTTGAGTGCGCCTTTAGACAAAATGTTACGCATGCACTGAGGTGACGTCCATGTTGGCTGCTGTATATCTCACATCAACCTGACTCATCTGCTGCAGCAACATTCTTTCGGGACTGAAATGGTAGAAAACTGGATGCCTGGTGAGAACAGTCAGTCAAGTTTAAATGACACAGAACCAAAACATCTTCTTGGCATGCAAAGCAGAAATGAGGGCTTGGACCATATGAATCTTTAGCGACAAGTGCAATTGCTTATGTGTGTGCAGTCGAGATGTTTGACTTCAACATATTTCCTTGAGACCAATTACTACTTTCCTATAGTGTTATCCTGTGGCATCTCTAGAGCACAGAAATATGTTGAGTATACACAAATGTATACATTTTTCAGCAAACTGCAGAGGAAAGGTTCCGGGGGGAGGCACAACTAGATGTTCAAGAGGCGCTAGTCCTCATGCTTGCACTCAAGGAAGGTGGAAAGTCGGATAGATCCCACTCAGATTGTGCCAATTCCGACCACAAAGTAATCCAGGCGAATGCAATCAACAAAGATGGCAGATTCCGATACATTTATTTTTTTGTTCTGGTTCATCACAACACACTCTGACCTCCAGAAAACCTCCTTCATAGTTTCAAGCACATGAGAGAATATGTCCTGAAATTATAAAAAATATTTTAAACAAAGACCATTCCACAAAAGAATATCAAAAACTCTTGTTTTCCAAATTGGATCTTTTGAGTATTTGAGTATTATTATTTGAGTTTGAATTTAAAACATTTTATTGTCTTAATGGCTTCAGAAGTATCTCCATCTAGATAAGAGATTATTTCCAGTCAAGTCTTCCTTCATGAGTCCTATTCCGAATGAATGTTTTAAGTCTTCTTAAAGGGATTTTAATGATCCTTCCACAGACACTGACAGCAAGTGGAAGTCAGAGTAACTTTTTCACCTCTGATGCAGTCAAGATCAAAACTCTTTTGGGCCAGAAAGATAAGAAGCTGTCCTGAAGTGTTGGGTTCATTCCCCACTGTATAGGAGCAGCTTGATAACAACAGCCTCAAGGCTTGCTACCCAGACGCAAAAGAAGGTTTCCAATGTGAACTTGTGTGCTCTCGTACGCCCCCCTCAGTGTGGCTGCCACATCCACATTAAAATAAGGCTGCCTACCATTTTGTAGAGGCGGAATTCTGTCTGCCTCCCCTCGCACTTTATCTTCAGTTTAATGCACACACAGTAAGACTAAATGTATAGCAAAAATGTCAAACAAAATCTTTAAAACATATATATTAAACACATTAGCTGGACAATGGAAAACCAGAATGCATATTACAAGTCCCTGAAGACAAATTGGAGACATGACGAGAGACAGAACAGTCTCTTGCCTCTGCTGTTGCAGTGCAGTAGTGTTACCAGTAGAAGGTGCTGTTGCACGATGCCATTTTTGCGTTTCGTGTGGAATTGTGTCATGCATTAATTGTGTAAAATATGTATTTTGGTTGCTTGGTGATTAAATGAAATAATGGAATGGGATCTCTATGTACACTTAAAATGCCAACACACCCTTCAAAATAAATGCATGCTAAGTTGCTTGCTCAAAAGTTACTCACAAATCCTCATTGTTTCCCTCCCTCTTTTTCTTTCATTTTTCAGCCGTGTCAAACTTGGATATCGAGAGCAAGCTGTCAGTTCACTACCAGGCCCCATGGCACCAACAACACAACGTGTTCCATCCGTGTACCCGACCACCGTGTCTGGAGGAACTGCACAAAAACGCTCAGTTCAGCCTCCGAGCCCTGCACAGAGGTGACGACTATTGTGGTTTGGAGTGCCGTTGTGTCCTTTTGGATGCATATATTCATGCCAAAGTGTTTATAAATTTCAGACGAAAAACGGAACGAGCGGCCCACGAGTCGGGAGAGGAACAGGGTGACTATCTCCATCTCAACGGTTCCCGCTATACCCACCTTCCCCTCACCACATTCCATCAGACGGCAACAGAGAAGTCGGCTGGCGCGAGCGGTAAGCAGGACGCGGTCGCAATGAGAGCACGAGCAGGTTATTGTTCACCCGGTAAACCTGCTCACCTACACTGAATTCTGCTGGATTTTTCAGCTATTGTGTTTTTATGTACTGTGTGCAGAATGACAAGTCAGAATTTCAAGTTGCATGCCTTCAGTGTAATTCAACATTGTGCCACTAATGTCAGGCAGTGGATGGAGATGTTACATAATTTTGAGCAAGAACAAGAGGCTGGCATGATAACTACTGTACGTTACAGTTGTTGTTCCCTCAGAACAGAAAGAAAACAGCATGTGGATTTTTGTATGTGATGATGCGCCGCGTGTGTTAAAATAACAGTTGTTTGACCGTTTTTACGAGTACTGTAAAATCAACGCTAATTTCTGTTGCCTGGCAACCGGTGGTGCTGCAATTATCAAAGATGGCATTGCAACATTGAAAACAACAGCTTATCAAATGCCCGGGAGATTTTCGAAAAAGATGCAAGATGCAAAATGTTTAATGTTGAATATTGCGATATGAGCTTTGCGATTTTTAATGTTTAATATGTACCTCAAGAAATGACAGGTTTTATATCTAATTAAAGAATTAAAATGTTTCATTCGGAAAAATCAACGGGCTCAATGTATTCATAGCCTATGACTGTAGTTATTTAAAATTCTAAAATTATATATGGAGGGACGACGGTTGACTGGTTAGCACGTCTGCCTCACAGTGCAGAGGTCGTGGGTTTGATTCCGACGCCGACCTTCCTGTGTGGAGTTTGCATGTTCTCCCCGTGCCTGTGTGGGTTTTCTCCGGGTACTCCGCTTTCCTCCCTCATTCCAAAAACATACATGGCAGGTTAATGGAGCACTCTAAATTGTCCTCTAAGACAGAAATGTTGTTAACACGGGGGAAAGTAAGTCAACAAACAAGAAAGGAAACATGCATGGTCATGATGACAACAGGTCAGATTTTGGTTTTAAATGCTGTACTACTTTCTGACTATAATCTTATTGTGGTCTTGCCATGCAGCAAGAAAGAGAAGAGCGAGAGCGAGAGTTAGACTATCAACCCAGGAAGGTAATAAATAAATATAAAATTCACCTAACCAGGGGTCACCAATATGTTGCCCACGGGCATGTTCTAAAAAATTAGCCTACCAGTGAAGTGATCATTTGACAATCAGAATATTTGCCGAGATTTACAGAAACAATGTGTGACATATCAACATTTATCTGTTTCCTAGTATACTTTTCCATCTAAATTCATATCATTCCTACCATATCATATTGACAATTATTGTGAGAAATCATGAACATGATCAATGTCTCCACATATATACTGGTAAATAAAATGCTTACCCCGATAAGTCAAGGTAATTAAAGACCATTTTGATATTTCAAAAGTGTGTACAAAACTGGTAGGCCTTGAACATTAAACAGTCCCCAAGAAGTGGCTCTCACAATGTTGGTGACCGTTGGTTGACGCCATCCCGCCGTGCACTGTAAAAGCTGCCCTCGCATCTCATATGCACTTCCATTGTAACCATGTATCGTGATTGTATTGGGAAATGTAACTCATTTAAGACATTCATCATATCTCCGCCTCTTTTCCGTGACACTAACTCCCGCTGTTATTTCCCTTTCGCTTCTTCAAGGAGAGGACGGTGAGAGAAACGGAAATCCAAACCGCTCCGAAAAAAGTAAGAATGAGACGCGAGAACAGATCTCGAAAAGATATGCAAAGTCTCGCCTCAGACGATGTGGCGAGTTTGTGCACGTGATGTTGACTGTTATTATTATGTTCTATGCCTCCATAGGAGAGACCAGGGCGAGAAGCAGATAGTCACACCATACAAAGAAAGGTAACTTCAAAAACGTTAACGATGAGACATGGTTATTCTCTGAAGGATAAGATTAAAAAAAAAAATCTAAATGTGGATTTTTGTAATAATGGACAATAGAAAATAGGACACATCAGGATCTTGGACTGTGATTTAAGAAACCTCTCATGAATTCATCCTTTTCTTTTTATTATTCTTCATGACATCTTTTTGTCTTTTCTTTTGTTGCACCATTTATTCATAGTTTGAGTGCTTTTACTCACTTCATCCTATTGAGGGATGCATCTTCATTCCCTGGAATAGAAAGGTATTGGATCTGTGTTGTGTGTTCAACTTGTGTGTGTCCCATCTTCACATTTGTTCTGCTAGTTTCTTCTGTCCGATTCATTTATAGTACAAACAATTCCCCAATTTTTCTCGAGTTATACAACTGCAAGGATGCCTACTTTCTTATTTTAATACTGCTTGTTGTGGTTGACTTTCACTTGAAGGCTACCTCAACAGGCGAGGCAGACGATGATGAGGTGTTAACAGGTCACAAAACAAAGACCTCAGCACCTGCTGTCCCCGCCACCCCGGACAAAGAGACCAAATGGTCGAAGGAAAACGTGTCCCACTCCGATCAGAAGACAACTTCGGATGATTCTCTTGCCGTCTCCTCCTGTATCATCCCGATTAACGTCACAGGTAAAATACAAAAAGGTCACCTTTGATTTGTTTTCATCCTATTTGACAACTATAAAAAAATACCTGCAATCCCCTAGGTGGGTCTTTCATTCTGAAATCTGATTACTTTTCCTCTCGTGACCCGTAGTAGTCGAAAATGAACGCCATTCATTTTTTTCAGGAGTTGGATTTGATCGAGAAGCTAGTGCACGTTGCTCCCTTGTCCATTCCCAGTCGGTTCTTCAGAGAAGAAGAAAGCTGAGGAGGAGGAAGACCATCACTGGAATACCCAAACGAGTACAACAGGACATGGGTATGTTGGGTATTATTGTTATTTAGTTCCGCCTTATTTTTATAGATTTATGGATGGCTCAGATCTGGGGAAGGATCATTTTATTATACTCATCCAGTGCTTCTTGGTACAATCATGAGGTCCCACACAGGAATCATATAACTTAAAGGGGACATATTATGTAAAACTGACTTATTATTTGCTAATATCTGAGTATTTGGGCTCTCTGCAGTGTCTATCTGTCCATTAAATTTTAGTCTGGGTGTGTTTTTCTGTTTGCCGGTCTGTACATTGCGTGCGCCACATGCACCGATCTGCACACAAGACAAGTGATTTAGATTATTGAATTTGGGTGGATTGCTAATGACATGCCAACTCTAATTCAGGGGGTCGACAGCTCTGCGCTCAGGTGGCACACCCACCAGTAGATGGGGAGTGGCACAGCATTTTTTTCTCATTTGCATGAGAAAGACCCCAACCCGTGCCTCCAAAAAGGGTGCCGTTCCACGGGGATCTTAAAATGTGTTTTATTCTCATGTATGTATGAACGTTGGTTTGTGTGTGTGTGTGTGTGTGTGTGGCAAATGGACTTGATACATTCAAGGTGAATGAATAATTTGGGGTTTAATTATATATACACACACACACACACACACACACACACACACATAAAGGCCTATTTATTATTGTATTTGGCAATGGTAGTACGGGGTGGTAAAAGAATGGTACTCCAGATTAGGTTTACTGAAAGGCATTTTCTAATCTTGTGTTGCATCAGTTACACAGGGTTAGCAAATCATTCGCAGAGTGCTCGAAGATTCGTTCCCGAAATTATTTTTCTAAATTATTTATTTTTAAAATGATACATAGTCTTTACATTTACCATTGGACATGGTCTTAAAAAAATACCATGGAAAATATAAACATTGCCGGAAGACACATTTTCAAGTAGTGATCTACATTTTACCATAATATCATTTTGGTATATGTTCGTAAACCGAGAACCACGTGTAATAACAATTAAATCCCAAAAGAAAAAAACGGGTTAATTTATATGATTAAATAATAGTTGAAAATTTCCTATTTCCTGTGATGTAACCAGTACCACCCTCAAACAAAAGCAAGAAAAGGCACAAAAAGATCTGAGCTATCTCCTGGTTCATCTTTGTTTTCTTTTTTGTTTATGTATTTATTTTCATGTGCATGCAGTATAACAAAACAATGTACAATCGTAATGTACATTGTATTATATTTCTGCATTTAAAATGAGACTTTCAAAAACACTATCCTGTTGCAGTATCAACAATTTTACAATCTCAACAACAACAAAATTAGCAGAGTAGACTATGCTAAAGCGCATTATTACAGTCTTGTGGTTCACCATCTCTCCCTCATGTTTCATGATGAAAGTGACTTCAACATGACATTACTGAGACTCAGCATGCTATGTCATTTTACATTCAGACTCCGATGAATCACCGGTAGCAAGAGAGCGGACAATAATTGTCCATGCCAATCCGCACCAACTCTCGCTGTGTCACGAAGACTTCTCAATTAGTGGTCGCCTTCACCACACTCGAGACTCTGGCTGCCAAACAGATGATTTCCTCATAGCATGTAAGTTCCTTTGAATGTTTCCTCATATCATTCCTTCCCATTTGTCCACCAGGTTGTTAAAAGATCTACCCACGAACAACAACACATTCGATTTCCTAATAAAATCTCATCTAAATATCCTATCACTGGATAATTTCATGTCAACCTTTTACTCTTGCTATATGTTGGAAAACAACCATCTGTTGGCCACACCAACATCAAACAACCATCCGCCATTTTAGAGTACAGTGAACCCACGCTATTCGCGGGGGCTACCAACTGCAAGTCCTGCTGCGAAAAGAGAAATACAGTAGTTCGATATATTTAATGACTGTGGTCGGTAAAAGACAAAGAATAATCAGGAAAGCATCAAAACCCCGAATCTAGCACGGACACAGTCGTGAACCCAAGTTACATCAACGACTCGATTCAGTAGTTCAATTATTTAACACAAATAAGCCACCTTCAAATCGACTCATAGCTAGCATACGAGTCTAAATAACACACTAGCACAAATTGACACTATGTCATGCAAACAAATATGCATACGAGCCCTTGACACAAATGGTGTTAAGTCATGAAACTCATCTTTCAGCATGTACACACAATCATAAATGTTGACAAAGTAGACTACAATTAGCCGCTGCATCATGAGAAAAGCAAAGACATACTTGCAGTTTCACGTTGTTCAGAAGGTGCATTCAGGGACCACCAACAGAAAATGAAAAAAAAAAACACACCACATGATTAAACTAAAAAATATCATACCACAAGATGGGGCCAAAGTAATACTTGTATTGCTCTGGCCTGAACACAAAAAAGTGAGCTTTTCAGTGAATAAAGTAAAAAAAAAAAAAAAATCTACAAACAGGCAAATTTGCAAGCGCCCAACCGTGACTATGCAGGGTTCACTGTAGATCGAGCACTGTGAAATCCAAATGGTAGTCAAGTAATCAAGTGATGTAATGACTGTCGATCAACCCTGTGTCCCCACTGTATTCTATGCAGGTACAGCTGCTCCTTCCAGGAGGCGCATCAGAGCTCAACGAGGCCATCAGGGAATCCCAGCATCTCTTTCCCACTCAACAGGCAACATTTCTTCCCTTGGTGACCAGTCTGACTCGACATACACTAGTACCACAACCCACACTGGACGTTTGCGATCTCGTAGCCTCCCACGAGAAGGTGGACGCCTGATGGATAGTGATGAGGATGACGATGACAATTACGATGACGATGATGACGAGGATGAGGAATTGTCACCATACGAACCAGAGGATTTTATTCCACCCGGTCCGAGTCCGAGGCTGAAAATGATGATGATGAAGGATGAAGAAGAGAGCACCGATGACCAGGCGGCTCCTGAGCCACTGCAACTTGGAAGCCTAAAACGGTTGCAGCGGTCTGGGGAAAGAGATCGAGGAGAAGGGAGCCCAGAACATTGCTGGATGGAGAGAGGCCGTTCTCGCTTGCCTCGCAAAGCTGACATGGGCAGTTGCGAGATCTCTTCGAGTTCCGATACATTTAGTAGCCCAATTCACTCTGTGTCTACAACAGGAGTGCTGAGTAGCCACGCAGACCACAAGGAAGACCATCAGTCCTCCAGTGGCAATTGGAGCGGTTCCAGTTCTACCTGCCCATCCCAAACCTCTGAAACCATCCCCCCGCCTTCTTCTCCACCACTTACGGGCTCGTCACATTGTGACTCGGAGCTGTCACTCAACACTGTTCCCAATGCCATGGATGAGGGGTTTTCACTGGATCCCACGTATCATTCTGAACTGAGACCCCAAGGACCAGGCCACCGGTCAAACTCATTCACATCCTCAGCAACAGACCAGCTGGATGATGCAGGGGTCAGTACCGCCAGTGAGGGGGAATGGGCATATCCGCCAGACCAGGACCAGCTTGACCCAGACCGATATCATGACCATACTCAAAACGTATGTCAAACCCGCAGCTATAGCTCCAAACAAGCTCTAGAAGACCAAACGTGTTTCAGTGAAAATACCAACAACACCGACAAAGACACTGGCTCTCCTTGCTCATCTGATACGGGGGGTTTATACACATCTGAGCAATTTGGCAAGAGTAATCAGAGACACTACATATATAACAACTATGCAGACCAGGGGACCGATTGTGTTCAATCCAACATTGTGGCAGCACATCCCATTTCCCAAGGAGTTTACTCCTCAGCCTCGTCTGACTACAAAACAGGCACTGTGACGCTGGGGAGGCCCTGTCGTCCACTGAGGAAACCCAAACTAAAACCACCTCCACCTATGCGAACGTCCTCCCTGAAAGAGGCTAATAGTAGTGTTGATGTTGGAACAGACACACAAGCAGATCAAGACCAACCAAAGATGGTGAATGAACAAGACCTGCCACTGTCTTCCACAGATATGAAGTTGGAACTGGAACTTGGGGGCATTCCAGAACCTTTAGAAACGTCTTGTCTTGTGGCAGAGCCTATGGAAACTTGGGTTATGGGACTGGGAGAAACTGTGGATATAGTGGAGCCCATGTCCTTCAGCTCAGCAGATACACACTCGTTTAAGGATGAAGGAGCTGTGCAATCTGACTATGCAGACCTTTGGCTTCACAATACAGAGATGAAGTCCAACAATTGTGAGTACAAATCCCTCTCTAACTCCAGCACGGCGACAGACACAACTGTCATGGATTGTATCAAGTCACCGGACAGCTCATCCTCCACTGAAACACAATCGCAGTCTCTTTCCCAGTCTTCTGAGACGAGAGCTGCTAGTCCACCCCACCTGCCTGGAGACTTCAAACTTGGGTCACCGGAGAAGTTGGCTGGTCTGGCATCACCATCCAGTGGTTATTCAAGTCAATCAGAAACACCGACCTCTACTGTGCCCTCCACCTCAGCAGCGTTCTTTCCAGGCCCGATGTCCCCTTCGACGGGCAAAAGAAAGCCCAAAGTGCCAGAGAGAAAGTCCTCTCTTTCATCCTCGCAACACCTTCCGAGAGACGGACCTTCAATTGCCTCCACTTACAAGAGAGACCCAGATTTCCCACCACCACCTTCTCAGCTTGATCTTAATATTATTCACGGTGGCTATGTCAGACACACGCTCTCACACAGAACGCAACACCTGCACACACTTCACCACAGCAAACACAGAGTAGCAAACGTTATTCCCACTGGAACAAAGCTGTCGGTCCCTGAGACATTAAATAGCAACCCTCCACCGTGTGCAAACGCTGCTGCTTTGATTCCTAGCTCTCATATGTTGACCATAACTCCATCAATTTTACGTTCAGTGCAGCTTCACTCTGTCAGCAAATCTAGTAATACTGTGACCAGCTCAGGCCTGGAATCTGCCAGTGGAGCAGCAACTGTTACCAAACCCAAATGTTCGACTAGCGCCGCAACTCTAGCCCCACCCCCAATGAACACTAGGCCACTCCCTCCTCGGAGACCACCCCCCAGACCTCCATCGCAGGACCACAACACCTCCCCTGATCACTCTCAGCCAACTCCCCCTGGACGTCACCCCGATGGGCCTCCTTCGTACGAAAGCCTACTACTCAGACAAGATCGGTACGGGCCCGGAACTTTCTGGTCGATGACAGCGTTCAGGACTCGTATCGACCCATTTTCAGAACTCTCTGATGACAGCTCGCCTTTGCATCGGCCAGTGCCACGTGCCCCTCACCCTTCGCCAGTGGATCTACACACGCATATCCGCTCACACACAGAATTTAGAGGGCTGACACATTCAGCTCACACACACCCAGAGTTTCGGATCTTGGGGGAGCGTTCTTTTTCCCAAGATGATGATGATGAGGAGGAAGATGAGGAAGAAGAAGAACCAGTAAAAGAATCACAGAGGGCCACATGTCACAGGGTGGGCATGCGAACAGATCACCCTCCCCCTCCAGCCTATGAGTTTGCCGGAGGATTCCACCTGGACTCAGGGCCCTGGACTAGTCCAGTCAAAGTGCCTGGTACCACAGTGGAGACATCGCACCCTTACCTAATCAGCGATGCCAGGAGGATAAGACAAGTGGTGCAGGATGAACAGGAAGAGACATCAGGTGCTACCAGAAGTGCCCATCACCTGCTGCCACATGACAATAAAGACGACTCCACCACTCCTGACACAGAAGACTATTTCAGTAAAGGTAAGTTTGTGTGCATTTTAACCTACATTATCAGACATAGATCATGTGTGATAGAAATGTTTTCTGTTGCAGATTCCACACCCACTGACAACTCACTTTCCCCTTTGACGGATGACGCCAAAGTTGATGACGATATCACAACATCACCCAACAAGTCCAGAACCACTGAGGATCTGTTTGCCATGATACACAGGTGCTGTAAATTTACCACGGCATACTTACTGTAGAATTCATTCGATTGAGAGCACCAGTTCATAAACCACACATATGACACATCCAAATTTGAAGAGTGTGCTACCCCCTGTGGCGCACAAGCCTTAACCTGACAGTCCACACCATATGCATTAGAGGTGTGTGTACCTGGACTGATGAGACAGTTGGGGAGGGTTGATTGTTCTGGGTGTGTGTTGACTTGTGGTGCTGTGGTGTAGAAGGTATTGACCTATGACCATGTCAAAGTGTCCTTGAGCCTGAAACGGAACCCTCCGTTGCTCCTGATGCTGCTTCATCAGTCGGTGAATAACGGGACAGAAGTAAAGCGCTTTGAGTACCTTCAAGGTTGAGAAGCGTACCAGAAGGGAAAGCTCATTCATGTCAATATAATTTATATTTTAGTGTGTTTATTCTTTGATTGGTATTCGTATAATCTTTTTTGTCAGTTTGTTCATTGTGGTGTTACACGAAAAGCACGTTCAGATCTTGATGCAGACAGTATTCATCCAGCTGTCTAAATCTTGGTTGTGACTTTTTCCATTCAGATCCAAGAGAAAGGTCCTGGGCCGTAAAGATTCGGGAGACTTAAATGTGAAGTCTCGTCTCTGCACCACAGCACCAGTGAACCCTAACAGTGTCGTCACCAATGCCATTATGCCACCACCCCCTCCACTCAACACCCCAGCCACCATAGCCACTGCTTCCGGGTCACAACGTGTCCCTGTTCCAATCTATCGCAGTGCCAAGAAATCCAGTACATCCAATGAAGAGTTTAAACTCCTCTTGCTTAAGAAAGGCAGCCGATCTGATTCCAGTTACCGCATGTCAGCCACAGAAATTCTGAAGAGCCCTATAACTCCAAAGAGCCACGGGGAATCCATTCCGGAAGGCCCCATTGGCCAAGCCGAAGAGACCCCCGCAGTGCACCAGGAGCCGCCACTCTCCAACTTGGACCCAATCCAGATACCAGGCCTCTTTCCCAGGGCCAACTCTGAGAGCTTCACCCCCAAAATCCTGCCTATGACCGCTGCATCTCGACAGGGACGTTCTCGGGTCCCACCAGTAGCCAACAGTAGTCGCTATAGTACTCGTAGCCGCCTCTACACTGCTCCCATGCAAGCCATTTCTGAAGGGGAAACGGAGAATTCAGACGGAAGTCCCCATGACGACAGATCTTCGTAGAATTTGTTGACATATATACTCTTTTTGGAAATGGCCCTCTTACTACTTTTATAATATTGGGTGCGTCCTGATGCCTTTCATCGAACGCACGCCAAAATCAAACTGTTGCGAAAATGTATTCGGAACTGTTGGGTTTCAGATGTTGTGAGGAACACAATGACAAAGGGTCATCTACAAAAAAAAAAAAAAAGTTTACCTTCAAACCATATGAAAAGGATAGCTCCTTGGTAGATAAAATATCTATTTTGATTGAACTGTCTTTTATATACATTTAAAAAAAAAGGAAATTAAGTTGCAAAAGAAAGAAAAGACATGACATTTTGTGAAAGAACTGCATGTACAAGCACATGCAATATTCACTGCTATTTGTACTTCCTGTCTTGTTTGGTGTGGGTGTGTGTGCTGTTGAGGAACTGCTTTCTTTTGAAATTAAAAATTCATTAAAAAAAAAAAAATTATATATATATATATATATATATATACATATATATATACAGTATATATAATACTCTTCCAACTGTTGGTGCCCAAGCAGTAACCAGACTTTGCATTGAAGCGCATTATAAATATTCCTGCCGACAAGCAAGGTTTATCTTGAGCGTAGGTTACAAAACGGTCCCAACACAACACCAAGTTGTTATTTCTGTCGGCAGACTTGGGATCAGGAGCATAGCATAAAAGACGACCACATAGTTCTTTACAGAAACCATATTGTGAAATTTAATATGATGCATGTATTTTTGTAAAACGTCTCCACTCCAAACATGATGCTAAAGTTTCATCGTGTTGCATGACCCGAATGGAAACATCCCCCTAGATTCTCAACTGTCTGAACATTTTGTGGTTCCTTCGTATCATACGGAAAACGATTCTGTGAAAAGTTTTAGCGACTGATTGATTTATAACACACTTCCATTGATCCAATTTAATGTTTCGTTTTTTTCTGGGATTTTAAGTAGTAGACGGGGTCCATTTGTGGAAGACTTTGGGACAATCGCAGTGGCCTTTCTTTGCTAGATTTGCTTGTGTTCAGTGTGATTGACTCTACAAGGACCCTGGCCAGAAATACATTTTAAATGAACCTTCAAACCATGTCACGCTATTGTAACTTGAAGTAGAAAATTAGCATTTGGAGGCGGTTTTAAAGGCACCATTCAGTTCAAATGGTGAAAAGTACTTTAGAGGGTCCTAAATCGGGTTGTCCAGAGAGTCATTTGCAAAGCTTTCCAATAACCGACCTCTCTTTTGCACTTGATGATTCTTCAAGAATATTCAAAAGAAGTTATATCTTATAATGAAATTCCATATGTATATTTGTATTGAATATAAAGTCATATCTATATAAAACAATGAGAAGACATTTTTAACAAGAGTGTAGCAAAGAAGAACAGGTCTCACTGACATGACATACAAATCTTAACAATGAACACTGTTCTCTCCTCGTTGCCTATCCTTCATTTGCACTGACCCAGTAGCACCAGACAGGTGAGAGCTCAATGCGCCATTTTATCTAACTTGACAAATATTATTCAAGTTGAACACGCTCCCCAAGATTTAAACTCAATTCATCCATGGGTGTAGCCTTTGGACACCATTTATATACCAAGGTTACCTTCCTTTTCCAATTATAGTGGAGCAGTACATTTAGAGAATCAACTAGAGCAGTGATTCTCAAACGTTTTACATCAAGTGCCACCTAAAAAATTACTTAGCCCCCTCAAGTACCATCGTCATGACCAACATTAACCCTTCCGTGCATCCTGTAACCTGATAACATGATAAGCTGTCCATTATAGTAACCATCCCTGAAAGTGTTCAAATATACTAGTTGGCCCAAGTGTTCATTATCAAGTATCAAAGTATTGCACATGGGGCTCTAAACTGTTTTATTTTGATATTTGGCATTTACATCTCAATCTATTTTGTTTTTAAACAATGTCGAGCATTTGGTCCATTGGTAATTGTAAGAAGAAGATATTTTTTTTCCCCTCAACAAAATTGAAATGTGCATTTACAACAGTAAAAGTACTTCCCTTTCTCAGAATGAGTAGCACATTTTATGCTCTCCTTCGCTTCCTGAAGTAACGCCAGAATAGACACGAGCTGATGTTAGCAGTGTTCATCAGCCATCTTATCTGCCTCATAACCGAGTCTTGAATATTTATTCAGCAAACGTAGACACACTAATTTCCGTGGCTGGTTGCAAAAATTGAGGGATGGGTGGCTCTCCCCTAAATGTGATATCATATTGGAAGTATTGCCTCCTCCAGCAGCCACTTTTCAAACAAATGTTATGCATGTCCCTCCTCTACCATGCTGTGGTACCTGAACATTTCCCTAAACTGACACATTTTTTGTCAAGGGGAAGGGTCATCGGGCTCATGCACTGACTGCTCGCACCAACAATGAGAGGGCGAGGGATCGTGTCGCTTTGCCTGCAGTGACGTGGTTTTGAAAATGTGACATTTTAAAACCTTGACATACCTTGAAACCGTTAATTGGGCCATGCCTCTTGTGAACCATTGTTACATTATGCACAATTTGCACATTTAGCTGCACTTAAATATAGAACATAAAAAATACTTGTTGGTTCAATTCAAATGTATTGCACATAAAAGCAGAGCTTAAAAAAAATAAAGAAACAATTGCTAAAAATCAAATGAATTCAACCTCATAGTGAAATACAACTGAAGTGGACTTGGGAAGTGATTCTTTCTTGCACCACTAGAGGGTGACAAGAGGAAAAGGTCCATCGATTAACAGCTTGAACTCTCACCTGCCTATCACAGCAAACGTTACTCACATTCAGAGACCGCACTTCAATCGAAACCATTCACTGTATTCTGTGAATACCTCGCCAAACATATTGTTGTTTTACTGTAAATGCTAGCTAGCTAGATAGATAGATAGATAGATAGATAGATAGATAGATAGATAGATAGATAGATAGATAGATAGATAGATAGATAGATAGATAGATAGATAGATAGATAGATAGATAGATAGAGTAGCAGACCAACAGATACTCAGCGAACCTGAACTACAGAAGTGACACTGTGTAACTTGGAGTGAGTAAAAAGCTGTGAATTGCGCAAATTTTACATTCATGACACTCACATGGCTTCATGGCACTTGTTCTTGACCATTGTTTTATTTGTTGTGTTTTCTATCACATGCAATAAGACACAAATGAAAAAAGAAAAAAAATGACTCCACCATATGTGTATTTTTTATCTGAGGGATGTCTCCAAATGAGAAAAGAATTTGTATTTTCTGTTCTAATGTCAAGTTCAATAGTGTGTTCAATAGATGTACAAACTGTCTGGCTAATTCTGTTCTGTATAGTTGTGATCACAACAGGGGTTTATCTTGTACTGTATATCTTACTCACTGGACAATCATATGTTTTAAGAGACTGAAAAAAAATTCTATCGAGAAATCAGAACACTTGTGGTGCTGGGTCCTAGTTTTGCTTGAGCCGCAAAAGTTGGTCTGGGAGATATTTTTACTTTCAATTGGAAAAGGACAGCTTGAAAAATAAAAGAGTGAGAGTAAAAGGCTCAAAAGTGACTTGTAAAATAGTCATTCTACTTTTGTTATTCTTAAAACTTGAATTCCCATTTAATATTGTAGACAATGGATGTGAATGGGTTATCTCTCCGCCACTTGAAGAATGCAATGTGAAGATTCTATTTTAAAACTTGGAAAAAAACAAACAAACTAACTAAAGAACACGTAAAGCGTTGAAGATTTGTCAGGTGTGTTCGTTTTTCTATTCATTTATCCCGACGAGTTTGTATTATTTCTCAATTCAGTGGGTACATGACACTATTGGCTCAGTAAAACAGGAAAGTGGGGTTACCATTCAAAATCAATGTCACCTCTTATTTGTAAAACTAAAAAGTCTCATTTTATTTGGGAAAGCAGCAAAAACAAGATTCTTAAATTCAAGTGTTTCAAGTGTTTTGATGTTTGCTTTCAATTTTGCTGTAATGAGCTGTGACAGACACTGGACATTTTTTTCAAAGGTGTACAGTATGGAATAGCACTAAACAGAGTTTAAACATTTCAAATATATGTGAGATAACACGCAAGTGTAACTGTCTATTTAAAAGAAGCTCCAAGTTTAAAGGACATAACAGATTTGAATCGTTTTTGTATTTTTGTATAAACTTGTAAATACATTTTTAAAAGAAAACAATGTTGAAATTCTTTCTTTTGCAAAATAACCAAATAAAAGAATGAAAGCAAACAATTTGTCTGATTCATTCCAATCGATTGTTGTTGTTGTTTGTTTGTTTTTTAGAATAGTAATGGGCTAGATGAAGAAAGTGAACACAAAGATGAAAGAAGAAATACAAAAAGAGAAGAGAATAGCAATCCCTACCATTTATACTATACAAATTGCCCACAAAGTCTCTTTACACATGTCAGAGGTCTGGGGTTCGATATTTGAAAATAAACTACTCAAGTACAGTTATTCAGTATTTGTGCTTCATTTTCATCCTAGCATTGTTAAATTCTATTGAAAACACTGAATCACAAGTGCACCAAAATAATATCAACACTAGATGGAAGCATAAACCCACTGTATGATATACCCTGAAAGCGGTACAAAACCACACCGCCGATAATGTTTTCAAGGTTGCACAAGTACAAATTCTACTGCCAGTGATGGGAAGTAACGAGATACAAATACCACACTTAGGTAAAGTCCTCGTGTATCTGTACTCCAATTGAGTGTGTGTTTTTCTGAGGATTTACGCTCAATTGACTTCATTTGAAAACAGAGACTTGGAGTTAGGACTCCTTTCTCAAAATGGGCTCCTTAATTTGTCTCAACCTTTCGCAGGTGACGACACGACATCCACAGAGAGACGTAACGTCAACTGCAGTTTGAGATTTTGATTGATTGAATGAGATGCTAGAGGCTTGAAAAATAAATCGTTTTTCACCAGTGTCACGCCTCCCTAGCAGCAACGCCAATTTGTGTCTCTGGCGTTGGGAGGCACAACCAGACCAAAAATGAAAGAAAGTCACCAATTTATTTTGTGAAGTGTATTTGAAACGTTTGTCTTCTAGCCACTCACTATCGCCACTGTGCAGCCGGGCGTGTTATTTGGTACCTGGTATTTAATTGGTGACTTCATCATGCCACAATTCGAGAAGCTATCAATTCATAGGGGGATAAAACAGCATGGGGAGTTCTTCACAACTAATATTTCTCCGATAACATGACAAAAATCACAAAAAGGTTGAAATATAAATGCAACTGTCGTACTCACGCAAATGATTACATGTGTAGACTGCGACAGCCGTGTTTAGCTCTGCAAACTTGCTCTGACCGACCAGAGGCTGGGCGACTTGCTGTGATCGTTTGCTATGTGATTGGCTCCCAAAATAATGAAGGTCCTTCATGTTCCACGGCTCAGCACGACTGATTCTGAAGGCCATGGACAGATTACATTGACAGAGCAACACGGACGCTGAAATGTGATTGGACATCAACGATAATATCCACTTGCACGAACTGGAGGCAGTGCGGCAAAGAGAAACACTTAAAAACAAATAAGAATAGATTGTTGGGAATAAATTAATACAACCTTGTGGAACAAGTACTTAAATTTAGATTGTAAATTTACAATGCTCAGAGTATGATGGATAGGGAGGATTACATTGTGGCCGTAACAGGTGAAAAAGAATACCGCAAGGTCAATGTATTCTTTCCAAGTATTGTATCCTACACCTGAATTTGTCTAAGCTACTACTAAAAATGCATGACTCATAAAGTGACTGGTAAACAAATAGCTGATACTTTTGCATTTGACAGGCTGAAAATGTTGTTTCAGAGGTGTATTCATTCAAATATTGAAGAGGATGCTTTTCCTCAACTCTACTGTCAACTACTGCAATATGATATTTGGAACAAGGCTTAATTAAGCAAGTTATCAATTATTTGTATCCCTCATGCACCCCCACAGCCAGAACACACAATCCCCACCACGCGGCAGCGCTCTTTGATATTTCGGTGTAAGAATTCATTATTGACGAAGTAGGCGTGTAGTAGCCAATTTTTCGGTGGGGTGGCAGGGGCCCTAAGGGGGAACAAGAAAATGAATGGGGTCAATTCTGCATCATAATTTACTTATTCAAAGTGTTTTTTTGTCAAGCCATGATGAACAAACGGTGATTGTTTTTCATCAATCTTTTGAACTTTTCAAACGGTAGAGTCAGCAACATTTTAGACAACAAATGACTGGATTTCTCCCCCAACAAAAGGTGCCACAATGAATGTGCATTTGCCAAAAAACATTATATCCAGATTTTTTTGTGCTGTGTGGGTGTGTGCACGCCATCTTGCTGACAAGGAACTTTTGAAGTGAGTTGAGGGGCCTGTTTTAGACAAAAGTAGCGCCCGGCCCCCATTTTGTGGCACCTGTGGGCAATTTCAATCCTGTATTGGTGGCAGGGCTCTGTTCCGATCCGTAAAAAAAAAAAAAAGGTTGGGGCACAGTGATGTTCTTGGCCTCAGGTCACAAAAAGTAAAATAATGTCAAGTGCAAATGTTTAATTGTGTGAATGCATATCAAACATACATACGCATTTTTTGAGCGGAGAGTAAAAAGTTTATATGTACACACAAGATGCTGCAGGGCATTAAATGACAAGGCATTTCATATTTACATACTGTAGTTGGGTTATATGGTAGCTCCTCTATGATGTAGAATAAACACAAACAACACTGTAAAAGATCCTCTAAGAAGCTACTAAAACCTGAGTTTCACGTTAAAGCCAGAATGGTTTCAAGTATGAACTGGTTACCACAATGGAGAGCAACAGTGTGGAACGGGGGGCGATGGAAAACACTTTGAAAGGTTTTCTGAAGCCTAAAAAGCAAAACGGCTAACGGCAAATCAGTCATTAGTCTGACACCAGAAGTAATGGTGTCGTTTTCGACAGGAAAATGCAAACGCTTACACTTGATGGGCTTTTCTCGCAGCATTAGATCGGTCGCAACGCGACTGTTCTTGTTGCCATAGAAGAGGTTTCACCTTTCATCCAAGCAGGCTTCATTCATCACTTTGTGCACAAAGGCTGTTAAAAAATAGCAGCTCCTGATTGGATGTTTGTGTGCAAAACCAAATATTTGCAGTTGGTTTGACTCTTTTAGGATGTAAAAGAGTAAAGCTGCCCCATTTAAGTCTTTTAAGATGGCTTGGCGAGGCCTCTGCTTAACAACAACCGCCGTTTGGGTGGAATAGGAGCGTCTCAGCCAAAACAAAAAATTACCGCCACGAAGACTCCAAACAACACAAATACATCTTATGTTGTGTTAAATTATGTCAACCTAAATTGCAACAGGATTTTGACAAAAGCCCAATTGAACTTAGCGCGCAAAATATCCTCTCAAAAACATTTTCGACTTATCTGGAAGATGGATTTCCACACCATCTGTTCAGCGAGAGCTTTACTATCTAGCCAATGTGCAAAACACCTTCTAAGACCACCAGAACAGACCGGTTGCAACCAATGTAATGCCTTAAGAATCCAATAACCTGGATGAATGTGAATATCCAAAGGCTTGTTACACTTTATTACACAACAAAACGAGTAAGAAACATTTGGCATAATTGAACAAACCTCCCTTTGTGCCGGGAACACTTTTTGCACAGCAGTTTGGCAGTGCATTACCTTGCCTTTATTTCAATGTCAATACTTGCAAGGTTCCAGTCATCATGTTTCAGGGGCGTGCAACTGATAATACGAAGGTCAAACTCAAGGTAAAAGCGTTGAGCTCATGGAACAGAGACAAGTAACACCTTTTCTGCAATTACAGCCGGAGTGCAAGATCTTCCGCAAAAATGATGGATTCAATATTTTGCAATGTTGGTCGGTAATTTGAAACAACCCCGCCCCCCCTTGAGACAATCGGGCATTTCCGCCTCACGTCTCATACACATGACTAGGGCGGTACCTTTATTTGACGACTTATGACAGTCAAAGAAGCAATCAGTCAAAAATATTATTGCATTGGTAAGCGAACATCACAGTGGTGTGCTCGCTGTCAGTGTAAAAATGGTGAAACAGCAAAAGCTACAGTGTTTATCTGAGGTTGTGTGCGCTTCAAAGTAATTAATGTAATTAAATAATGGCCTGTTGTTGTTCACGCTAAGGCAAAAAAGACTAATACAAAAACATGCCTCTGCTCGGATATTGGGTACTACTTACACTTCGGCTAAGGATCAAAAAACGTACCGCTTTAATGTAAAGTAAATGTTTGGTAACATAAAAAAAAAAAACATAAGGTCATGAGCAAACTTCCTCCTCTGAAACCAATTCAGTTCAAACGGAATCTTTTTTCGTCAGCGCTCCCAAGTCCTAAATTTTGAAACTGTGCAGGAGTGTCCAAACCTTTTCCTCTGATGATGATAGGAGGAAAAAAACAAACAACAACAAAAACAAGGATTCTAGGGTCACTGAATTATCTCCAAACACGAGAATGTTACAAAGAGAAATTCTGTTCTCCATTTTGCTTCTACATCCAGCCTTGAGATATGAACACGCTTGAGACTAAAATCCTTTTTCCCCGTTGAAATGAATGGATATGCTTTTAATCCGTACCAGCCTCCCTAAAAGATGACCTTTTTTTATTTGTAAAGTGTTTTTGGTATGAAATACACTGATATAAAATATTTTAAAAATAAACAGTTAAGACATTATTCAATAGCATCAAAAGAAGTTAACATGTTTCATGGGAAACTGCGCTACTCCTTCTAATGTGCCACCTGCAGGCAGAGGATAAGAAATTTATGCTGGCGGAGTATTGTCAGATGATCTATCAAGATGCTTGTGTTCAAATGCCTTTTGCCTTCAGGTGTCCAACACTGCAACGTTTTTGTCATAGTTTGTGAACACTTAGCTACACGCACTTAACTACGGCACAGCTTTGTGGTTGTTTGAAATAAAACACAACATTTAATTTGATGGTAAGCCTCAACTGGGAGTGGGCATTCAACAGCTTGAAGCTACTTTTTTGGGAAGAATTTTTTATTATCTACCAAATCGCTGCTTGTTGTGGAGCTGAGTTCACTGCCACCATACAGCGGTCACATCTCAAATTTTTGCTGACAGGCCAAAGCAAAAAAAAAAAAAACCCCAAAACAAATAAACCAAAATAATAATAATAATAATGTTGTCAAATGATGACAAGTCAAAGCAAAAATATGTACTGTATATAATAATAATGATGGCTCATATCCCCCAAAATCTCGCAAGATGGGTTACGGGGCATCACTGTAACAACATAACAAGGAGCAGCAATCTTGGTGGATTTTTCTAAGAAACATGTTATATGCACTTCAAACTCTAAAATCCCTCATAAGAGTTTCTTTCATTCACGAGAAAACAATTGCTGGCTGAAATACATGACTTATTCTACTACCGACATTGCTCTTCGCAAGAATAATGTTTGATTGGCGCGATTTAAATCGAGTTTTTTAGGGCACCGTGTTCTCCAAAAGGGCATTTTCCTACGCAAAAAGGTCAATTTCTTCAGATTTCTGGCTGTATTGTGCTCAGGTTGAAGCGGCCTTTCCAAGCGCTCACTTTTGACAGATTTTTTTTGGAAATGCCGTCACGTTGCGTATCACTTTCCTTGTGTCTTGACATAAGACGTGTTTGTTGTTAGTGATGTCGCAACCCGCCACTTTCCATGTTGTCCCTCTACTCTTTCGGTTATTTTTAGCATGTTGTGCGGGCCTCTAGAAAATGGACGGCAGGCCGCAAATTTCCCCCTGGCTCTAGTTTGGACCCCCCTGCAGTGTCAGTTCATGTATTTGTCTTCATCGTCAAATTCATCATCTTGAAAGTCTGGAAAAAAAAAACCCCAAAGGTGTAAGGTGTTGATTGACAATAGCCTGCAGACTTCTAAAATTCCCCAAAATGTACATACATTATGTACAGTCCATAAAACAGTGCACAGACAGGTGTTCTGATGGTTTCCGTCAGTGCTTCCCCTCCTGGATGCATCCTTGTGTTTTTGCCAGTGAGAAGAGAGCATATCGGTCCTTTCATTGTTTGGTCTGTTTCAGCTTCTCGATGTGATGACAAAGTTTGAGCGCGGGGCCCAGCTTGAGTCCCATGTACTTCATAATGACGTCACTGCGCAGCAGCATCAGAGCCTTGCCATCAATTTCCTGCAGGGAGAGCAACACGCATGTTAGCAGGCAACCGGATGACAAGCGCTTCAACCCCAGGCTCCAAACAACGATGACTGAAAAGGCGGTGCTGGCTACACATTCCAGACTGCGTGGATTTGAGCAAAGGAAGTGGCTGGCTTGAGGGTGGTCGCCTCCATCCCCGAGAAGCTCTGGCCTCTTAACTCATTCACTCCCAAAGACGTTTTTAAACGTCTTTTCAGACTTAGTCTAGAATTGGCTGGTACTGAATGAGTTAAAAACTGTCATTTGACCAACACTATTTGTAGCTACTTTTAGAGGTGTGCAATATGGACAAAATGTATCGGTACAGGTAATTTCCTATCCTGAGAATGATCGATTTTCCAATTTAGTATTTTTACTGAGAATTTGAATGAATAATGAGTAACATGTAATCTATAGTTATGTAATCATAATTTGAATGAAGAGTGAAGTAAAGGACACGTGTGGCTGAGAGAACGTTATTCTGTGGGAATTATATAACCTCTCATATGCGCATTAAAATGCAACGTCTCCAAGTGTATCTATATATATGTTGATAAGGTTTATATGCATGCTTGGTGTGCATTATTAGTGTTAAGATTAGTTCCACTCAACACTCTCTCATGTATTCCCAATCCAACTCTGTCAAAGCTTTGACAGAAGTGAGTTTTTTTTTAAAGTCATCACTTCATGGCAAAGAAAATAATGAGTACCAGACATTGTCATTTAAGGTCAAAGGGTATCATGCATAAATCTAATTTCAATGTTGCTGATAGGCTGCATACATATGGCCTAATTCTGAAGGTAAATTTATCAGATCTTGTTTTTTTGTAATTGACTGTTGTAAAGTTGAACAAATTCTAAAGGAATACATTCTCCTTGAGTGTTTAACTAACTTTTGTAAAATAATCCGCATTTCTGCCTGTAATTTATATTTCTGTTTTAAGAGTTAGAGCAGGGGTCCCCAACCGCCGGTCCGCGGACCGGTACCGGTCCCGCAGGGCATTTGGTACCAGGCCGCACAGAAAGAACATGCCTTAAGTCCGTTTTATTTATTTCGGAATACGAAAGATGTTTTATTTTGAAAAATTACCGGATTCTCCGTTACATCCGTCTGTGTCACGCTTGACTCACGTAAAACCACGCTTCACCGTCACGTGACCGATTACGCTACAAACAAAACGTTGGAGGTCGCAAAATGAGTTAAAAAAACTGCTGGACATCGCAAATGACGGCGGCCTTAAAAGTACGTTCGAGACAACTGGATTAAAGTTATGGCTGAATACTCTGAGATCACCACAATAGCAGTGTTGCTATTTCCGACATCCTACCTGTGTGAGGTGGGGGGTTTCTGCAGCAACGGCGACTAAAACAAAATTACAAAGTAGACTGGACATAAACCACACACTTGAGGTGTTATTGTCTCCTATTACCCCAAGATGGGACCGTCTAGTTGCAGAAAATCAAGCTCGGGGCTGTGGTGAGTCGTCATTTTCATGCACTTTGAATTTGCGTTGTATCGTATTTTGAAGGCATTAAACATTACCATAGCGATCAGTGTTGCGGCCAGATTAGACGCTCCTTGTGTTTATTATTATATTTCGAAAACACCACAGTTTTCATGCAGGTCATACCATATTATTTTGTTGTATTAATCCGCCACATCTTAAATACCGGTCCCTGAAAATATTGTCTGACATAAACCGGTCCGTGGGGCAAAAAAGGTTGGGGACCAAAACAGAAGTAATTTTGTTCATGATACCCGTATATTTAAAAAAAAAAATTTGTCCAATTAATTGCTTATCTGAATTTTTTTCTGACGAATCCCAGAAACAAATTGCATGACCTAAAAAAAAAAAAAAAAAAAAAACAACAACAATAACAGGGGACGGCCCAATGAATAAATGAAGTAAACAAGATGGAATTGATAGAACCAAAATACTCACGTGCTTCCTAAACAGCTCCACATGTGGACCAAGAGTGTGTGGGTCAGCCTCTTGGACAAACCGGATCACGTCGTCCACTGACCAGGAAGACACATCGTTCCCTGAACTCTCCTTGTCTTGTGTCGCGTGTTCTGGGCCTGTTGTTGAACTAGCTGCTGAGGAAAGAAGACAACGATCATGCTTGCAAAATTTCAGACACTTTCCAAGGCAATTTATGGAAATGAATGGAATTAAACCAGCAATTTGCAAAACTGAATGTTGGCTCTGAATCGGGAATTTAATGATTGAATAAGGATTTTAAATTGGAGACAATATATTTTAGTCTCACGCTGACTAAAACAATCACATTTCGTGCCACATTTCAAGTCCAGTTCAATATGAAGAGCCCATTACCTGAAAGGATTCAGCAAAAAAGCTTCTCAGAAAAATGATATGCACATACATGATGGCAGGCTTTAGTTATAGCGTTGAGAGCCCCCGCGTGGTAGCCATATTGGCCAAACGTGCCTTTGATTTTGAATAAATCGCCAACGGTGTCACCAGCAAAGCATCCCCATTCCACTACACTTCTTTCTCGATACTTCACTATGGGAACCACATGTGTAGGGATCTTCCGCTCACCTTTTCTGCGTCTTACGACGACATGGCGATGGGAACCAAAAATATCTAATTTGTACTCATCACACCAAAGGGCAGATTTCCACTGGTCTAATGTCCATTGTCTGTGTTCCTTGGCCCAAGCTAATTTCTTCCTCTTGTTGGTCTTCCTTAGAAGTACTTACTTTGCAGCAATTTGACCATAAAGTCCCGATTCACGCAGTCTTCTCTGGACGGTTGATGTTGAGATGTGTGTGCTACTTGAATTTTGTGAGGCATTTAAGTGGGCTCCAATTTGCGGTGCTGTTGTTAACTTTCTGTTGTTGCTGTTGTTAACGGTTTCTGAGACTGGTCATACAGATGAAGTTATCCTGTGCAACAGAGGTGACCCGAGGTCTTCCTTTCCTGGGTCGGTCTTGATGAGAGCCAGTTTCATCATAACGTTTGATGATCTTTGTTACTGAACCTGGGGATACTTTCAAAGCTCTTGAAATGTTTCGGACTGAATGACCTTTGCTTCTTAAAGCAATGATCGACTGTTGTTTTTCTTCGCTTAGTTGAGGAGTTTTTGCCATAATATAGATTCGAACAGCAGTCAAATAGGGGGCCTTTAGTGTATGCCAACTCTGTTTCACAACTCAAGTGAAGCTTTCAAACACAATTAAAAAGTCAAGAAATTCAAGCATTTAACTGTTGATAATGTGCAGCTGTGAACTGAAAGTCATTCCAGCTCATAAAACATCATCCGCATCATAAAGCTGACAAGAGAAGATACCATGATGTGCAAAGCTACCATCTGGGCAAAAGGGTGCCTACTTTGAAGCATCTAAATCAGGGGTCGCCAACCTTTCTGAAGCTGAGAGCGACTTCTGCAGTCCTGATTATTGCAAACGACTACCGCTTTGGTACGCACATCTGACAGAACAAATGTCAAAACAATTATCCTTGTTTATTGATTCATGCATGAGTAAGTTAAGACTGTTCAATGCTAATATTTGGTTAAATAATTAATTAATATAGTATTAATCAAAGGTCATTTGATTGGCAATCAATACACCGATTCAAGATAGTGTACTGTCCCTTTAAGAAGGCACTTGCCGCGCCTGGCATCAGATATATATATATATATGCATATATATATGCATGGAGCAGAGAGCAGAGGAGACAAACAGAGAGTTAAATCCAAACGTCCTACATGGTTGATGATTAACAAAGAACATATTTGATCAATCGATGAGCGTTTTGGTAAGTTGGAAGGTTTCATACCATAACTTTGTTGTGATGCTGCATGTGTGGATGTTGGCTAAATGTTACCATCGTAGCTGTGTGAAGATGATGCACATTAAGTGCACTATTTTCTTCATTTGATTTATGTAGACATATTGATTTACTTTTTTTGTGATTTGTTGTGCAGGTCAGTTGTTTTTTTGTTGTTTGGTATTTTTTTTGCTTAATACTCTTCCCGTTTTGCTCAAGGAGGGCTTTGCGTGTGAATGAGGGAGCTGCGCAAAATATTTGGAATTCAAGAGGGCGAGCCAGACCCGCGAACTCCGTTTCTAAGGACATACAGTACTTCCTCTTTATTGTGCATGAGAACAGACTCATTGGTGAACTTTCTGCCAGAGTGGTCAGGACGTTGGAACACACTAAACTCTGAAGAGAAATATTGGGACGCATTGAACTCTGTGAACAGAAGTGACGCGTTTTTATATCGCTATTGACATTGTTGTGATTCAGACATTTTTATTCTGGGCTTTCAATGATAGAATCAAAAGAAGAGGAAAAAAACCCAGAAAAAAAAACAACCAACCATTTGTGTGTCTTTGTGCGTGTTAGTAATGTTTTTTTGGGGTGTGTTAATGTACACTGCACCCTAATCATCCTATCAGTCTCATTTTCACAAAAGGTATTTAAAAAATAAAATAAAGCAGGTAAATCTTTAACCTACGGTGGCGCGTGACATGCGTTACCGAAAGTTGTTAGCGCTCAGCAGTCTGCAATTGCAGCTTGTGATCAGAGCTGTTGCGCCATATCTTTTATCGTTATCATTATTCTCATTCAGAGTTTGTTTCGTGTACAATTCACTGAGGGCACGGGCAAAGAATAGGAATCTAGAGGGCCGAGGGAAGCACTTTAAAACGGTACGTGTGAGCTACGATAGTGAGCAGGCTGCAAAAGTGTGTCGCATGCCTCCGTGTCAGGCTGTTGTTCATCATGGCGTGCGTGTGTATGTGCGGGCGCGGTAACAGGTTGATCGTGGGAGGTTGGTTGATCAAAAAGTCGATCTTCGGTCCAAAAGGTTTGGGCACCCCTGATTTAGACAATTAAAGACTAACGTAATCAAACTATAGAAAGCAAATAACACATCTGACTAGGTAGGGTGTGTTACACAAAAGAAATCACCCCTAATTTAGTCGAGGTGAGAGTCAAATAGAATAAAGAGGGAAATATTGTTGCTACATTCAGGGTATTTACAAAATTGTTACCAATTCTTTTGTTTACTTCAAGTAAAATGTTCTGTGATTGAAACTCCCTGCTCTCTGGCTTAACTCTGTTACCCCACTTAACTCATTCACTCCCGAAGACGTATTTGGATGTCTTTTCAGACGCCACACATTTAATCTCAGCTCCTCATTTTATATTAACTGTACTTGAAAAGGGTCTGAAAGGGTCTGACCCTTTCAGAGTTAATTAATTCCTAGAATTGACTCAGCAACAAGATGGTGAAGGTGTACTAGCGATGAACTTGTTACACACAGGCACCACATTTGTGGCGCCAGCACCAAATTACAAAAAAACGCCTGTTTTTATTTTAAAGAAATTGTTACCCAATAATTGTATGAATATTTCTTCTTACTGTCGATCACAAACAGACACACACACACATATGCCTATGTATTGAGGAAACACAGGAAAATACACGACTATTGCTGAATTTGAATAAACAATAAAGACCATGAATATTTTTAACATAAAAGACCTATGACTCCATAACTAAAATAACAAATGAAAGATTCAAATATAAGAGCCATGTAAAAGTAAATAGTCACAAAAGAGTGAAAATAAATCTGTCGTGATCCCGTGATCCTACCTTCCACGCGTCTGTGTGTGGGCACTTGTCCGAGTTCACTTGGGTTGGAGCTGACTCTCCTTAGAGGAGGAGGCGTGTATGAGTGTGTGGCGTAATACGGCCGTTCCCTCTTTGTCGCCCGATAGTCTACCGCTATGTGAGGGGCTCGTGCGTTAGGTCCAGAATCTTTTGCTGAATCGTTGTTAGATGGACTGTTTTCTGTGTGAGGCAGTGGTTCTGAAAGGAGAAATAAAGATGACGTGAGCTGGGTTTTCCTCAAAGCAATGGACTGACTGTATGTTAGCGACTGGGGCAAGTGATCAAAAGACCAAGGAAAAAACATTCATGGCTTAAATTCATGTTTTCATCTTTCTACAACAAACTGTATATAGCACGATGCCAGGCATCACTGCTGTCTATTGGATACACAATAAATGCAGCATAATTAAGCACAAGAAGAGGAACTATTTACAAACAACAACAAAAATGCTTTGCATATGGTCACTCTACTTTTACAGATCACGGTCGGGTCTGGAATGCATCCATCCATCACTTTAAATTCACAATAGACATACCCATTACAACACTGACAAACTCACAAAAGATCAGTCATGGTGGAGATTTTAAGATGTATTCAGGCAATTGTTGTATGAGTGACAGGTTGTCAACACCTATCACAGTGTGCCACACAGTCTGGACTGGCTTGGCTCTCCCCAGAGTGAAAAACTATCCTTTAAAAATGTATGTGCAACGACTGACATTATTTCGGAGATGAGTACAATGATCCCTCGCTATTTCACGGTTCGTTTATCGCGGCTTCAGTGCATCGCAGATTTTTTCATAACAATTCATCATATTCATAAAAATAAATAAATAAATAATGTAGGTCCGCAAAAAGTCCGCAAACGGTCCGGGAGAAGCAGCGAAAGTCAGCAAAACAACAGCGAGTCACATAGAGCAACATATACAGTATTACTGTATTTTGTTATTCATACACTAACCTAACCTAACTTATACATGTTTAAATCTATTAGTATACAGCATTAAGTAATGTTAATTACGACAAAATTTACTTCTACATGCATGTATACCATTAAATTTGGCCTCATATTTTTTATACTCATACGCATGTGCATGTACCTATACAGGTTCGCTACTTCGCGGATTTTCGTTTATCACGGGTGGTTTTGGTCCCCATTAACCGCGATAAACGAGGGATTGCTGTACATCAAATGAGTAAATGATTTAAAAAAAAAAAACATTCAACCAACCAATACGACTGAAAATACAAATGACTGTATTGTTATGTCGTATGTTGTTCTAAAAAGGTGCACATCTACATGTGGGCACCAGGGTGAAAATACAACAAATAATCAAGCCATTACCTTGCCTGAGCTTTGGGCCATTTGAAAGCTCTGATTTGATCGTGACCCGTGAAAAAAATAAAAATAAATAGAAACCTCACAGCTCTGCGCTAATTAATGTTTTTAAAATGATTTTATTTAGAACTAAAAGGAAATTGTTATAGGAATAAAGTCTTTGTTCCCCCACATCTGAAGGGCTATATTTTTGCACATAAAAGTAGCAGCTCAATAAATGTTTGGGAAACAAATTCATAATGATTCAATCCAAAGTGACTTTAATTAAAAGTTAAACACGTAACAACTGAACTGTACACAGTGAAGATATGATTTAACTAGACTGGAATTACGATTAATAGGAAGCCCTTTGATAATTGAGGAGGCCTGGTCAAGGCTGCTCTACTGTTCCGAAAGTTTGTAACCTGTTTCCAATTATGTTTGTTTCGGGGCAGGGGTGGAAATGTTATAACACTTTTTGCAATATTTATATCTGTTTATACTGTACACACAAACCTGACTTTGTCCTGTCAAAGAAGTGTGTGTTTTTGTTGAAGGGGCTGAACGGCTGTGAGCTGAACAGGCTGACACTCTCCAGATGCTGACATAGGTTCTCCAAGAACCGCAGCACTGTGGACGCACTGGAGACAGACGGGAGCTTGACATAACGGATACCATGCTCGGAGCGCACTGTAAGACAAAACAAAAATGCATACTATATTACTGTGTGTGTGTGTGTGTGTGTGTGTGTGTGTGTGTGTGTGTGTGTGTGTGCTGTGTGGGCTCACACCTGCTCACACGCGGGTTGAATGCATCCACAGTTAAAGGAAAACAGCAGATGGTTTGGGGTTAAGCGCCCTCCTTTTATCAGCACAAACCCACAACCCTCAATCTGCACAACACCCTCCCACCCAAGCCAAGCTTGCACAAACACACAAATGAATGTTCCCCCATCCCCTCCCCATTGGCCCGTACCCTTCCCAATCCCCCCCCCCCCGCACCCCCCGAGGGAGACTCAATCCGAGCTTCCAAAAACAGGTTAGATGCACATGTCACTTCTGATTACAATCCCAGCGTTCACGTCAGACGTGGCCACAGGCATTGTCTTTTATTTTCATCCTGTATGTCAGTAATTTCACCCCAAAATACACACGCGTAGTCAATCACATTTATTTCGGAATGACTTCCAATTTGGTCTGGGTGATTGCCTGTATGGAATAGGGAATGTGTCATGATTACGGTAAAAACAACCTCCAAGGCCAAAATGTTGAGAAATAAGAAAAAACGTCTTATTGTAATTTATTAGAGTATGTGTTTGTTTGTATTCCTGCTACCAGCATTATGTGGCCTTTTTAATAATCTTGAAAAAAAAGGCCTACAATATACTGTACAGTAGCCAGCCACAACATTATATGACCATCTGCACAATGTCGACTCAGGCCGCAACTAATTAATATTTTAATAAGGGATTCATCTGATTCTTTTGTTTTCCATCCCTGTATTCAAAAATAAGAAATTATTTCAAATCGACAGAGCAGAAAATGCACAAAATCAGTGATGATTCAGCGACTGGTTTGGGCCGTAACATGTCATAAAATAGGCAAAAAAAGAAGATGATCACGGTTTTCCAAAGTAAATGCAAATGTTGTTTTTTTTGTATTCAACATAAAGATAATCAGTCTGCTCTCATGGAGGACTTCAGAAATTGGAGAATACTGAATGATGAGAAGCTGAATTTCTGAGGATTTGGACCATTTCAAATTTGACAAGGGATCGTAACGATTAATTGATTACCCCCCCACAATTTTTTAAAAATCAATTAATTTAATACTCAACTCATTGTGAATTAATTGATTAATCGTTGCACTTCTAAAAGACACACAATACTGTAGAAAAGAAGCATTAAATAATCTGCCTTTACAAAGAAACTTGAGTCTAGCCGAGCTACGTGAGAAAATAAAATACTGTATAGGCAACATCTATCAAAACGGAGCATCCTCATCACCGAACAGACCATGTAATGCAGTTTTTCTTTTGTATCTTATGAGAGAATGCAGAATGATGCAGAGTGTGCTATATCGCCAATGTTTATGTGATCTTCTTTCATAGATGTTCACAGTACCCCATTAGGAAACATGCGAGTCCAAATTAAATGTTGCGCAGCTTCAGTGCAATATCACTTGTGCCAGGAACAGGTACCGCAGCACTGAGGTTAATTTGGAAGAACAGCAGCGCAATAGAAGAGAATGTAGAGGAGAAATAAGATAAGGCAGAGAAGGTCCCCTACTCAACTCCACTAACTGTCATTGTTCCCACAGAGCTAAGAGAATATGTCCGCCTGAAAGGTTATATCCTCTGTTTATATGTGAGTGTGAACGTAGAGTTGTAAGAAGGTTTATGAATATCATACCATTTATGTGAATATCCATTCGCTCATCTATGGCATTTCCATTGCATGTTAGGATTAGGCCAGCACACGTTAATATGTGGGTTGGGTGAATGGTTTTGTGTTTAACAATCCATATCATATTTAATTGTCTTTTGTTCTGTAGGTTTTACAGTCAACTTCAACTGCGAGTGACAAAAACAACTTGAAGCAAGCACGTTTGGGTTCTGATTTGGAGAACTCTGCAGCATCATTGTTTGATTTTCATTTGGTACAGGATAGTCTCCTATTTCTTGATAGCAATAGTAGGGAGGAATACCTGCTAAAACGTTTTCTTACGTCTCAGTGTATGTTTACAGGTATTTAAAGTATACTGTATGTTTTTATTTGGTCTCTCTATATTGCAGTTTTTCACTTATTGCAGCCAATCGGGTGAACAAAGGTTCACTGTGTAGATTGAGTATCCACAATATTGCTGCCAAAGTAAGATCTGCATGCCGAAACAAACTGTCCACTTCTATCACAGACTGCATTCAACTACAGGCAGCACCCAAATAGCAATTACCATATACCCTTGTTAATCTCAACCCGACTTTCCAAATCAACAAACACGATGTTCACAGAGCGGCATTGGACCACCAAAATCAACAGAGTAAAGCCCCTCAAGAAGAACAAACAAACACCCTTCCAAATATGAGCAACTTTAATCCATAACGTAAGCTAAAAGCAACACAGCTGCGGCAACCCATCCCCAGATGAAAAGTCACCCAAAAATGCTTTTGTTTTTTTTTCCAAAGAATTGTGTTCTTGTGTGTGCATTCAAGACTACAGACCTCGAATGACCTCTCCTCCTGTGTGGGACTGGCTCTGCAGGAAGGAGAGCAGCACCGAGGGTTGGTACGTACAGTCCACACAGGCCTGGACGGCTTGCTGTAACACTGCGTTGACTGGAGCTGGCCCAAAGTGGTCTGGGAGCTGCTGCACCAGTTTACGGTCAAGATGGGGGCCATAGTCACCGTGTTTGTTCACATAAACGCACACTGGATGGACACAACCGGGGGGAGGAAAAAAAATCCACCTTGTTCAATCAATTTTCTAGCAGCGGTCAGTAAATTCCAGCTCATCTTGTACTGTGTGGGCTATGATACTTACCTGTGCAGACTACATTTGAATTGTTGTTATGGTGGTTATCTACTGAGACATGGCTAGTGCTCAGCCTGGTCTCCGGAGGAGACGCTGGATTGGACGATGAGCCCAGTGACTGTACCACCCGAGGCTTTCTCTAAAAAAAGGAAAGAAAACAACCCCCCCACAAAAAAGTCCTTAGGTCCTGAGGTAATGATTTACATTACACATTCATCACACCTTACTCGCACATAAGATCCATCTCTGTCCTGTTTATGGTTTACAGTGAACCTTTGATTTATCATGATTTCAGAGTGCACAAGTCCACATTTCGAGTTGCGTGCATTCCGTCTAGAGTGCCACGTTGTGCTGCGGCATGCTGACCACACCGAGCTTAACTGGATGTAGATGCGGCGAGATCAGGAGAAGGTTGCCTACTCGGCCCACAGAGAAGGTGTACTGTGTGGTTTGGTTGAACATTCTGGGGTTTAAATATACAATGTTTAAATTTCTTTTGTTTAATGCTGCTGCTGTTTGTGTGGAATGGAATCTTTTTTTTTTTTTTTACAACCAATGACCTAT
This sequence comes from Hippocampus guttulatus, assembly GCF_054856545.1. NCBI lineage: Eukaryota > Metazoa > Chordata > Actinopteri > Syngnathiformes > Syngnathidae > Hippocampus > Hippocampus guttulatus. Next base: position 11,123,593 of record NC_141263.1, read on the forward strand.
TTAAGTAATCTATGCCTGGTGTGGTGCATTTGAGTAAAGGGTGTGTCTGGAACGCATCCCCTGTGAAAAATTTGTGGTTTAAAACCATCTTTCCATTACTATCGAGACAAAATATGGCAGTATCATCTCACCTTACTCCCAGGCTTGGGCCCTCTCTTCCTGTGAGGTCTGGGGGCCAATTGAGTGGCCCTGACAGGGCTCTGTGATGCTCCATTGACCGCTGCAGCTGCTGCAGCCTCAGCCGCGGCCTTCAACAAAGCAATAGTCTGCGACTTGGGACGGCGACCTCTGACACCCTTGCGAACGGGCAGGGGAGGCAAAGGGTTGGGCAGTCGGTATGAGGTCTGCATCGTGGATGAGGACGAGTTGGAAGTGGAGCGGCGTGTTGCGAGGGAGGCGGAGGAGGATGAAACGGGGGCAAGGAGAGCACCTGGAAGGGTGACTGGAAAAGGAAGAGAAACCGTTTCATGAAACACACTGTTCTCCTACTTGGCAAACTGGAAATGGAAACATGTCGGGTTTCTAGATTTGGATTATAAAAAAATGCATGTTTTTAGTTAAGATGATTCGAGTACAAATTTCACTAGATAAAAGATGGTGGTGGGAAGAGCAAACAAAGGCTTCAACTTTGGGATTCTGAAGTTTGTCAAGGAGGGTCTGGCTCACGATTTTTCATGCAGTTCAACACATTTGTTTGATCAGTGCTTTAACTGCCCAGATTCACAGGGGTGCGAGCATCATGTAAACCGTTCAATCCTAATAGCCAAACTGTGTATGGTCTGCGAATGCTCTGTCTTGATGCAAATGCATGTCATCATATATGCTCAATGAAATGGCAGCATCTTACCAGAGCTTGTCTGCGATGGGAGAACTTGTTTTAAAGTACTTGAAACTTGTTTTTGTCAAGATGTTGATTTGATCAAAGTGTTAAAACATTCACAACTACTGGGCTAATAAGACGTAAAAAATCAGCATCTAGATAAATCATGTGATGTTTACATCCATGTCCGCGTGTCACGCAGCTGATCTGATTAACTGAGCGGGGTATGTAATCGGCAGATCGGCAAAGATCGAAAATAATAATAAAAATACATAAAACTCAAGGGTCAGAGTCATTCCGATGGTGTTTTATAGGAAAAAGAAAAGGCTATTGTTTTGGGGAGGACTGGCACCAACAACACTTCTTAGTTCATTTGCCGGAGCAACGTAAAATCACAGAATCATCTCATTAGAAGTGCTGTGAAAAGGAAAGGAAATGGAAAATGAGAGCGGCAACCAGATATTTCAATGCAAACACATTAGTAGGGGTTCTGCAGGGATCTGTTAGTGAATGTGAAGGCTATCAAGGGGTCAAGGCTTTCATTTAAACCTCCCGGAGAGGTGTTTTGAAGGAACTAAAAGCTGCTTAATTGAGAAGTGGGTGTGGAACCATGCAGTGCTTTGTTCCGGTTGTGGAGGGGACAGCTCAATTGCTCACTAGGAGCAGTCACATGAGCAAGCAGAGGGAAAAGCACGGCAGCGTGCTTATTTACAGCCGACCCGAGGACAGCGGCGCCTGCAAGGCCATTCACAATTGGAGACCAGGAGCCAACTCTGACATTAATGCATTTGAATATCTGGAACAATATTCCGATCCAAGCAGGCATTTTTTAAATTAATCATAATTTAAGGTTGCAGCTATCAAATATAGTTTAGATTGGATTTGATTGGATAAAAATGGACTGGGCGGCATTATTTAAAGACGAAACGTGCATGTGAGAGGCAGGTATTATTGTTGTCTGCTTGGGGGTTGCCATCCTCATGTTCCATGCTACGACTGTGTCAGTGACTTTGAATGTATTTACTTTTAAATGGTGGGTCCAGGCCTGGCGACTGCCGTGGGAGTCACCAAATGAGAGTGTATAGTCGGCTATTGTGGGCTCAGGTTAGCGGCGAGCTTTTCACTGGCTAGCATTTCTTGTTGAGAAGTAAAGCAAAATTGAGTTAGTTAATTGGATACTCTATATCAGGGGTGTCAAACTCATTTCAGATTGTGGGCCACATATAGCCTCGATAGATGTAAAGTGGGCCGGACCATTAAAAGTATACCATACTCTGCAATAAATAACCAAAACAATGGCTTTCCTTTGTTTTGGTCTAAAGAAGCACAAGAACATTAGGAAAATGTTGAAATTTAATAAACAGATCTAGCGGATACTCCATGAATTGAATTGCACCTTGTTAAAAGTAGTGATTCCGTGTCTCTTGTGAATTTTTTCACTTTCTGCGGGCCCGATTGAACCTCCTTGCGGGCCGATTCCGGCGCCGTATGTTTGACATACCTGCTCTATATTGTCTGTAAGTGTGATTGTGAGTGTGAAAGGTTGTTGTTCGTCTCTGGGTGCCCTGCGATTGGCTGGCGGCCAGTTCTGAGTGTACTGCGCCTACTGCCCGAAGACAGCCGGGATAGGCTCCAGCATGCCCGCGACCTTCGTGAGGATAAGCGGATTGGACAATCGATGGATGGATTATTGTGCAGACCTCAAAAGTCCAAACTCAGGCCTCTATTGTGAAAACAAACAAATAACAGCCATTCCTACTCGACCGCCAACTACCCGCGGTGGGTGATGTGAGGTGAGTGAAGCTTTTGTACAAAGGTTTCGGTGCTCTTCTACTACTACTTTCTTTTGATGGTTGTCTTTGCATTTGATTCTCAGTTTTTCTTTTCAATGTGTATTAATGAGGCACAAAATACCAACTTTGCCCAACAGACCGCGATGCAAAACTGCTTCTTCCGAGCCCTGTCCTATGATGCATGTGGCAGTAATTACATTACTTGCTACCGCTAAATCTTTTGCATGAAATCATACTGATAAAATAAAAGGACTTAAACAAGAGAAATAATGGTCCTTCAACTAAGAAAGGTTAAAATACAAATTCAATGTATGATTTTACTGCCTACTGCCTGCCTGAAATCAGGACAATTAATCAAATTCAAATTGACATCGCATTCTAGTACAATACAATTTTTTTTTGGGGGGGGGTGCTTCACTTGGGTATGTGGTAGGCTTTTTAAAAAAATATTATTTATTTGTTTATTTATTGTTTATAGTGTCAAGATAAGTTTGGTTCTCATTTGACCATATTGTTTCGTGAAACATTAAATGTCAAAGTGATAAAGCTACACAATTGTTCACATTATTGTTGTAATCTGATTTATGACTTGTGCCACACTTGTTAGGTGGAATTTTTTGAAGTTGTCGTAGTAAGTGCTTAAAAGACTGAAAGTCAAACCGTTGCGTAAATTAACAACTATAATTGAAGCAGAAAAATAATTAATTCATGGTTAATTTGCCATTATTTTAGTGTAAGTCAAACCTGTAAGGAAAGAGCATTTATGGATAATAAAACCTGAAATTGTTCATTGAAATACTTGGGGGGAAAAAAATGGTTGAGAAAAAAAAATCATGGGAAAAAGACAATGGAAAAAATAATTGCAAATCACAATCGCAATATTGAAAAAAAAAATCACAATTTGATTATTTTTCCACATCGTTCAGCCCTACGAAAAATAAATCTGACAAGAGATATTCAAGAACAATTTGTGCAGGCATCACACATCCCATTCAACAATGGACATATGGCCCTGATCATGACTATATTATTCCAACTCGACCCTCTGACCTCTGTAACACAGCCTGAGGAAACGTGTGTGTGTGTGTGTGTGTGTTTGTGTGCATGTGTGCACGCACATACACCAGAATGAGGTCGCTGAGTGTGTGTGTCTGCTGTCTGGTGGGTGGGGGAGGGGCCCAAAAGAGTTCCTCCTCATCTAATTACACTATCCCCCCCGCTTTTCACAAACTGAGCTTCCTCACATCATCAGTTGATTCAACCACATACAAATACACGCGCGCGCACACACACACACACACACACACACACACACACACACACACACACACACACACACACACACACACACACACACACACACACACACACACACACACACACACACGCTAGTGGTGAGCATTGTAAAGGAGCTGAGAAACTTCATTAAAACAACCAAATGTGGATGTGTCTCTCCTGACTTGACATACACGTCTAAAAACACTCACCACCGGTAATGAGAGCGCCTAATAACGTGAGTATACGGAGGCTCAATCTTGTGTTAACTGCTTCCTGATGCTCGAGCCACAAATGCGCATGATCAAAAACAAATGGGGCTCCAAATGTCCAGCCAAAAAAACGGCTCCAACTGCAAACATTTGCAGTTGAGTGCAGGCAAATCCCTCATATTACAACTGTGGATGCTTAGACGACGTACTGGTTTGAATGCAGATAAAAGTCTTAAAACAATCAAAGCCACAGAATGCTCAATTTTAGACAAGAAACCAGCACTTCCTGAATTGGATTAGTGACCAATTTTGCCTTATCTTACGTCTTGTAGCATTCACTGATATATTCATGAGTGTGGCTACTCTCAAAGTAGATGCTGAATACATTTTGTGCTACTACAAAGAAGAGCTAGTCAACATGTTTTGAACACAGAAAAAAAAAAAAAGGACAAATAGAAGCGTCACAAAGTTTCTATTGTTAATGCAAACAACATGCTCACCAGGAAATGCCTTCCAAAAAGCAGAAACTCAGTGCTGCAGTTGCGGCTTCCCCAATTGTGATAGTAGCGACCGTGGTATCGGTGGTAGTGACAGACAGTCGCTTCCTGTTCCTTTCTTTGAAACAACGCTCCGTTGACAGATTTTCTCTATCACCCGGTTCCACTCCAAACTTTTGACTGTGTTCTCATGCTCTGCACTTCATGGCTTCATGTCCGGTAATCTTGGTGCCAATAAACAACAACAACAACAACCTTCACATTACTCTACGCACTACTCTCGCCTGTTTTGAGTCTACAACAAAGCCCGCTACTACCACTACTGCAGCTGGTTGAAGCTGCTGCGAAGCTTCCTTCCAATGAATGAGAAAGGGGGGGAGCTGTTATAGGGGCTAGGGAGGGGTTAGGAGCAAGAGGAGTGAGTGGGTGTGGTGAATGGCATTAGGGGGGTTGAATCCTTTATTCGTGTTATCTCTAGACCATATCGACAGTCTGCATCAGTCACCGGTCTCTCAGCGAGTCTCTGGGGGAGGGGGGCAGTGTCAGGGGAAAAGGGGTTAACGCTGGGGCTCCTGGGAGCGTACAGGGTTGAAAGAAGGGTAGAGGGGTGGGGTGTCAGCTTGGGAGGCTGGGTAGAAGGTTCAACTGGATATGAAGCATTCTGACTGAAAGTCATAGTGGGAGCTGCTGTGCACAGAAGCATGCTTTGACTCAAAACAAACACACACACACACACACACGACCCCGACAGAGGTCCCCCTTGCTGTAACCCGAGCCTTTTCAGATGAAAAATGGCCTGGTCAAACGTCAGGCTATAGTGGCATGGTCAGATATCAGCGTGTCTGCAGAACAATGTGGAGCTTAGCAGGCACAGGAAGCCCCACAAAAGTCGCTGATATCTTCATCAGCCTCTGATTACCCACACTTGAGTTTTTGAATTTTGGGGATAAAAACCCCAAATGTTAATGGATCACAATTCTCTTCATTTAATGATGATGATGTCATGCCTTGACCCATAGCCACAGAATTCCACAACAATCTTGCTTTTTGGTTAACATGGTAAAATTTTGAGTTCTGCTCAGTATTGAAATTGTGATTTAATATGACAAGTAGTTGTCATGTTTCATGAAACGTCGACATAAACATGTGGACTGCACTTCTTAAGCACTGGACTTGACTCAATTCAATCTCATCTAAATTCGATTAAGATAAGAAATCATTTATTAGTCTCGCAATGGAGAAATTCCCAATTCACTGTAGCAAAGTTACGAAGGGAAGAAGTAGAAGAACAAGATATAGGAGCTGCTAGAAAGGCAGCCACTCTCGCGGCGCCATCTTCAAATAACAAAATAACACAACACAACACATAAAACACAGAGTCGTGCAATCTTAATCCCTTTTCCTGCATACACTTTGTTGTTTCAAGCAGTTATAGATAAAAGAGGAGAGGATCAAAGGACCAAAGATTAATTGCTCAGTCCTAGAAATAATTACACAGTAACGTTTTTTTTAACAAATATCAATTCAGTGAGTTTTTGCTTAATGATAGATCTCCAAAGAGAAGCATATTCAATATTTGATTCACTTCGCCACATCCAATACGGCTGCGGCGTTGACATGCTCAATTGGTGTCTTTGTATCTGTAATGTAAATGTTGTCTATGATAATACTTGCTTGCGGTCGTCACAAAAGGTGCCATTCAAAATGGGATCGTCAGTGCTATGCGCCTGTATGGGGCAAAGTAAGTGGTGTCTTGTCTGTAGGGTATTAATTGCCCACCCCCACCATGCATTTCATGTACCCCGCCTTAAGGCGCTCTGGTGACCAAAGGGTGGGGGTTGGAAGTGCAGACTAGGACGGAAGCGCTTGAAAAGGACGAGGACGGACAGGGAGGAGAGAGATGACGACGGAAGGGTACCCAGATCGCGGACGGAGGACGGACAGGCAAAATAGTGTAAAGTGACCATCTCTGTTAATATACCATTGTGACAATGTATAACATCACTAATGTGATTTGTTTGCATCAACCAGTCCTGAGTTTTAACTTTGACTTTTGAGATCTGCACAATAATTGCACTCAATAGTGCATTACATTCGAGTAGATCTCATCTTTTTTTTTTTTTTATCATTTACTGCCTGAAACATTTGTATGCCTCTTATTTAGATTGAGATCTAGATTAATGCTGGATGCATTTCTCATTTGATACAAATGTAATTAATGTCACTTCAAAATAAGGTGAGAAAAGGGATGCAGTCACTGTGTGCTATCCATTTTTTCTTGAATAACTGAAAATATCTACATTGCGGCTTATCGTTAGCGTGTTTATTCTCCATATCACCCCATAGCACTCATGACTGAAATTGTTGTTCATAGGTCAAAGCGAAAAAAAGAAATGAAGCAAAGCAATGGCGCATATCATGAAGAACTCCTAAGTGAAGGTACCAATGTACTTCCCCTTTGGACCACATCTCAATTGACTTTGTGCTGAAGACATCTACAGAGCAGCAAAAACTACAACAGAGGAGGGTGAAGCCAAAAACAAATTGACGCTGTTTTGTTTTAATAAATCAAGTGGCAACAACCTTGGATAACTGCTTTGAGCGGTTTTCTCTGGGTACTCCAGCTTCTTCTCCCATTCCAACAACTTGCATCTTATGCACTTTTAAGATTGTAATTTATCCGTAGCTGTGAATGTGAGTGTCAATGGTTGTTTGTCTATGTAAGCCCCGTCATTGGCGAGCCACCGGTCAAGGGTGTATGCCGCCTCTCACCCAAAATCAGCTGGGACAGGCTGCAAGTCCATCCAGGACCCTAATGGTGATAAGTGTCATAGAAAACGGATGGATGAATGGATGCTGCAAGCACAGGAGTGAGGAGGGCATCATATGCATGATTTTTGGCCCATACCTGGGTATTCAAGCACAAAAATTATGATCATGTTCCAAACATAAATGCGACATGTGTTTCCATTCCATCCTGGTCAGTTTTCAAAGTTTGAATACAAGGTTGCAAACCAGCTCTATATTCTGACCCAATTTAAAAAATCCAAGAAGCAAAAGGGGACGCTGCTCATGTTGGGGACAGTTGGGGGTGGGAGCAAAGTGTTTTGTTCTTCCTAGGGGGGGCGCAACAGAAAATAATTGAGAAGCACTGCATTAGTGGTGTCTGACAGAACAAAGAGAACAGAAGAGAATAACGAAGCTAGTTGAAATGTACATAGAGCATGTATAGCCGATCAACGCCTCATTAACTGTCCCCGCAAGCCCCCGATGCGTTTACATACAATCATGGCACCTGTCTAACTGAGCACATTATCCCCTTTTTACTGTACACACGCCAGGCTCAGGCGCGCACACACACACACATACAGTAGGTGTGCAAACACACAGAGTGCAAATCTGTGTTAAATCCCCCACATGAAGTCTACATGCGAGGACCTCATATCAAGTAGGTGATGTGCAACCTCGAGGATTAATATAATCTGTTGGCCATGGAGTCTAGTATGGAACTACATCAAGTGCAGACACCAACATATTTCTGCATGAATATAATAATATTGCAGATAAAGCCTGCGCGAAGACAGCATTTGTCAGTGGTTGCACCAGATGCCTCCATTGAGAAAACCTTCTCCGAATAAACACATACTGTACATTCACAATGTAGCCCATGGTTCATATTTAAATGTAATATTGTGGTATAAATAACTCATCCGATAAAGATGGGGATAGACCTTCCTTAAAATAGTGTCTTTTTCTTTGTAGTTTTTGTGAGATCTGACAAAATTCTTTCCTGTACCAAATATCAGAATCTGTGAAGTATACATAGTCTGTGATTTCCACACATTCTGTCTAAATATCAACCAAAGAGCAGCTAGTCTGAGCATTAAGCTTTATCGTTTATCATGAAAATGACATGCCGATATAATCATGTCTGCAGAGCAGACTATTATGCCGATTAAAATGAATATCTTAGCTTTGCCATCACATTTTAATAACATTTACCATTAACACCAGCGCCAAGTCATGCACATGCATACACTACTGTTTTGTAGACACCACATCCAACAATTCCAAGGGCCAATTTACAAGGCTGACTGCAATACAGTGGAGGATTTGATCAGTTTGATTCAGTGGTATTATGATTTGATGTGGTACAGCTCAACCTATGATGAGGGGATGCTGTAATGAGTTTCTTGTTGTCATTTGAACTTTTCAGAAATATAACTGAGAAATATATCTCAGTTAAAAGACAATTCGATACGTATCACAATATATTTTGAAGTCAAATACTGTAAGACCCAGGACACGCTGGAGAGACTATGTCACCCAGCTGGCCTGGGAACGTCTCGGGATCCCCGGGGAGAGCTGGAAGAAGTAGCTAGGGAGAGGGAAGTCTGGGCTTCCCTGCTAAAGCTGTTGCCCCTGCGACCCGGCCCTGGATAAGCGGTAGATGATGGATGGATGGATGGATGGATGAAATACTGTAATATGATTAATTCGTGTGTGCGTGCATGCGTGGTTAGTGCGTTGACCTCACATTGCAGACGTGCAGGGTTCGATTCCGGCTCCGGCCTTCTTGTGTGGAGTTTGGGTGTTTTTTTAAAAGACACGTTTGAGCAACAAAATGATTACAGATTTAGATCTATTTTTACATGTAATTTACTTGCAAGTACACTGTACACAGAAAATGGTTTATCATTTCTATATCTCACCACCATTCCTCAAAAACAAAAACATCCTTAATCAAAGAATATATTTGATAATTGCTGTGATATTTCCCAATATTTAGTGCCGTTATGACAAATACCCAGTAATAATGTTGACTATTCATTGTCATTCTAAAATGTAGTCGAGGGACGCTAAGGAAGCTAACACACAGCATGGTTGTAGTGAATATGTTTCATATCTTTAATAATGTTATTGTGGGAATTCAGCAAGTCTGCTTTGTCTTGTGTTGTTTTTATTGTGGCGATGAATGTAACAATGAATTTCCTTTTCGGATGAAGATAGTTATCTGTAGTACGGCTTCATCTACCTGTCCATCCATCTTGCGGACCTCCCTTTGTGCACTGGGGCCAATGTTTCTGTCCAAGTGCAGGTTTTCACATGCTGCTCCACTATGACAGTGGGTAGCCTTTTGTAATGTGTTTTGAGTTAGTGTTTACCATTCCTCGGGTGCCAAGATAACTTCTGGATTCGTTTTGTCTGAACACCCAGATAACCGCACAAGGACATGGTAATATCAGGTGTACTCCCAAACACTAGACTGAGAATTACCTGCACTGCTTGTTGTTTTTGACTTTTAACTCATGATTTGTTTTCTTTGGCCAGCTATCTATTTTTTTAAATCAAGTGGAGCTCAGTTTTATATATACAGTATATATAAAATTAAAGCCTGAAAGGTGAAAGTAAGAAGTGTGTACAGTATCTATTTTGTCAGTTCAAGAAACAGACCAATGCTTTCTGGTGTTTTGGGGACCTTTGGAGGCAGTTGGGTTTCAAGTGACAACAACAAGACTACTCTGTCTGGCCTGATATGTGACACTAGCCAAAAATCCTAATGGCTCTAGTATCACGATTCGTTTGGGTGCATAGACAGCAAAAAATTGTAATCTGACTCCATACATTACATGGTGTGCCTCTTTCAAATGGAAGATGTACATTGCACTGCACTCTGGTGGTAAAGTGTGGTAATGTCACAGCTCTTTGCAAAAGAAAAGCATTAGGCTAAATTTATGTTTAATGCCCTGTTCACATTTGTAGTTTGGTACTCTGGTCCGTACCACAATAAAATATGAACAGTCTTATATAAACTCTTGTAAAGTGTCTTTGAGTACAATGAAAAGCTCTTTCACAATTAAATGTATTACTATTATTATTTTATAAAATAAATGTAGTGCAGGATTTTGGTCTTATTTGTTTAGCATTCATATTAGCACATTTATCATGGGACCCAAAGTTGCCCAGTAATAAAACTGGATTCAATATTCAATATCACCTCACCTAAAAATGTATATATATTCTGTTTTATACTGTCACATTGTTACCGGCAGAGAAGTCTTTTAAAATTGCTACAATATACTTATACTCATACACAGTACATGCAGAGCTGGAGTTCTTTAAGAATTTGTAATTACTGCAACAGCCGTGCTAATTTCTATTGCCCATCATTGATTTTAAGGAAGCATGCTTTGCCTTTTATTTGGACAACTGTGATCGCAGGTGCCTTATTTTTTGTTTCCTCAAAGTGATGCTATATGATGTCTCCCATGGCTTGACAGTGAGATTGTGAAAATGAATACAAATGAATAAGGTACGATTCAGCATAAAAAAATCCATATCAGTCGGAGCCTACTTTTCATTACAAAGTCTCTTATAATATTGTAGAATTTTACCTATGACGGGGTGGTGTGAAAAATAAGCCCATCAATAAATGGGTTCACGATAAAATGATTTGGTTGGTTTGCTCAGAATCTTACAATGCCTTTAATGTTAAAAACAGACAACAAAAAAGTAAAATGCTGCTGTCAATTTGTATGCTGTACAGTCGCCACTGCTGTGTTAATGATGAAAAATCTACCACCCTAAAAGTCAAAATACAACACAAGACAAATTCAAGTGAAAGCTATACTCACAGAAGTTTCCAGGCGGCTGTAAACTGTGTTTCGTCAGCACACACCAACCGACGGGGAAGATGTCTCTGGAGTCGAAGGGGCACCAATAGTCAAAGGCACCTCGCCAGCCATCAAACATGACGAAGATCTCCTGACCTTTGACCTCACCCACGGTGGCTGGACAAATTAGGTAAGGGTTCTTCCTGTCCAGGGCTTCCAGCTTCATACCAGGCTTGAAGTAGTTTTTAATGGGGCTAACAGGTTCCTAGACACAATTTATTTTTGAGTTCAACATTATCCATTATATGCACAGTATTTATTTAACCAACCCCCCACCCCCCCCCACACACACATATACAGTATACACCCATTTTTATATATATGTGTGGTGGTCGGAGCACTCGGGGCAGTGACCCCTAAACTAGATGAGTGGTTGCAACAGATCCCGGGAACAACATCGGACATCTCAGTCCAGAAATGTGCAGTGCTGGGAACAGCTAGGATACTGCACAGAACCCTCAAGCTTCCTGGCCTCTGGTAGAGGACCCGAGCTGAATGAGGGACGGACACCACCCGAGGGGGGGTGAGACGAGGATATATATATTTTTTTTATATATATATACTGTGTATATACAGTGTGTGTGTGTGTGTGTGTGTGTGTATATATATATATATATATATATATATATACACACACACATATATATATACACACACACACACACACACATATACATATTTATTTATTTATTCATTTGACCATACTTCAAGAACAAACCTTCTTAAAAGCAGAGGCTGGTGCCATCTCTGCTCCACTCAGTGTTCGGAGGAGGAACATTGGCCACGAGGAGGCGTTCATTCGAAAGCCTGAAAACAAAGGCGAGCCAATATTCAATTTCTTTTATGATGCTAGTGAGGACAAGCAGTGTAGTAAAAAGGATGGATCAATAAAAATGTGCTGATTTGCAACAAGACTAAAAGTAGCGCCGGCTGAAGGATGACTGACATTATGCCAACCACTGTTGGACTGAGTTTTTACTGGAGCATTGTACATCTGAAATAGAATTCAATGAAGTAAAGAAAGAAAAAGATTGGTTCATCACGTACACACAATTATTAGGGCACAAGTTATTACACCAACAGATGGAGTTGGAGTGAATTACCCTTGTGGATGAATAAAATGTGTCTCTCTATCTTTCTATCCATCAATCCATCTAAAGATGGGAGTTGGAGTCTCTCATTGGCAGGCTAGAACAGCTTCCACTTTTATTTTAGTTCATCTAAAAGTTGTTTGCTGGTGTGGACAGGGCTCTCAAGTTATTAAACACCAAACCCATCCAAACTTTATGGTGCACTGCGACAAAGTCATGCTGGAACAGAAAAGAGCCTTCTCCAAACAGACGATGTTCAAAGAGTAGAAATGTCTAAAAATCTCTTGGGAAAATGAAGAATTCTGGCATACCGTACATTGTAAGTAAAGTGTAGCAGAGGATTTGCCTTGGCAGGAAAACACTGGTAATAGTAATAACATTGACAATGGATTTTCTCCATGAACGCATCCAATTAAGTCGGCCTCTAAAAGAGATGGCCCTAAATGGAATCATTACTTTTGTACTCTACAATGTGTGTGAAGATGCGAATGAAGGCGGCATCATGAAAGATGGTGATTGATGGATGAAAGTAGAACGGCTGAATCTTAGATGCAGTCTATTTACTAGTTACTATTTTATGATTTCTGGAATATGCCGTTGGTTCAATCAGGTTCATAAATGTGCGTGCATCCATCATGAATCCTCCATACTGTGTATGAAAGGGCATGCACATTTAAATGTAGTCTCACCCAGCGGGGGCTGCAGCATGTCACCATTCCTCTCACAGGTGCCTATCGGTTGGATGTCAGACGAGTCGACCAGTCTCCAGAAGTCATTGGTGTTGTCGCTCCCATCCAGACGCAGGCGTAGTCGAGTACCCATCATGCCCATCACAGTGGCGATGCAAACCGAGTTGGAGTTGCGCGGGTCGCGAGCCTCAAGCTTCATGCCAGCCTTGAAGTCATTGGAGGGGGGGATTCTGGACTGTACACACACACGCATGCGCACACAAAGAGAACATCCATCAGTGTAGTGTAAAGTGATGATAATTTGAGTGAAACTAACATGACCGTTTACACTACAATGTTCCCCCCTTGCATAATGCAAATCATCCATCGCTCCACAGCTCAGTATATCATGGAGTTTTTGTACTTCTTATGAACACAGGCATACTAACACTTCTATCTATATACATTATGTCCACCTTCTATCTAACGCATTGGCAAGTTCACAGGTTTTGCGCTTGATTCAGTCCCCCGATATGTTTATCAGTTATGCAATCTTCTTGTCACCACTGACTGCTTTCTGCTCCTTCATTCACCATTTCCTCTTTCATCTATGAGTGCTTCAAACAACAAAGAGTATGAGGCAAAAGTGGTTAAGATTGCATGACTGTCCGTGTTTTTATGTTATGTGTTGTGTTTATTATTTTACTTTTATGTTCACTGTTTTGTATAGTGCTTTGTTACAGCTGCAGCTCTTGTGAAAGCGCTATATAAATCAGGATGTAGTGTATTTCTTTTCGTGCTAATCTGTTTTGTCGACCAATTGCGATCATTTTTGCAGAGGGTGGATAGGCAGGACTTGAGTGTCCAAACAGCAATAGCCACATATTAAAGAGGCCTGGGTTATTTTTGAAAGGGAAAAAAAAATTGTATTATTCACATTAATGCGGAAAAAAGCCGACACATTGGGTGAAAAAAAATAAAATCTCAATAAAACTGCAATATGAACATGACCTAAGTAAGAGTACCGGTACTTGTCTTCAGTGCTGTTGCCCTGTGCGTGTAGCAGTAGCTATATTAGCCCATTTGCAGGATTTTTCATTCATTTACTTACTGGACCTTCATCATATGAAATTATATGCTTTGCTTGATCATTTATGAATTCAAATATTACTATGTTTAATCTTGTTGCATGCTTGTATGTCTTACGGCTTCATGTGAGGTAAAGTAGCAATTGTTTGAAGACTTATAATGACCCTAACATCCATGCAAATTTCCGTTAGCCTGTCAATGCTGTTTTGTATTGCATGTTGGCATTAAACTAATGAACGACTGCTAGCTCAATGTAAAATGTTTAATTCTATTTGTTTTGTCAAAGTAATAGTGCATCCCATTCCTTGACGACAAAATAATGACAATAGTCGCTATGTAATACTGTAAAAATTATGCTAACGTGTGTTTACAGGTTGAGGGAGTCTTCTTCAACAATGTTTTTGATGTAGGCTCTATTTTGCAAATTTTCACCAATCACAGGTTGGCGTGGAAGCTATACGTGAAAAACGGGGGCTCATTGAACTTCAAATTTAGTAACGATCAGCTACCTGTTTGAAGCAAGTAGGTGAAGCTGCAATAGATGAGGTCTCTCTCAGGTAGTCTTCCCAACTAAATGGCTCTAGGAAAAGAATCAAACAAGGATGTAACAAATAACACTACTCACACCGTTGAAAAGAAAGACACCACTTTGTTGTTAGATACATAAAAGGCATTCACTCATTCACATTTTACATATGACTTGGCTGTTTGGTGCAATGAAACATTGAGCTTTTGTCTATATTATGGTTGCCTTTTTTAAAAATCATGAATGGTATTAAGGCACAACATGACTTTTTTGGTTTGGTTTTGTGATAATTAAGATTGATTTCCCGGGAAGGAACCAGATTTCTAAACTGCGTGAGGTGGGAAAAAATGGACTGCCAGCATTTCTCACTTTTTAACAGTGAATGAGGTAACCGATGACAAAACTAAGGGGAGCACTCACCATTAGATTTGTCGAGCGCAGAGCCTGCGCCGATGCTCGGCCTCTCCTTCTTCTCCTCTTTCTGATCTGGAATCAAAAGATGGTCATTCGCATTCGAAACGGTACATTCACCAGACACTTCATTAGCGGCACCTGAAAACTCGACTGAAAACCCTTATTCTTCGCTCTATCAAAAATCCAGCTGTTACAAATAGTGGCATGAGAAGAGAGAGAGAAGGCCAACCTTTGTGTGGTGTTCGGCCCATGATGACCAAGATGTTAGCCCGCAGCAGCAGAGGAAGGCAAACAGGCTCTTAACTAAAACAATACACCATATAAACTGGTTAGAAACACACAAACACCACAGGAAAAAGCAGTGTAATCATAATAAAACAAGATATCGGTCATTTGGAGCGGCTATTGGGCAATATACTGCATTATTAATAATGTTTTATATTTTTACCCATCAATTTTCAATTGAGTAGGTAATTTTACAACACCACCACACCCCAAAAAAACATTTTAAACACAGTATTAAAACCTAAAAAATTAATTAGCAATTAATGATGTATGAATAAATTGCTGTAAGTTTAAAACTGTATTTGAATTCTTCCAATACTGGATCTTAATTGGGGATTGTCATCCACCTTGATAGGCCTCTTAAGGTGAATCAAGATCAGAAAACCCACAATTTAAAAAAAATTAAAAATCATTTTTGATCTCCTGTCTTGAAAACAGCCCCCATGGCAAAAAAAATATCTATATAGTTGCTAAAAATTGTGTTTTTCTTTGTGAGTAGATTCTCAGCTATCCAGGCCATTTAGCTAATATTTTAGTTCTTTATATGAACTACTGTACAGAGGTATACATCATCTTGGGATACTTGTACTCCAATAAGAAAAAAAAATCAAGACAACTGAGACAATTTGGATGTGGTCTTCCTTTTCATTTTCAATGCATTGCAGAGGTAATGAAGAGGGAGTCGTTATATGCAGCTACACAAAATCAAGTGACTTGGACTCTGACTCGGGTGCAAAAAAAATGTGAGACATCCTCACTGTTTTTGTTTGTTGAATTCATTGTTTTTTACTTGTTTTCTGGAAACTTTCCAAAATTATTTTGACATGTATGTTATTAGGCTAAAAACAAAGTATCTTTAAACACTGGCAACAATTAATTGTAAGATTCATTCAGGTTGTTACCCCATCCCGGTATTTTGAGGGTGAAAATCTGACAGAATAATCCAGATCAGCCTTAACCATTGTCCAATTTTCAGATGTCAGTTACAAATATTTAGCTGGGAGTAAATTAAATAATCCAAAACCGAAAGGCATCAAAAAGATGAATAATCCAAAATGATGCAGAATGTTCACCACAGAAGTGCAAACTCTGCAATGTAGTGTAACCGCTGCTCCCTGTGCGCTCTTGTGTCTTTGCAGAGAAAGCCATGGAGTGGCAAGGAGCCATAAAGATTCCAAGGTGCCATAAAAAGCCATTAAGACGTGTGGATGTGGGACGTCTGCAGACCCACATGAAAAGGATTCCTGTTCTGCCACTCGCTCAGCGACAGACAGCTTCAGTGTTTGCACACCTCAGTCTGCTCCACTCATGAGGGTCATGCTTTAAGAGCTCAGCAGACCAGGAAGCACTTCATTTTTTACAGCCTCCATTTCCACTCGAGCGGCCCCTGGACTGTGATTAGCATTATGATGCTTTACATGCACCAGACGAGGGGGAAAATTTGGTGGTTTCATGAGCAGTTGTAACTTTTGATTGACAGGAGTTGTCAAAGGCATTATTAACTTGAGGAGCAAGCATTGAATAGATGACAACATTTGTGAGAACAAATAGGACCTTTCAAAATGAATTGCGCATTTCTAACCACACCCACAAAAAAACTGAAAGAAGTAGATACGGATAGGGTAGTACATGCAATGTGATTGAAACAAACCAGAGACAAATTGCGTTGGCTGATTTTCCGTCTTTAAATATGGTGTCTGGAAGACAGGCCTCATCTATGACAAAACACTTTGCTGGCCTGTCCGAGGGCTGTTTTTCCAGCGTGCCATACCAGTTTTTAAATGCGATGTTTCAATTCACATATACAAAGGGATGAGGTAAATCAAAACAAATGTGTGTTTTATGTGGTTGCTGGCTTCCCCCAAATTATCAAAAACTATACATTTCTTTTCGGTAACTGAGTAATATGTTTGTCTGTGGCTCGGTTTTACAATATGATTCTTAATTTTTTGAATCATACATGCAGAACTTTGAGATTCACTGACCTTTATTATTTTAACTTAATTTCCAAGTTCAGTGGAACAATTCTAAAATAAATTACAATATGCTGAAAGAGCAACCCTGACAATTTGTCTGACATTCAATCAATTCATTGTTTTGACTGGCCACACTGCTAATCGAATGAAAGAATTTCCAAGTTGATGTTTGCAATTTGAAAATAAATTAATCAGCACTGTTCGTGTTATGAAGTGTCATGGGAGGACTGCGTAAAACCCATTTATTTCCAACCCTTCAAGGTGATCAGTTTGCACAGTTTGACAGTTTGCTCATTCCTTCAGCACATTCCGATATACAGTAATCCCTTGCTATAACATGGTTCATCTTTCACAGCTTCTCAGATGATTTTTCGTTCTTTTTTTTTTACAGTGCATTTTGTTCTGCATTTGGATTCGCAAAGTCTCCGCGCCTCATCGCTGTACCGCATGCCAAATTTTCTCCATTACAAAACGGTCAGTTGTTTGTCAGAAAACGTGTATATATATATATATATATATATTTATTTATTTATTTTTTTTATACACTTTCACCTGAAAAAGGTTTCATTCAATACAGTATTGTATACGCAATAATAATAATTGTAGAAAATAGAGATAACTGCTTCACAGATTTACTGTACATCGGGACTTGTAGTGACTGCACGAGCTTTTCAGTATTACCAGATTTTGAATTTTGTTTGAATATTCAGTCATGCATTATTTAATGGTGGAGTTAATGAAAAAATACTTTTTGTCATATTTGTTTCAAAAAAGAAAGACGCCAATGTACTTAACTTTTAAGTACAATACATTTAATACGGAAAAAACTGTTGTTTTGAAACATTTACTTTGTCATCGCGGTGGTGCTTAGAGAGCTAAGGATTTTCTTTAGTGGAACAAGTAAACAAGTTTCAATCCTGAAGAAATAATTGTTTTTAAACATTTATTTGGTCATGGGACTAGATAGGTAGATAGATAGATCGGAGTGAGCTATATAAAAAGTGCATGACGCATTTCCATTCTTCCAAATTTGGTGGGCGGGACTCCTCTCATTATTCTCAAGGCTAACGGCTGCTAATGCTGAATTATTAAACAATACACTGGACTCCAAACCCACTCAGTGGGCGCACTTGTTTACTAAACAGCGCGTGGGAATGCAGCGAACACAAGCGTAAAGCGCCGCACTTCAACGGAAACCACAAAACTGTAACAATAATAAGAAGTCGCCTTCATTCAAGCAACATGCAATACAGTGGAGGAAGAACACATACTGCCAGCACATATCCTCCACGGTGGGAAACGCCGCTATTCTGGCTCAAATGAGGGAACGGGGAGGGCGAAATAACATCTCGGAAGTAGGCGCTGGACAAGAACAAGGAGAAAATAAGACGTACCGAGCGTTGAAAGCGCTTATTTTGATGGTGAAGCCCTCACTTTCTGTCAGATGCAGGCGGCCGCCATGTTCGCTGCAGTTCCGCGCATGTCCGTCGTCGCCGCCACCACCACACGCGCGCGCGCCCACACAAGCAGGCACGTGCACGCGCGCGCACACTAGCCGCGTGTGCGTGCGTGTGTGCGTGAGAGAGAGAGAGAGATGGGGAAAATAATTAATTTCACTCGCTCGAAATGCTAATTTTGTTACGCCTTGGTTTTTGATAACCCAGATGTGACATGAAAACAAAAACAATTGTGTCGCATCCAGATTTTTGACTGCGAGAATAAGGACGGTTGTTTCAGCACCTCACTAGCATCTCAGTGGACTGATGACATCATTTTTTTTCAGTGGGATAGCCTTGTCGACCCTCATTGCACAGCGGACCGGAAACGCTGGAAAATCCGTGTGTTATTGACGCTCATAATAAATGCAAGCAAAACATTTTACAACCCCAAAATGGTGACTTCGACTCACCCCCCTAAAAATAATGTTTAAAAAAAGTAACAAAAATTCTCAAATGGATGAATCCATGAGTGCCGAGCTGTGAATCGAAGTAGGGTCCACAATAATCTATAACTGTACCGTCTAAAATTTTATTTTCAAACACTGATATTATTTTTGACCATAAGAAATGTAAAAATCTAAATTCAAACTCAGAAAAAAAAACCAACATGCAGCATATACTGTGTATATAAAAAAAAAAAATCCTCGTCTCACCCCCCCTCGGGTGGTGTCCGTCCCTCATTCAGCTCGGGTCCTCTACCAGAGGCCAGGAAGCTTGAGGGTTCTGCGCAGTATCCTTGCTGTTCCCAGCACTGCACATTTCTGGACTGAGATGTCCGATGCTGTTCCTGGGATCTGTTGCAACCACTCATCTAGTTTGGGGGTCACTGCCCCGAGTGCTCCGACCACCACAGGCACGATTGTGACCTTTACCTTCCAGGCTCTCTCCAGCTCCTCTCTGAGCCCTTGGTATTTCTCGAGTTTCTCGTGTTCCTTCTTTCTGATGTTTCCATCACTTGGGACCGCTACATCCACTACAACGGCTTTCCTCTGCCCTTTATCTATGATCACGATATCTGGTTGGTTCGCCATTACCATCTTGTCAGTCTGGATCTGGAAGTCCCACAGGATGTTCGCTCTGTCATTCTCCACCACCTTCTGAGGTGTTTCCCATTTTGACCTTGGGGTTTCCAGTCCATACTCCGCACAGATGTTTCGGTAGACTATGCCAGCCACCTGGTTATGGCGTTCCATGTAGGCTTTCCCTGCCAGCATCTTACACCCTGCAGTTATGTGTTGGATCGTCTCAGGTGCCTTTTTGCACAACCTACACCTTGGGTCTTGTCTGGTGTGGTATATCTGGGCCTCAATGGCTCTGGTGCTCAGGGCCTGCTCCTGAGCAGCCAAGATGAGTGCCTCTGTGCTGTCCTTCAGGCCAGCCCTCTCTAGCCACTGATAGGACTTCTTGAGATCGGCCACTTCAGTTATGGTCCGGTGGTACATCCCGTGTAGGGGCTTGTCCTCCCATGATGGTCCCTCTTCCAGCGCCTCATCTTCTGTTCCCCATTGTCTGAGACATTCTCTGAGTACGTCATCCGTTGGAGCCTTCTCCTTGATGTATTCATGGGGCTTGGATGTTTCACCCTGGACAGTGACAGTCGTGCCTGTGGTGGTCGGAGCACTCGGGGCAGTGACCCCCAAACTAGATGAGTGGTTGCAACAGATCCCGGGAACAACATCGGACATCTCAGTCCAGAAATGTGCAGTGCTGGGAACAGCAAGGATACTGCGCAGAACCCTCAAGCTTCCTGGCCTCTGGTAGAGGACCCGAGCTGAATGAGGGACGGACACCACCCGGGGGGGGGGGGGGGGGGGGGGGGGGTGAGACGAGGATTTTTTTTTAATATATATACCTCTAAATTTAAAAATAATTGAGTTTATAACAGGAAAAAAAATCTGGTAGCTCTTGAGGAATTTTTGAGCCATCTGAGATTTAATTTGAATGCTGGATTGTGTTGTACCTGAATCAGTACTTGTACCTTTATCACACTTGTTTTATAACACTTTGATTCGCTCCTCTTTCATCTATAACTTGTTTTATAACACTTTCATTCGCTCCTCTTTCATCTATAACTGCTTCAGACAACAAAGTGTATGCAGGAAAGTCGTTAAAGTGTACGATTGTCTGTGTCTCATGTGTTGTTTTGTATTATTTTGACGTTTTTTTGTTAACTTTTCTTTTGATAGCGGTGCGGACACCCTCAGCGGCTCCTCTTGTTTTATGTTGAAAGGGAAGAAATTTCATCTGTGCTGTATGTTACACATACAGTACATTTGACAATAAAGCTTATCCAATCCAATCCAATCCAATAATTGTCTGTAATTCTACTTCATCCAACGGGTGTACTTGTTCCACTTCAGCTTTCATACTTATATACCTGTCATTCTATACTTTTTTATTAACTTTTACTTACTTTCTATCAGTGATTCTATTTTTACCAGACTGTTATTTTTATTTTTTGCAATGGTATCTATCTGTAGTGCTACCTCAGTACAGAGTTTTTGCTTTTTTTATTTATAATACGGTGCATTTCAGAGCATGTACTTTTTTTAATTATAAAGAAGTGTAATCAGTTCCACTTTTTACCTGCACTTCTACTTAAACGCAGTGTGTGAGTACTTTTGCCACCTCATCTTTTGTGCTTAAATGTGCTTTTTTTTTTACTGATTCTTACATAAATACATTTTCTTTACACAAGTACTGTATCTATATTTACTTAAGTACTGAGTGTGAGTACTTTTACCACATCTGCCTTTATACTTAAATACTGTACATTTCTGAGTTTGCACTTTTTTCTCTCCTTTTTACTTATGGAAAGGACGTGACTCAACACTTATATTTTTACCAGCCATTTTCGTTTACATTTACACTCCAACTTAACACGATGTAACCTTTACAAATGACTTTTTTTTCCAGTGCAGAAGGGCCAAATGCACGGTGGTTTTACTACCTTCATGCGGGGTGGGGTGGGCAGTGGGTGCAGAGCGAGGACAGGCTGCCGCATGATTTGAACACAACATTCAGAGATGGCGAAACGTGCGTTCACGGACTAATCCTTAAAATGTTCGATTCCAATCCGAAGTTTGTATGTCATCTTCCCGGCTCATGATGTTGGATGCTGAATGTGATGCTGCGAGGTTTCGATTGGTTCACAGCGGCGTCGCTCATCGGACTGACAATTTTTTTAAGACCTACTTGCAGCTCGAACCAGCTGATGATACCCAGGCAGTGAACGCGGAGCTTGGGAAGAAGTGTCACATGCAATTTACGCCCCGTCGTCGGCGTTTTATTGACCGAGGATTCGCTCTCACCTCCGTCCATTGAGTGAGTGATTTTTCATCATGTCACGACGCATAGGCCTGATTGGGCTTTTTCTCCCCTCTGTCTCCTCACTCTCTCACACACACGGCTCTTCATTTTCCAATCTCATCCTCTCCACTGTTCATGACGCCTGCTTGAGCAACCTTACCTCACATCTGTAAGGTAAACACATACATACACGCAGACGCGCGCACACACAGATGGACACAAAGCATCGTCTCGGACGGCTTTTTTGCATCTTAGTGATGGCTCGTTGAAGGCTTTGAGAGTGCTGATTGATTCGCGCTTCTTTGTCGGCGCAACGTTGTCGTGAGCATACTCGGAATATAATCTATGCACCGGTTGCTGAGTAGTCTGAGGGAGAAGCGTGCACAGTGCTGGAATGGTGGCACGCTCTGCAACGCAGTTAAACGGTGCAGCGGTGTCCGTGCAACATCCCGCACATCGTCTCTTCATCACATTTCTTATCTCTCTCGCGCATAACCGCGGGAGGCGTGTTTGTTACATCTACGGTATCAAAGTCATTCTTGATTTCTGGGTATGCAAGACGCACACAAATCAGGACTGTCACGAGGATGTTTCTCCACCTATAGAGCTGCTCAGCTTTTTTTTGAAAAGGTTTGTTTAATGGGCTCATACTCTTCAGTGGCAGGAGCGTATAATTCGATGGCCTCAATCGCTTCTCCTGGAAGGATATGTGGCAGAGTGGAGAGTGCACTGCATAGGAAGACGCCCACACAGGCACATGAGCCACAACATCATTAAAAGTGTGTTTTGTGGAGATGATGATCAAGTGTTGGATACATAGCTGTTGTTGGGAAGTAACAAATAATCAGTTACTGTACTCAAGTCGATTTTTCAGGTACCTATACTTTGCTCGAGCAATGATTTTTCTGACGACTTCTTACTTTTACCCCCTACATTTGAAAACAAATATTTGCACTTTCGAATCTCATAAAAAGGCTTTGTGAAAAAACAAAACAACACCAAAAAACAAAAACAAGGACAGCACAGACATGATGACAAAGCGACAAGATTCAGGGAAGCAAGCTTTCCCCCAACCCAGAACTGTTTTATGCTGTCGCCTTGAATGTTTTGTCACAAATATCTTCAGTCAAAAGCCCCCCACAATTTTCAAATCTCATCTAAAAAACATACAACTGAGTGGAATTTTTCTGTTGTCATCATGATCTAATTTAGCTTTTTTGTTTGTTTTGTTACACCATTCACATTGGTAACAAAGCCACAGGGACATGTTTTGATTGGACAAAAGCTTAGTTTTACTCGCTATAGCTCTTGGTAGTGGACACTTTTTGGCTTTATGGCACTGCTCTGTCATTCGTTAAATCCATGCCACAGGGTTTATGGATGTCATGTTGCCTCCATTCTTGGAATTGCCTTGGGTTAATTTTGGTCAGTTTTGGGCCTTTTCTAAGTGGATTTTTTTTGGGGGTGATTTTTTTGAGGGAGCCAAGCCAGGTGTATGAATATCACCCACCCCAAAAACAAACAAACAAATAAACAAGAAAGACAATGCAAGAAGGAGATAAACCCTATTAATCAAATATTAATTAAACCACATTTAGTACCATTACTTTAAATTGATGAATAACTTTGAGAATGTGTTTGGTGGCAAAAATTGTATGTTTGAATGCACTACCTTGGTAAAAGGAAAAAGAAATGTGGTCTGTTGCGGTGGCCCGGTGGTCCAGTGGTTAGCGTGTCGACCTCACAGTGCAGAGGGCATGGGTTCAATCCCTGCTCCGGCCTCCCTGTGTGGAGTTTGCATGTTCTTCCCGGGCCTGCGTGGGTTTTCTCCGGGTACTCCTCCCACATTCCAAAAACATTCATGGCAGGCTGATTGAACACTCTAAATTGTCCCTCTGTGTGAGTGTGAGCACGGATGGTTGTTCGTCTCTGTGTGCCCTGTGGTTGGCTGGCAACCGGTTCAGGGTGTCCCCCGCCTACTGCCCGAAAACAGCTGGGATAGGCCCCGGCACCTCCAACGACCCTTGTGAGGATAAAGCGGATCGGAATACGAATGAATGAGGATGATGTTGTCTATTGCTTTTATAGTTCATTGGCTATAGTGATAAGGTTAGATCAACATCAAATACATATTGTGAGGTTTCTGTGGAAAATGTCCCTGTTGTGTTGCATTGCATTGCATAGTGACCTTATGTCACGTGACAATATGGCTCCAGCGCCTGACTTTGGATGTAAATAAATGAATAAATAGAATCATACAAAATGTTACGTACCATCTTACTACTTACAGAAGTTGAATTAGTACCTCTGCTTTAACCAGTTCTTTTTCTACACATGTATCTGTAGATTTAAGTACCAAGTGTGAGCGCTTTTGTGAGCACAAACCGATGAGACAACGAGGCACATCTGAACAGGACAAGAGTGGCTGGAGGGAGCTGATTCATTGACACAAAGAACAGTGCTGACAAGTGAGAACAGGTGGTGAGGAAAACCTAGCCATTAGACGTGGAGAAAGGACATTATATTATATATATTGTTTGGTATTGTAGCAATATGCAATATGGGTGTCTGTGACTCAGGAGGTGTGGTGTGTGGTCTTGTAATACGTATGGATGAGTCACTTCCTGCTCTTCATGCACCCAAGTGCCCTTGAGCGAGACACTGAGGGGCAACTCGGCACAGCTGCTGTTTCCGTGTGAATGAGTGACTGTCTCGAGCACCCTTGATGAAGAAGAAAGCTCCAGACTACTACAGCTGGGCAACTGGCGCCCGGGTTCATCTTGCTAATGCTGAAACATTGTTTAGTATCATGCATTCTTGAGTACTTGTTCTCGTCCAAAACAAAGCATGCGGCTCTGGCTCATGGGTCGTGTCAGTGCGTTCGTTTTCTTGCCAGCTCAATTTATGTATACGGGTGACATTGACCTTTTGGACTGATCAGTTATTACTTTGCCAGGAGAATTGATCTTCAAGGCACAGTGAAAATTTAACTGTTAATGGCAAACAACTTGTTGATATATGGGGGAATATGCTCAAGATACACGAAAAGAGGTGAAAATCTGCAATATAGAGGGAACATTAAAAACAATACTTTAGCCCACACACTAATTTTGAAACTAATTTAAATAAATTTATGAAATAACATATAGGCTACCCTGTAAAGTAATTTTCATGATTTGTTTCTAAATATATGGACTTTGTTTGAAGATGAATGCTGAAAACCAAAGCAAAGACTGAGAACGATTTAGTACTGAATTGTTACGATATAGGGTCCTATTTTCGTAGCGTAAAAACAGGTGCATCTTTATTATCGTACCAGAGCAAGTCTAGTTTACGGGGTTTTAGACCGCGTTACACGTCGCTTTGCGCTCCAGCCCTGAATGCACATCAACACTCCAGCTGTGTCCGCTGTAAATTCCAACTGGTGAGCCCCCAATGTTTCCTGACAAATTGGTGACAGAAATTAGACTGCGCTCAGCATCAAAACTGGTGTATCATCAATTTAGTGCCGGGGTAAGTCTAATTTAGATTTTAGACTACTGGTACCCTAAAGGGTTGGCATTTTTCCCCCTTATACTGTAAATTCACTTTGCATGGACTTGGCAAGTCCTTTCACTACATTCCCACAATGGCGCACACCACCGCAAACACCCTCTTCCACCTCTGCACGTCTAGAAAATGCCCCAAAAAGAAAACTCCTCCCAGACGCACAATTAGACTATGCTTTGCAGCATCCCTGTTTGTCAGTATTGAGCACACCCTCTTTTCATCGGTGGACATCCGTTATAATCGCAAGTGACCTAAATAAAACCTTGCGGCATTTCTACCATTAAAATGTGCAGTCAGCTGCCTACAACTTCCCAAAAATGCATCTCTCTTGATGTGTTATGCCATGCATGGCACACAGACCGAGCTATTAGCCGCTAGTGGACTCACGGACTGACTGACGGGCAAACAGGCGTTGGGTCCATCTAGTATTCCACAGCCTCGCTCCGTGAGCCATGTGAAGATCCACACAACAGAGACACTTAAAGGAAAAATGAACTGATTATTCCGTTCCCTGGCTTGCGAGTTAAGGAACTTGGGGTCATCCAATACGTAGGCGCCTTGTACGGTGTTGTTGTGTTGTGTGGGTTCCCACATAACAAAGACACACAATTTTGGAGCCTTGTTTTTTATTTTGTATTTTATTTTATTATTTTTTTTCAAATATTTGCACATTTTTAAGTCATTTAAATTTGGCAGGCTTGTGAACAATAATTTTCTCTGTGTTATGTCAAATTTACAAGCCATTTTTTTGTCCCTTGACAACGTCTTTAAATAGTTCTAGGCCAACAGCTCCCACATCTTTTTAACACATTTCATCTTATTAAGACACACTTTACAGAGTATAACTTTGCCCCTGTTCTCACTCTGGCTGTCAAGCTATGGGGGACTTTCGTATAACATCACTTGGAGGAAATGAAAATAAGATGATACTATGATAGGACTGTTGTGCATTTAAACATCCAAATTGAATCAAAGCATATCATTTTGTCCGCTTGCGTAATGCTAATTTACAATGTGAAGCACCATAGACAGGCTAACAAAGTTAGCATCGATGTTGTTATTATAAAGCTTCAAAGAATTGCGACTTTAACATGGAGCAGCAAATCATACAAACTTCATATATTTTCTCGTGACTGCAACTTAGTAGTTATGCACCATCTCTGCCTTTTGTTCTTGCTCTAAATTGCATATGAAATTCTCTCTGGTCAAAATGCTGAGTGGCTAGTAACTCCGGGAAACCAGCAGCCAGAGTGCCTGGTCATGAAAGTAGTTCAACTGTCAAACTTCCATTACAACATTGCACAATCATTATCTAATAACACGTCATAAGAATATAAAGCTTTAAATAAAATACATTGTACTCAGCAAAAATGCATGTTAATTGTAGACAAACTCCATCGTCTTTTGTTAGTAGCAGTGATCATTTGTAGACCGACATAGTTATGTGGCTACTGTGAAAGGGGCAAATAATCCTTTACCACCAAGCAAGCCAGCTGCAAACGTTCTTTGACTTGGCCTCACAATGTTCAGATTTTCTTTTCTTTTTTGAAAAACCAACCTTGAAAATAAAATTTCAGTCACGTACAGGTGCCCGCTTCATGGAATGAATACCACACGAATGGCTGTGAACCAATCAGAGGACGGAAAAGTGCCGACCTACCCGGAAGGATTCATGCAGGCCACCCTATACTGAATCTGAAATCTGTATGGTTCAGATTCCTAAAAAAATAAAAAATATCTCTCATTCTTTCAAATGTATGGGGCCTGAAATCCTGCGGCTGATGGTCTTGGGAAGTGTACGCCAATATAGCAACACAGAGAAGCTGAAATCTGACTGGATAAAAAAAGAAAATAATAACAATAACCCACAAATAACTTTGAGATGCGCAAGGTGGACTGAAGACAAAAGATTGTTGGAAACAAAATTGTAAAATATTTTACAAATGTATACAATGTTTTAAATGCAGGTCAGTACTTTTGATGTTTCAGTCCGCAGAGAAGGCCTGAAGGCACACCATAAAAGACAATCACTTAAAAATCCCTGATATAGTGAGTTCACCAAAAAATGGATGTACAAATTAGGTAAGTAATTTGAATATCCTAATTGCCACCTCCTGTGCCTCAGCCTGATGAGATTGAAAGGACAGGGAAGGTTCAGTGTGCAGAAGTCATGCTAAAGTCACCCATGATTTATAGATGTCCTCAAGGAAATGCTGCATCTCTGTACATTTTCATGTCCTAGTTAACCACCATCTGGACCAAGAATGTGACATTCTTTATATAGGGAATTACACAAAGAAGCGGAACTTGGACTGATCCCTTTGAGAATTGGCAATTGGGAAAAAAAGACAACTGGCATGATCATGAAGAGAATTCACACTCATTACTTTTCTATATAAAACAAAACCTTAGGAAGAAACTGTCTTGAAATCATTCAACAATAAACACTCAATTGTTTTCAAATACATTTTCTACCAATGACACTTTAGTACCCTTCGTTGAGGCAGCTGAAGCCAACGCTAACAGAGAAAAAACACTTCAGCTTTTGCAGAAATACAAAGTCAATTTGCTCAGCGCTGACAACCAATGAAAACCTTTACCTTCTGAAAGAGACACGTTAACTTGGCCAACCAGGGAGCACTTCACTCTTCATTTCGCAACAGTCTGTGTTACATTTACAATGAGATTTGTTCCTGTTTAGCTTGCAACAGTTTGTATCAGACTTTGCCTTGTTTTCTTCAAACAAGACAGCTGTGTCCTGCTGCCAGAAGTACTCACACTTAAGTAGGAGTGCAGATAGTGTATATATATATATACATACACACACACACGCGCACACACATTTAGATTTCTATAGTGCTATCACAAAAGCTGCGGCAGCACGGTGGTCGACTGGTTAGCAAGTCCGACCTCAAAGAGCAGAGGTTCAATGCTTGATTCCACCTCCGGCCTTCCTGTGTGGAGTTTGCATGTTCTCCCTGTGCCTGTGTGGGTTTTCTTCAGGCACTCGGGTTTGTTCCCACATTCCAAAAACATGCATGGCAGGTTAATGGAACACGCTAAATTGTTCCTAGATGTGATTGTGTGCATGAATGGTTGTTCATGTATGAGTTCTCTGCGATGAGCTGGCAACCAGTTCAGGGTGTAGGCAGGCATGGCTGACAGGTAAGAGTGGCCAGTAACCGGACGGTTCGATTCCCACTCTGTCTGTGTCATGTGTTGTTGTGTCCTTGGGCAAGACACTGCCTCCAGTGCCACTCACACTGGTGCATGGCTGGATGTGAATGTTTTGTGGTTGTCGGAGGGGCCATAGGCGCAACTCTGGCAGTGATGCTTCCGTCAGCCTGCCCCAGGGCAACTGTGGCTCCAGAACATCGTTTACCACCACCATAATGTGAGTGTGTGAGTGCATGAATAATGTAGCCATTGTGATCGCTTTGAGTGTCCAGTTGTCCAGAAAAGCGTCACATAAATCTGATGCATTACTCTGAACCCTATTGGGTCGGGAGTAGAAAATACAGTTATCTGTTTTCAAATGGGGGAGTAAAAGGGCAAAATTGTGAGAAAATAAATCACAAGTAAAGCTCAGGTATCTCATTAATCTACTTAAGTACAGTGAACAAAGTCATTATGGCCCTAGACTGACTGTTGGATAGATTCTACAGCTACATGACAAAACCATATTAGCAAACAAGTACACTATATGATGGACAACAATTAGCGATACATACCGGCCTGCAATCCTTCGCTCCCTCATCAGCATACAGTATTCTGACCTCTGGCATGTTTGTTTTCATCTTCCAGGCACAGCTGAGTGGAACCTTCAAAAAGACAGAGAGGAATAACCTGAAGAAAACGGGAGTCATAAATAAAAGAAAATGACATTTACATGCACCAGAGCAGCAGCTTGAAGCGGCGGGGGACGTGAAGACAAAGAGGACTTACGAAGATGGGGTGTGGTCAGAGGCTCACCGCATTTGTCGTGGACTCTACAGTTGCCTCCATCTCCATCTCACGGAAAGATTGTCACCGCTAAAACGCAAGCGTCACGTTTCACCTGCTGGAAAAGCTCCGCCAAACGGTGATGTGATGAATAAGTTTGAAGTCCTTGGCATTGTGGGTGAAGGTGAGTTGCTGGATGTTATTGCATGTGTTCATACATGAGGCGTGCACGTGCCTTGGCCACTGGGGACAGAGGTCATTCTCATCTCATCTTTATGATACCCCTGGTGTGCTTATGTTGTGTGAGTGAGATTTCTATCACTGTGCAGATGAAACAAGCAAACAACACTGATAATCATGTCATCTATTTTACACCACAAAATACTCGATTCTCTAAGTATGACCATCATAACCTACTACAGTAAACTAAAAGGCAATGGCGTGCAAAGCAGAGTGGGAGGTTGCGTGCGAGGGGACGAACGATATCGAGATTTACTGTTGATGTCTTCGACACACGTTACATGTCTGGCAGGTTGATCCACATGCATCAAGTTGGGTTTTTTTTGTGTGTGGCATGTATTGTACTGCTGCCCAGTCAATTTTTTTCTTTGAGAGTGCAATGAGATAACTCAGGAGGATGCCCGGGGCCGCCGCCCCCTCAATGAATAAAAAAAACGGTGGATTTTGCTGCTTAATTCATATTCCACATGCACAATATTAGTCGGTATACCGTGTTTAGACGAGTGGGGCTGCATAGAACATATTATTGTTTCGGATTTTTGGGGGGTAGACTTCCCCTTTAAGAAAGGGTTTCAGAAAATCAATAAAATAATTTGTGGAATTAGTTTTCATTTTCAATCTTGTGATATCTGCATGTGCAATATTTAAGGCACTGCAGTACTAGTAAAAACAGTGAAAGAAGTGTTTGGGAGAGTTTGTATGCCAAACGGTGTCTGTATTTTTATTTTGCTGCTTCTCACCTCGTGCATGTGTGGGAGGCCACAACATAATTATGAGGTTGCACCTTTAAAGCACATCACAGACTCATGGCTTATTGATCCTCTTTTTCTGTTTCTCTATGAAGGCGCATATGGAGTGGTGCTCAAGTGCAGACATAAGGTAAGAATTCTCATCACTGCAGGTTTATCATTTATTTATATGACATGAAATTTCACAGTTTGTATTTGAGGCATCCTTGCTGTGGTTAAACTACAACAGAGTTCAGTGGGAAAATTATGTAAAAATGGATGAATGTCAATTTTCATATTCATGTGCAATTTGATTAATTTCCAGAAGCTCTTTTGAAGGAAGTTTCCAAATGCAAGACATTCATGGGTTTGACAAGAATAGCACTTCCAATGGTGCCTTTATAGAATGAATGCTTGTGTGTCTTCCTCTGCCTGCGGTTTCTCAGCAGTATGTTTATCAAAGCATCGGCAATGTTGACAGGCTGTGAAGTCTTGCGTGAGTGAATTGCACTCACACAGATTGCTAGGCACTCTTACAGAAGTTACATTCCAATTGAAATGCAAGGGAAGATGAGATTTTGTTAGACAGGACATGCCAGAGTGACCAGAGGGCCAACAGAATAATTGACAGTGAACACCACCCCGACAAAATGTTAGAGATATTGTGCTTTCGGTGGAATTTCAGGATGAACTGAATAATGAGGGCAGATTGCAACAACTGTGTTTTGTCAGTCGAACTTGGCTTACTTTGATCAACCAATCAGAGGACAGAAAACTGCTGACATCAACAAGGGCCAGTGCTCTGGCCTTGTGAGGATACATTTGAAATGTGATTGGTTTCATGAAACTCCACCTTGCTAACTTTGGTACATCGTACATATTATTACAAGTTACACGGGCCCCTGGGCAGATTGGAATGACAAGGTAACACATAAAGGCTGACATCTGATTGGACATCAAATTCATCATCCGCATACAAGTAGTGGAAGCAGTGCAGCCAAACGAAACTCTCGAATTGGAGAGAATATATTTGTAGGAATAGATTTATTCCATTTTATTGATCAAATATTTAAATCTAGGTTGTAAATGGAGGTCAGTGTTTCCCATCGTGTTTCGAAAGCATATTTTATTCAATAGGCAATGTCGCGACCAAATTGAGATTGGAGTTAAAGGAAGATTACTCTAGCTATTATGAACACAAATATCCAAATCCTATTACTGGAGTGATAATATGAATTGTTTAATTTTAGTAAGAGCTGCAAAAGGGCCACATAGGATTGACGAGTCTGTTCTACTTCTCTTAATCAATTACTGTATCAGCTTTTGGGGTGACCAATTTCTACTACAGAGGGATTTCTCATAGATTTGATTTGTACGCTATTTCTGTAATGCTCTGTGATAGACTGGTAACCAGTCCAGGGTGTACCCAGCCTCTCGCACAAAGTCAGCTGGAATAGGCTGACTTTGTGACCCGTGATCACTAAAAACTAATGCATGGATGGGTGGTACTGTATATCCGTATCGTGTAACCACAAATGAACAGCACATCATTTTATTCTATTCAGTCACTTGGCTTTTACTTCCAAAACATTAACAGGGTTTCAACATCGGGTTACTTCCTAATATATTTTGAGTATTTTCAGTATGAGCTCGTCAAATGATGTTTCTTATCATTCCATGTCATGCTGTTGAAACATGTTGAGTGGAGACCCAGGCAGCTGATTGTTGCTTTTCTGAAGGAGCGACCAGCCGCATGATTCCCTTTGACATGAAGTCGATGCAATTCATGTTCACGTGAAGCCAGACCCTGACCGGATTAGTCGTACAATTGCTGTACAAGAGCAGTTATTTTTACTTTTCTCAGCTGGAATGGTGGGAAAAGACAAACGGGGTAGGAGGGTGCAAACAAGAGAGGCAACGTGAGAGTGAGCGTGCTTGGAAGCATGCGCGCGATGGAATGGAGGAGGGACTGAATTGAATATGTAGACCTTGCCGATACTAAGTGGGTCACCCGATTAAGAGCCGAAAGCCGAGCAGGAATTGCTTTAAGTCAATCATACGAACACAGGAAACCGTGAAAAAGCTACTGGTCCGTGACCTAAGTGAGTGACTGTGATGGCACTTAACTTAATGCATTCCAAATGTGTACATCTAAATAATGTATTCTTGTACGTTATGGTGCGACTTGGAGGGAATATTTAATTAGGCGAGCAAACGCGTGCCAGCGTTTGTGCAATGTTCTACCACTCTGTCTAAGTGTTGTAGCGTATGTGGGTGTGTGTATGGAGGCTTATGTGTTATCTTCAATTTGGGAGTGATAATAGCACAAGCTACATGCTAGCCAGTGTTTCCTGACGCCGATTTCTCAGTGCTAGAATGACCTGTGAATTAATCCGATGAAACACAGTTAAATGCCGTTGTAAATAGAAGTTATGCTGAATCAAAAACCTGCCGCTGATTGTGAACACGTGCACTTTGTGTTTGTTAGTGTACCGCAGGATAATGAACCCGCGTTTCATCAATGACTGTATACAGTAGTTGAATAATGCAACACAAACAAATCGCCGTCACATCAGGCTCATTGGTGTATTAGCTAGAGTAGGATACTCGTCTCAAGAACACAGTGACATCAACGTGCGTGACATCACACATGGGCAAACAAATATGTACGTTGGCAAAAAATAAAGCAGCAGAATACCGTTATTAGTTAACTTAAGAATAAATGTGTGATCAACTTTTAATATAAATTAAAAAAGCTAAACCCTTGTATTCTGTATCACATAGTGGCAAGAATGATCAAATTTTAAACTGCTTTGAGAAATTCTGGAGCCTAAGCAGAATAAAAGTCAGTGGTTATTTATAACTCTGCTGACACCACAGTGACTCCAAAGGCTGATGAGTGAAGGTCAGAGATGCCGCACAGGATTAAAACAATCATCAGCACCCTCCGAGATGCTGTCACAGAGCTCGAACGCAGCACGCGTGAGCGCTGATAATGGGGAAGTCCCCCTCTGCAATTCACATCCGCTTGCCTTCAGCTTCTGCTGCAAGAACCTGTCAGCGAATTATTTTTCTCTCCTCAGACAATATGTTAACCTGATGTGGGTTTTTATTTTCGCTCTCTGAAGCGTCTTGAGCCAAACAGTGGGTTTGTGTGGGAGATCTCGCTGCCAGCCCCTTGCTATGCACCACCAACACTGAGGCACCTCTGTTGTCTGACCCCTCTCGAAGACAGCACAATCGAGAGGCATTGGAACACAAGAGATGACCGAAGGAGACTCACATGTCCTGTAGTTCTCATTAGTCCCTCTCCTGCCCGTTACTCAATCATTAAATCTCAGTGTCAATTTTGTTCTAATTGGAGCATTTTCAGAATTAGAATCAGAAGAATCTAAGCTGGTGGTTCTAAAACGTTTAATTCTCAACCATCATGAACATTAAAATGTAATACTGGAGTATGCTCAAGAATTGATCAAAAACAGGGCCGATGTTTTATTCCTGAAAAATATATTTCATTTCATTGTAAGCTGTGCAAATAACATTCAACTGTTTTATATGTAGGTAATGTAAAGACAGCCAAACTGGACTTTATGCCTGGAAGTTTACGCCACAGTAAAACTGCTAGCAAGATTTGAATGCAGTCTCATTTCTCTCATCCTAACATCCCTCGAGTCTCTGACCAAAGCCGTACCCCTCACTATCATGAGCAAAGTCTGCACCATGAACTAGTTGCAGTGGGTTAGGGTCAATATTGGTAATTTTGCAGGCCAGTGGAGGGCTGCGCCGCTGTGGGAGCGGTCACAAACTAGGTCCGTCATTGCCCATAAAAGCAAGGAATTCCCTTTAAATACGGCACACTATTCGCAAACTAAGCACATTTACAATATGAAGCGGGAACTTGGAGAACGCTTCCCATTCCTGATCATTCGTTTACCCCCGACCCACTGCCTCCCAGCCATAGCTGTGCCGACAAGTGGGATGTGTTCAAAAATATCATACAATGATTCTGATGGTTTGAGACATATTGTTTGCTTATTCATAAATACAATACCTCATGTTTACCCTGCGCAGGCCACTTAGACATGGTCTGATTCTGAGCAAGCGTGGAACTAAGAAAATGGACACCACTTACAGTTTTGACCCCACCAGCTCCTTCCCTCTGGTCGGTACTATTGCATTGTTCTATGGACACCATAACAAGCAGACATTCCAGTACTTCCTTTGTCATTAACATTTTAACTAATAGACTTGTTATTCATTATGAGATGCCAATTTGCACATCTCTAGAGTGCCATCATTACTGATTTCATCTTTCCAGCTCTGTCACTCTGTACCACAAGATTTGATTGACTCCAACTACCCAAGACAAATTCCTTGTGTATTTTTTAACACACTCGACCAATGCAGATGATTTTGATTCTGAAATCGGGAGGGAAAAAATGTGATTGTCGTCTCCTGCTTATAATATTATAATATAAAAGATGCATTTCCAAAAACAGCATAAAACAAAATAAGATGCAAAGCCTTTATTTCATGTCAAATTTGTCTTTTTGTGACCATGCATTATTGCCACAAGTTCCTTTGAAATGTTGTAGCAACGGATCAGAAAATGGATGAATACATTTTAAAAAATTAAAAAATAAAATAAAACAAAGAACTATAACGAAACACTCAAATCAATGATAAACCTGATGACATTTCAAGCCAACAACAAAGAGCATGGAAGACCCCTCTGCACTCCCCCACCCAAAAAAAAACGGCTTCCCCTTTTAAACGAGGGCTTTTCCACTGTGTAAGCTGACATCTTTGAGAGAGATACTGACATGAATCACTTTTCACCATGGAGACATGATAAACAGAATTGTTGTCCAGCACTTATTGGGTGTTGTTTGATCACATGATCAGACAATGTGTGTGTAACCTCTTGATGAGTGCAAGTGTTGTCTCTTCTCCCACATGCAAGACTCCCCTTTGCACACAGAATGATTCATAGCTGACTGGTGGTCATCTCAATTTTCTTTTTGCCTTTTTGGTGATTCCTAAATGTCGGAAACATCGGTGTGTTGTTTTTTTCCCTCTCCACTGTAAAAATTGGCCTTTTTTTGTGATTATTTCTGGCTGCATAAAACGTGGTGGCAGTGGCAGGCTGTGCATTTGATGTTCCGATACAAAAGCAGACATTTTATGCGTATTTTTTGTAATTGAGTAAAATAATTTCTGGTCCCAGGTTGAAGTGAATAATGTTGCTGATTTTTTTAGGGTATTTTAAGTTTGTTTTTTTGGGGGGGGGGGTACCTAACATTTATTGAATTGTATTTTGGTGCTTGAAATCATCATACTTGGACCTTAGTAATTTTGTAAAAATTAGTCCACAAGTGAGAAATATTTGTAGTACATCAATTGATCTATATATAGCAAGTGGGAAATATCGACAGCATATCCATTTATCTGTACAACATTCTGTGATAGCATAACTGAGTAGACTTCACAGTCGGTCTATCAATGTCATTAATCAAGTTTGAAGTCATGGTTCCAAGACGATTTTGAAGATTATTGTGCATGTTTGCTGAAAAAAACAAAAACAACAATACAGGCCTCTGTTGAAGCTGTCTGTGAACGTGCTCCAAGACGTTCCAGTAAATGTGGGATGTGTTAAATCCTGAGCACATCATCGGAGGACAGCAAAAGCCACGTTGGAAGGCTGAATCTGGAACTTGACCAAAATTTTGAATTCAGCGGGGTCACGAGACCAACCTGTACAAAGAATCCGAAGGGACCGAAGATGCATTTTAACTATGCCAGCATGTGATGGTTTATTCTTGTTTTGCTCTGTGTGTGGGTGCCCTGCAGTGAAATAATTGCTTCTTGTCGCTATATACTGGAAGTACTCGATCTGTTAAATTCAGTTAAATTGTTCCCCTCTGCATTGTTTTTACACATCCGTCCATCTGTTCATACAGCGAATCAAT
Organism: Hippocampus guttulatus; assembly: GCF_054856545.1. Classification (NCBI taxonomy): domain Eukaryota; kingdom Metazoa; phylum Chordata; class Actinopteri; order Syngnathiformes; family Syngnathidae; genus Hippocampus; species Hippocampus guttulatus. Next base: position 11,160,149 of record NC_141263.1, read on the forward strand.
TCCTGTCCATTGTGAGGCATCAAGTACGTAGCCAGGAAAACGACAACATGCTCAGATTCTGCCACGTGTTTACAATGAGACACTAAGCATTATCATTATGAGTATTGTTTTTTTTTTCATACATATTGTATAGCATCCATCCATGGCTTTGACACATATTCTTGTGTATCGACAGGAAACCAATGAGCTGGTGGCTATCAAGAAGTTCAAAGACAGCGAAGGTGACCAGGAAAATGGCAAACACAAAGGAAAAGGAGCATCATCACCATCATCCCCTCCTTCATCTTTATGGTTGTGTTTTATTTGTCCGCGCAGAAAATGAAGAGGTTAAGGAGACGACCCTTCGAGAGCTAAAGATGCTTCGCACGCTGAAGCAGGACAACATCGTTGAGCTGAAGGAAGCCTTTCGCCGCAGGGGGAAGCTCTACCTCGTCTTTGAATACGTAGAGAGGGTGCGCACTTTTATCTGTCACTGGAGGGTGTGGATATTCTCACTGTTCCGTATCCACATTTTTAGGTTTCAGCTTGTTGAGGCCGCAGAGTTACACATAAAAAAGGCATCGCCATGGCAACATATTAACTTTCTTTTCAGTGAATAATGGTATCAAGTCACTATCGATGCAAAGTTTGAACATTTAATTCAATGATTCTTTCGCTACCATGAAGAGGGAGCACGCAAAACACACTGAGAATCAGTGGTCCAAATGAAGATCATCATCTCACTTCAACACAGTTGATAGGAACCAACTTGCCAATAGGTGGTGGCGAAATGCCACTTTTGCCTAAATTGAGCTCCTCAGCTCACTTCAACATAGTTCCTTGGCATCAGGATGCCAAAAGGTGGCGACAAAGCAATACTTTAAGTGATGTTGAACCACAAATAGGCATAGGGTTACTGTAAAAGAAAGCATACGTTCGCCTAGAATGGTACTCAGTCGAGAGCACCAATGCAAAACATTCAGAAGATGAATGACCATCAAATTGTTGCACACCACATGCATATGCCGCTTGGTCCCTGCGGATCGACTGACAACAACTCTTGTCTAAACGGATGGACCCCAGCTGCCACATAACCCTGAAAGAAAACATGTGCAATAGAAAATGGATGGGTAACGTTAACCTGGAGAAGTCATTTAATGTCAAATCGTTGACTACGCCTTTCAGAACATGCTGGAGCTGTTGGAGGAACTTCCAAATGGTGCAGCCCCAGATAAAGTGCGAAGCTACATCTACCAACTTATCAAAGCCATTAACTGGTGTCACAAGAATGAGATTGTGCACAGAGGTGAAAATATATATAATTTTCTTTTAATTGGCATGTTAATGGTTTTCTGTCTCTTGTGCCAGTCCTCTTGGGTGAAATTTTTGGATGAACCTAAAATACCCAGTAACACATATACGTGAACTTGATTTAACCTCCTTTCTCATCCTTAACGCATGCTGTGAATTTTGCTGTGCAAGTCTTTTTTAGAGAACAGCACGTTTGAACACTGATGTGTTGGACTTGTGCATTCAAAATGTCCAAATTAATTCACCTGCTAAGTTCATATATATTCACATCGGGGTCTTCCTGAAATTTCAACCAAAAACCGAATGTCCCTTACATTTTTCATGAATAGTATTTTTTTTAAAAATAAAAATGAAAAAAGTGGGTGGACTTTTTTCCCAGATTCGGATACATTTATCAATAGCGAAAATGTGGCAGTAATTTGTGTTTGGATCTCCCGCTCCTCCAGATATCAAACCAGAGAACCTGCTGATCAGCTCTGAGGATGTCCTCAAGCTCTGCGACTTTGGTGAGCTTTTACTCACATAGTAATGCATTTTCATACATGCTCAATTCAATCCACCTTACTCCGAGGCCCCTTTGTGTGATTGATGGGCACGTCTTCCAGTATGAACCAGACCCAGCTTTTTGTTTTCATGGGAACTGGTTGTCCACTTTCTTTGAGAATTACAGATTTTTATCAATATGGGAACACAATTTGTCATAGTTTATAAACATGTCAATTCAGCTTCCTGCCAATGTAGCGGGGTTGGACATAAAAGAGGCCCGCGACGACGTAGTCGCATGTTTTGCTACTTTCTGAACTCCGTCACTTCACACGGTAAGGCAGTGAGCAATCTCAAAAGCTCTGATGCATATCAGTAGCTACTCTCCAATCAAGTTGTTTGTGGTTTGTCTTATTTCTGCACAATCTTATTGACCTTAAAGCAGCCAAACCCTTCATCTTCCACTAGCCCCACAATTTCCCACTGTATCACTACGTCATATACGAATATGTGCTCCAAAAACACATCTACATTTCATATAGCTAGCGAGCCGAGCTCGCGAGCTAGATAAATAGACAGATAGATAGATAGATATGCAATCAAATGTGTTTGTTTTTCGTAACTTGTGTTTCCTTGGCTCAGGTTTTGCACGTAATCTCTCTGAAGGAACCGATGCCAACTACACTGAGTATGTAGCCACAAGGTGGTATCGCTCACCTGAACTGCTGCTTGGGTGAGTGAGGACTAGTAAGAAGGTTGAACACTGATTAACATGAACCCTACGCATGGAAATACGATATACTCAAGAGTATTTTTTGGTTTGTTTGTTTGGTGATATGAGAGAACCAACATCAGAAACAGCTGTCGGGAGAATTTTGTATTTTGTGTGCATGAAAAATCGCTTTGTGTTGTCTATTCTAGATCTGAATCTTGAACTTTTAACTCTTAACCTTCACCTACTATTGGGGTCAGATTTGACCTGTTTTGACATTTGACAGCAACAAAAATACCCTAATGTCAGTCTTTCACCTCAAAATTTCATTCCTCTCTCAAAGATGACCCAAAATACCCCCCAAAAATAAAATGTAATTATTTCGTACAGGTGCAACAAAATTTGTGTTGACTAAGGCTGTTATATGTGTACTTAAATGAATTTTAGATTACGGTAACCAGTTTGGCATCAATGGTTCGAATATTGAAAATAAAACGACATTCCAGATGTTTTTTTCTTTTTTTTTTGGAACAGGTTTCAAGGGGGACTTGAAACAGTCTTGAGAACTTTCTGTGTCCCTGCACATTTGCAAAACATGCATTTGTTGGTCTTTAATGGGCTAATGGGGAATCTCAAAACAGTGAAAGCGTAAAACAACATAATCATGATCATACATAAGTTTTCCCAGTCCTCCAGTCATCACTGGCCAGCGGCCCTCCAATCTGTCAGTCCGTCATCGTTATTTTAACCGAACTTCTGTTATTGCTGAATCACAGTTTGTCAACACTATTTTAGGAGCATTAGTTTTTTAAAAACTGTTTATAAGGGTAACAGACAGCATACAAATTTGTTCATTTACAAACAGTTTGGGCCACTTAACACAAAGAATATCTAGACTATTCGACCATTACTGCTCCTCCTCCCAAAACAGCCCCTTGTAGCTGGGGTACTTCAACAGGGACAAGTTCCCTTTAGGGGTGTTCACACGGCAACTTTTGCTCTGGTGCAGCACTGGGGATGCCCCCGGAGAGCGTTCACACGTACAAAGTTACACCGGTGTAGCCCCTGAAAACAGCTTAAACCGGAGCAAATTTAACCCTGCTCAAAGGAGCAAATTTTTAAACACAAAAAATACATATTTCCTTTGAGTTGAATTGTGTATTAATCATCCGTTTCGTTTAGAAATCAGACAGACTGTAGCTCACAATTGATATCTACAATTATGATGAAACATCACACCTGTCCCTGGAAAATGAACAGTGTGTAAGGGTTAAGATCCTCATTCTCGTCGTTCACTTGCTGATTTCACATTTCACAAATATTAAAGCCTGGGTGGAGATCGGCGTGCTACCCTGTTGTTTTATCGATATTGCGTGCGCTTACGCCGACTTGCCCTCTACAACAACATTAACCTTTTTGGTCTTGAGATCAAATTCTTGTGTTTAGGCAGCTATGTTGTGTTAAATGTGATGTCCTGCATTAGAAGTCCAGTCTAGCTGGGAGATAGCTGAAGTCACGTAGACTCGGTGAGCTTGCCTGATTTAGCAAATGCCCTGGAACACTTATTGAGACGCTGTTTGAATACCGCCCCCTCAAATCTTCTCTTCCACCACCACCACCTCTGCTCAGCTACTGCCAGATCGCTCGCCTTTTTTCACCACTCCCCTGCAAATGACCGTTTGCTTTATGAGCATCGCTTCCCATAGCACGCCATATTACTTTTTATTTCCCTGCACCAATGACCTTTTTTTTTCTTTCTCTCTCCTCTTCATTTTTAGCGCCGCCACCCGTGTTTTCTCATTTCCTCGCTGAGGTCATAATGCGCTGTTAACGACGTGGCACATTTTCTTCATCCTGTCTTGTCAGGGCTCCTTATGGCAAGGCGGTGGACATGTGGTCAGTGGGGTGCATCCTCGGGGAGCTGAGCGACGGGCAGCCTTTGTTTCCAGGGGAAAGTGAGATTGATCAGGTTTGATAACAACCTTTCCCACCCCGTTTAAATAAAACATTTTAGCATTAGAACTAAGTATATCTTATTAATAGTTCTTCTTTTACTAGTAGGTGATTATTTTAAAATGAGAAGAAAGATAATCCAATCATAATATTGCAGATTCAAATTTTCTCCACTAAAGTCAGAAAAGCGTTTTGCATTTATTAGATATCCTTCATGTCCAGTTTAAGGTCCATGTACTATAATGCGCTCTGTCTTCACTAGTAAGACAATTCATCGCACTACAAGAAAGAGTAGGGGGCAATTATTGTGTGTGTGTGTGTGTGTGTGTGTGTGTGTGTGTGCGTGTGCGTGCGTGTGTGTGCGTGTGCGTGCGTGTGTGTGTGTGTGTGTGTGAGATGAATGTTTTTTTTGTTTTTTTCCGAGTGCTGCCTTGTACTACTGTATAACATTTCTGCACACTTGTCCCCCTCCTCCTGGCATTTTGGCATAAACTGTATACTGTACTTATTGCTGACATCTGCACACTACACACTCCAAACCAAATTCCACTGGTTAACATCTAACATTTCACTTGTGGTCCTAGTAACGCACAGATGTCAACTTGTGCAGTTTTACCTCACCTGTAACATGTAACTGTCATACTATTGTATGATTGTATTATTATTATTATTATTATTGTTATTATACTAAAATGCCTAATACGTATGTCGTATGAGTGAGGACAAAGAGCATACTCATACAGTACATGAAGCTTAAAATGGGCAAAGGAATAAATGCTTTCATGGCCTTCAACGACTGAACAACATTTCTGCCCATCAGTATGGCAGCTACTACTCCTCTTCCTCCGACTACTACTACTACTCCTCCTACCATTACAATAACTGCATGTTGCTAGTAAAACGACTACTACTAGTAGGCATTCTAGTGCTACAAGTAGTGTCCAGGGGTCTTCTTTATCAAAGAGGTTCTGAATTCGTTCGTACAACTGAATTTAGTGTGCGCAAAAAAATAAAAAATAAATTTAATTTAATCAAATGTGCAGACACCTGATGCACGCACACCAGTAAGTCAGGTTCTTATGAATTCCAATCCTAATTCCCCCATCACACCACCCCCCACCACAATATCTATCAAATTATTAACACCAATGATTGTATGTTATTATTATTATTATTTACAGCTATTCACTATTCAGAAGGTCCTTGGGCCACTTCCTGCTGAGCAGATGAAACTCTTCTACAACAACCCTCGCTTTCATGGAATCAGGGTACAACATACTGGTTGTTTCTCCTCTGTGTCATCTTTCTCGTATGATTTTTCCTCCCCCTCTTCCTCGTCAGTCTTCACTCTCTTAATCGCTCTCTCGCTTCTTCATGACTAAGTGCAGTGTTGTGACTCATGAGACATGAGAAACTACCCACAGGAGAAAATGTTCCACAAGGCCTACTATGAATACATACGTGAGAGTGTGTGCCGTAGATTGCTTGTTTGTGATACAGACCTCGAGTGATGTGTGACCGTAGCCAATTAGAACATCTGACAAGCAGGAAAAAAAAATAATAAAAAAATCAAGGATTAACATTGTCGCTGTGTGTACGTGTGTGCGTGCATGTGTGTGTCTCAGTTTCCCTCAGTTACGCATCCTCAGACATTGGAGAGAAGGTACCAAGGCATTTTAAGCGGTTTGATGTTGGATCTCATGAAGGTAAAATTCAAACACAATCCAATGACATTGTTGTATAAAATTTAGAGACAACAAACCCCCTGCATGTTTTCAGTTTTGTAACTTGACAAACTATTTTTTTAACCTATCCTCTGTCGTTTGCTGGAAACCCCTGACCAATATGGCGGGGTTAAAGACCTTTACTGAGATAAAAGTAGCCGTTTGCCAGCATTCATAGCAGTACAGAATAAACCTTTTGCCTTAGGGGAGGTGATTATTCCCACTATTCCAAGCAGGGCGCAGTCCCTATTCACATGACTTGTAGGGTTCACTGTACTACAGTAGTAATTATGGAAATGTGTTTCTATTTTTTAAAACTTATTTAATCACAGAAGAGGGCACCAGGCCGACGAGTGACACACAGCTCACCTGTTTTCAGAGGTTGGTCGTGTGTGGCCCTCGCAATGTAAGAGGGTGGGCAAAATTGCATAGATTGATCTGTTGAATTATTCTTGCACAAATGCAATATTAATCAGAGTGCCATGTTCAGACTAGTGGAGCCACATATTATTGCAAAGAACCTTTTCTGCGAGATTTCCCTTTGAAAGTGCTTGTGTCTTACTCATCAGAACCTGCTGCTTCTCAACCCAACCGAGCGCTATCTTACTGAGCAGAGTCTGAATCATCCAGCCTTCCAGCCTCTGAGGCAGGTGGAGAGAGAGAGGCCTTCGCCCGCCTCGCCCAACCCTCCACGTTCCTCCAAGAGGAAAACACACCATCATGGAGAGAACACAGTCCCAACAAGGTCCAGTGAACAGCTCTTATAATTACACTTCGGCTATTGATCTATTATCATATCAAGAAATAATAATGGATATTTATTTCACTAATCTATTATCTCATTATTTATTTTAATGATGATTTTTTTTTACCGGTAATTATGATGTCATAACATCACCAAAGTATCGTTTCACTGACTAAACATCCAATCAGACCTCGATGTCGTTCTCATGCTGCTCATAGCTACGTATCCAAATTTGCAGTACTAGAGTCCGTTATACAGTATGCAGTGCTGCTCCATTATGTCATCATTGCTTGTTCGCTCCACCTCTATTTCAGAGATTTTTATTTTTTCAAAGAGAAGATATGCCTTTACTAAGATGCTCCTGTTGTGCTTTGTATGTCTGTTGACATACAGATATTTAAGGGTTTTTCGAATTTAATCATAACATCTACACTAATTTCTGCTAGCCCATCTCTGGCATTTAGGATTATATATTAAACTAACGCTAGTCGGTTTTCATCAGAAGATATTACATAGTTTTGTTAAATATTTTGGTGTTTAAGTATAACATAATTAATGAGCTTTTGTTTTGTGTGTGTTACAACAAACTTAACTGGGCTCGACAAATCAACAGTTTGAAGCAAGCACGCTGAACTGCTCTTTAATGTTCTCAAACTGCATTTTTAGTCTCCCATTTCTTGACAGCGAGAGTGAGAGCATCTGATAAGTATTACACAAAAAAGCTCGTTTTAATTATTTTAAGTGTGTTTTAATGCGTTTTAAAAGGGGTTTAAAGTGTATGGGAGAGGTAAATACTAACACACACACACACACACACACACACACACACACACACGAAGGTTCACTGTTACGTGCCGTAGTCCACGTTCAGCTCATTGCGCCGCCCCCAAGTGGCCAGATATAGAACAATCACACTGAATTTGAAAATGTCACCATAGGAGTCACACCAAGAGCTCAAGCCAGCGCCGCTCCAACAGCAAAGAATGTTCAAGTCTCCCACGTCATGGTGACCTCCATCACCTTGGCAACGAGAATTTCCTGAATGGTAACAAACCCCCGTCGAGTTTAAGCCCGACACTTCACCCCAAGAGTCAGTACCTCTCCCAGACCCTCAATCGCTCTGCCTCGTCCAGTAAAGATCTGGCTAATAACAACCTGCCGCACCTCCTCAGTCCTAAAGAAGTCAAAAACAAATCCGAATTTGATTTCAATGTGGGACCCTCACCCAAGTTGCCAGAGCAAGGACATGGTGCAAAGTATGGCCTCGGCAAGCCCAGCGGTTCCTCTCGCACTCAGCAGCAGCAACAACAGCAAGGTGGACGCCACACCTTCCTGGAAAGCAAGACCAACACGTTACAGTCAGGAGGAGACAAACAACACGGAAGACACACCCACAGCGTGGCCGACTCAGCCCACGGATCCATGTCGTCTTCGTCCAAAAGCTCCGCCTCTTATCTCAGCCTGTCCAAGAGCCACAGTGCTCTAAGCGATGCCAAATCCGTAGGGAACCTCAGCGATGGTCGACTCCACCCTGACGACCTAAACTCCAACACGACAGCGGCAGTGGGACCCGGTACCCGTTTCTTCCCTGCCAGCTGTCTGGACCTCAATGCCCCTTTGGGGGCTCCGGGGGCACCTGGCAGCCCCTCAGCACGACACAGTGATCGCTCAGGGCACAGCCCCGCATCCCGTAGCAGCAGCAACGTCCGCATGGAGAGCAGCACACTCGACTCCTCCTCCAGGCACAAGTCCAGACAGAAATCTTTGGTTCCCGGTAGGTTGAATATTTACACTAATTCGACCTTCTGTAATATTTTCACTGCAACGGAACAAGGAGCTAAATGGCAAAAATTTGCAACAGGTGTTTAATCCATGAATGCGTTTGCACTTCTATGCCCCTCTTTGATTGGTCTAGTCTTTCTGTAGCAACCTGCTGATGACACTCTGTGTTACTTACCGTATTGGCCCAAATATAAGACGGTGTTTGCATTGAAATAAGACTGAAAAAGTGCGGTTCGTCTTATATTCGGGTTCTAGACATTATACACATTCACGGCGCTAGATGGTGCCATATCATTGAAGCGAATGCTGAACTTGACTCACTAGGCCAAAGTGAACCCCTGCCACGAAGGATAAAAATAAAAATAGCGGTAAGAAGGAAAAGAGAAGAAAATAATAGAAGAGATAACAGAAAATGGAGAAACGTAGTGACAATCTAGAGAAAAGTGGGTCGAAGATCGGCCAGGTTAACCAGCAGCTGAGGAGAAGTTATGATGTCATTTACATTTCAAAAACTAGAAGCCATTCATTTACGAATGTGATTGCACTTTAGATTTGAATGAGGCAAAATAACATGCATTTTCTCTCAAATATACTGTTATAATCATTTGTTTCAGATGTACGGTAATTATTTTCTGTATAAAAATTAATTTGGTGTTCAAAAAGTCATTTTTCAAACTTGAGTCTTGAAAAAGAGGGGGTCGTCTTATACTCAGGGCCATCTTATATTCGGGCCAATACGGTAATGCTCAGTGGCCACTTCCCTCTGCGAAGAGATATTTGATCCTTTCATGGACCAATATATTTCTTCATCCAATTAGAAATGACATTGCACTCAAACAGGATGTTCTCAGAGGGAAACATGCACCGAGATACTGAGAGACCGTGTGAATGTTTGTAGATATGTTCTGGCCAGATTCCGACTCTCTGCGAGCCTGTAGAAATTTGATAGATAGATGGTAGCTCATTGAAAACGTGCCATAAATCTTCCCTCTTATCCACAGAGGAGGCCAAGGCTCCAGAGCTCTTAGACCCAGGGGGCGCAGGGATGCCCTCCACTCACACGCTGCCCTCCCCACACGACTCGTACCATTATGGCTTGGGTTACTCGTCCCCCTTCTCCTCTCAGCAACGACCTCAACGGCACTCCATGTATGTGAGGAGAGAGCGCCACCGACCTCATGCCGTAGAAGCCGGGATGGCGGGCTTGCCCCTGCCGGTCCAGGCGATTCCAACGCGAGCTTCTAGTCTGCAGCTTCTCTCCCCACAACTTCAGCACCGGACCGCACTCGCTGGGCACTCGGTGAGCTCCTCCAGGGAAGACTGCACGGATGGCATGAGCAGGGTGAGTGCTGGCGCTGTGTGTGCTATCACAATGATTTTTAATATGGTGTGGAACAGATCAATACCAATAAGTAACACTGTGTTTCTGTGAATATATTCATCTGTGAGCTATTTGTAGAACAAGCCCGCAGACTACTCATGTGGTCCGGGGGGCTGCCTGGTGTTAATGTTGCATTAAACTGGACAGTAACGATATGGAATCAACGCTCAAACAACTTTCCGTAAGTCTGCTTTGACCTGTATATCCCTCCAACAGAGCGAGCAGTCCCCGAAAGACATGAGCCACCCTTGCGACCCCATCAAAGATTCAACGAGGGACAACACTGCTGCTTTTCATACCCAGCGACCGCCTAAAAATGAGGTTTGACTTCCATCTAAGACAGCTGGTTTGTTCCGCATTGGTCACACGCCCCCTTACACTTTATTGCTGTGCCCATTTGCATGACGTACAGGTCGGTATGTATCATGACCCTCATGGAGAGGATGCAGTGTCCTCAAAGGAAAACCGGATGATTTTCACTGAGTCCATGCCTCGGAGAGTTGGTAGCTTTTACCGAGGTAATCACCTGTATTTTTGGTAGACTTAAAATGATTTATTTAGGCGACCTGAATAAGCTTAAAGATGATTTATGCTTTTGCGAAAAGTCTTATCTCGCTTCTGTCCAGTACCGTCGCCCAGACCAGATAACTCCTCATCCTTCCATGAGGGTGTTGGGCAGGGTCGAGGACCGGTCGTACCCGTTGTTCCTGGCAACCCCGTTACCATGGCTAACCACTCCAAACGCCAGACTGCCTTTGAGTGGTGAGAAGCATCCTTTAAGAGAACTGGAAGAATTTTCAAGTGAACAGTGGCCTCACTTGCATTGAAAATATTGCAACCTTACCTGGCCCCATTCGGTACCCCAATACAAGCGCTTAATGAAAACCCTCTGGCACTATAAAAACAATGATGCAGCATCATACCAGATGGGATTATAAAATAAATAACTAAATAAAGTGAATTTCTCTGAGAGTAATATTGCTGTGATTTTAGTGGGGGGTTTTCCCCCTCACTCTTTACTCAGTGAACTCATTTATCACATTACAAATATGGTTGGTGATTATGTTTTCCATTTTCAGGAGTGCTGCTGAAGCAATGGTGATGAATCCTCCAGAGCCCACCAAAGAGAAGGAAAAACAAGGCTTCTTCAGAGCCATCAAAAAGAAAAAGAAGAAGACGCAAATAGTAAGAACGCATTGCCGCAATTGATTCATTTATTTGATGACAATTGGGGTAAACGATTACCATGATGTCCACTGGGGCAAAAAACACAAAACAGACTGAAAATGAGCAAAAGTCAATGGAATACATCTGAAAATGATTCGTTTCAAATGGCTTCAGCTTTGTCTGATTATGAACAGAACCCTCCATTTGGCTCGCAGTGTATCATCAGTGACTTTAAGAAGTGTTTAACCCCATTCCGTTTTTTTGTACATTTTACATGTTACATATACAATATTCAAGATTTTTGTTAATAATTTCTTTCTGTAGGCTTTGATTAATGTATTTATTTTTTGTAAAAATGTCCCTATTTTTTTCACAGGCACTTGAGCCTTTTTTTCAATATCCTTAATATGCAACTGAAGGTCCATGTGGTAGTCAGCTCTTTGTCATCACGAGTAAGACAGCACACAACTGTAGTCAATAGAAAAGATTTAAAAAAATTTTTTGTTCAGTTTGTATTCCACCACCAATTGAAGAACTACAACTGCGGACCTGGTTAAGCGGTCACGTGGAGATGCTGAGACTGACAGTGATGCATTTCCCTTTTCACAGACGGACATGGCGGACGGGAGGAACCCTAGTATCAGGAAAAGCCTCTTCCCGCTCTTCAGCTCCAAGAACAGCCTAAAGCACAACTCAGCTGTCAAAGTCCTTCCTGTGGTGCCCTCGCCGATGCTACAACAGCAGCCTCCTCCGCCGCCATATCCTGCCACAACAGTAAGCTGAACGCAACACTAAGACATGACTGCGTCTGCGTGACAATGATTTTTACGGGCCCAAAACAAGACGTCCACTATGGAAACATTTTCAAGCATTTATTTGACATCCTTGAGATCCAGTTTAAAGGGTATTCTGATTATTATTGCGTTTGTGGAATACGAATCAGGCAGAAAAATCAACCCATTTTTATCCTTCTCAGCAGGCGGCCATTTTGCCACTAGCTGTTGACTGAAAATGACATCACAGTAACTCACGGTTCAGGTAACGACCGATGACGTTCACCTGTTTCCTGAGTTTGGTCATGTGATGTTTGCAAGCTGAGTTGTGATTGGTCATTAACTAGAACACAATTCAGCACAGAATTACCACAAAGAGGACATGGACCAAAAGCTGGATCGCAAGTATTTCTGTATTTTTCATGTCCCGTCATCTTCTCCCCCCTTAGTGTTTTGTTTGGTGCGACTACAAGGAAGCACGAAACTGTGATTTGTGAAGTAAGGCTTACCTCATCTATTGTTGCTGTAAGGGACCTGGGACTGCACAAGAGCATATGTCCCTGCAGAGGGGCGCCAAGTCATCCTCACACCACGGAAGCCGTCGGAAAAACCGAGAACGTTCCCGAGACAGAGACCGCGAACGAGAGCAGAGCCGAGACCGGGAACGAGAAAGAGGACGAGAGAGAGTGAATGAATGGCCGACAGAAAAGGCAATGGACTCACATTCTCAGGTACATGCTTTCTATTTTCCCTCAAGCATATGAGTGGCCTCTGCCTTGGCTGAGACCAGTTTTGCATAAAGTACCTGAAAGCAATATTGTACTTGAGTAAAAGTACAAGTGTTTGTCCAGAAAATAATGTTGGTCGATGTTGAAGTCAACTTGTAGAATCAAATTTAGAAACATTATAGTATCTGACCATAAATATATACAGAAGTATCAAAAGTATTTTTATTTTTTTTTGTAAATACAGTAAGGAAGAAGTTGTACATTTTTGATTCCCACAAATGACTGTACCACTTGATGGACACCCAAAGGTTCGTGGTACTGTCAGAGATCGGAAGCATTGAGCTTAGGTACTCTATTCTGCTATATGTATTTCACTAGGGGATGTATTTGTTGGACTAATTTTTACTTTTACTCTCTAAATTTGTTTGAAACCAGGCTAGTAGTGGTTCAGTTTCCATTCGTGGTGCACTCAGTGGTGGGAAGGAACAAGTCGACTTGTGAGCAGCATGAGACGTCGTCATCGAGCTGTAATTGACGCTCAAGGGCACATGATGAGTTATTGAGATGTTGAATTTTTTTGTTGCGGTATACCCGCCGTTGTTGTTAAGTTTTGATTCAATGAATTGTTGAGTTGAGGAAATCACCAGTGTGTCCTTCTACTTAAATATCAGATTTTTGAATTGAATTGAATTGAATACAACTTTATTGTCAAATGTGCTGTACTTATGTGTAACATACAGCACATTTTCATGATATGGTGTCACTGTTAGTGTGAACTTTTTACATTTTCCATACATTTCACCTGAAAGCCAAATATCCTTAACTTTTTTTGAGTAGTGTTTATGTTTTATGTAATTAATTCTAAATGTGCTTGGGTTTCCATCAAGTGTTACAGTCAGTGATGGGGGGAAAAAAAGGACAAATACTTTCTTGCTTTCTGTATCCCTTGATAGAAATGTAACTACCGGTACCGTATTTATTAGTTACTTGACGGAAGCCTAATTAATTAAGTTTGGTGTCCGTCAGAGTTTCTGGTGCCAAGTGACTTTACTGTAAGTACAAAGAATGTTGTTGCTGTAGTTCAGTAGATTTGATAAGTTATCCTTACTTTACTTGAGTGTTTATTTTTCTACTGACTTTCCTTCACGTCTCTTTCACTTGCAGAGCCAACCACTGAAGTCCCTTCGCAGGCTCCTTCACCTCTCCCCTTCTCCAAACCAAGGCCAGCCTCCTCCTCCTCCTCCCGCAGACCTGCGCTTCCAGCCCCCTCTCCCCAACCCTCCTCAGACCTCCTCCAAAGCGGCCTACACCGAAAGCCGGGGGCACGCAGAGAGCCGGGGCCACTCCGGGGCAGGTGGCTCGTCCCAGGCCAAGAGCCGCAAGGCCAGCTACCCGCTGCCGGGCCAGCTGGAGTCCGCCTGGCATGTGTCGGCGCTGCAGCGGGCCGAAGGCGCGCAGTTCACGGCCGAACAGCTGGGCATCAAACCGGGACCGAACGGACCCACCTTTACCCGTGCCTCCCGCACCAGAATGCCAAACCTCAATGACCTGAAGGAGACGGCGCTCTAAACGCCCACCTCAAACCGTACCACCTCTGCTACGGCTCATTGTGGATGCACCAGCCGGATCGAAGAGGACGCCGTCTGACTTTAGTTACAGTTTACGTGAAAGAGTCTTGCACTCATTCGGCGTGATGAGCTGGGACAATGCCACAAACAAGCTCTTGCAAGGGGGCCGGCCCCATGGAAAGCCCTTTGAGTATTTATTCCAAATTCTTGATATCCAGCTTAGGGTCCAGTTCTAGGGCCTAGCTTCGGGTCTATATAGTAGTAGTCCTCTCTTTGTCCTCACTCGTAAGATAATTCAGCACATTCGTAGAAGGGTTGTCTTTTTCCATAACTCATGCCATGTTTGGCCTACTGGTATGCAATGAAATCATACTCGTAACGCTTCTCACTAGTAGGCCTGTGTCACATACTAGTAGCCTCCTATACCCTATTAGTCGCACCAAAGTACCCATTAGTAGTTTTGCCTTACTAACAACATGTGGTTGTCTGGTATGTAGAAATCTCATACAGTGGCGCAAGACAATAGTGGTGGGTAAAACTTTACTAGGAGACACAGTCATTCTACTAATGCGCCTTTCTGGTTCTACTACAGCAGAGGTGTCAAACTCTGGTCCTCGAGGGCCAATATCCTGCATGTTTTAGATCTTTCCCTCCTCCCACATACCTGAGTCAAATGATCAGCTGATCAAGCTCTGCAGGAACCCGATAACAATCCTGAGCCTTTGAATCAAGTGTATTGGGGGAGGTAAACATCGAATACAGTACATGCAGGAGAGAAGCCTTCGAGGACCGGAGTTTGACCCCTGTGTCCCAGAGCGCTGAATTGAATGAAACCCCATTTGAGCATTTACTGTATTTGGTCAATATCCTTGTTATCTAGCTTAAAGTCCATGTATTAGTATGCTCTTTGTCCTTATTAGTAAGATAATTCAGTTTCGCGCAACTAGGGCGCACTAGTAGAATGACTGTGTATTACTATTACTAGTCATTGTTTTGGTACGACTGCCTTCCACTATCGACATCTATGCCATTGGGGTCCAGGAGGCTTCTCGTGTGTGACACATGCCTCCTAATTGGGACAAGATGTGCGGCTTATGAAGCACAGGAGTTTAATAGAAAGGTTTGAGATATAGCATACTTGCCAAAAGTGGCACTCATAATGGAACTAATTAACTAGTAAGACACAGTCATTCTGCTAGCACGCTGAATTGTTTGGTAGTGAGGACAAAGAGCACAGAAGTACATGAACCATAAACTGGATATGAAGACATTGGACTAAATGCTGAAAGGATTTTCCATTGGTCTCGCCCTTTCAGGATTATTCTTCTGCCAGGAGTCGAAACTTCCTCTGCTCCCACCTCCCCATCACAGAACTCTACTACAGCACATTTGCTCCTCCTTGTGGTCACTAAAGCAAATGTTTTTTTCAAATATTTGATAAAATAGTGAGAGAAAAAGATTTATATGAACAAAGTTTATTGTTATTTGTTTCACATCTGAAGATATAAGCTATAGTTATATCTCTATTAAGATATATGGGATTGTTAAAAGGATATACAGTGTTAAATGTGTAATTATAAGAGCTTTACTTTGACACAGAGATGAATAGATATGTATGTGTTGACAATACAATATGTCACAAAGATTATGTAATGGTGAATGTCGTTTTTTGTTCAGTTTAATATGGTATAAACAGATTTTCATATTTTTTTTCACTTTTCCGTTTCTTTCCTAGAAACGATTACCCTACATGGGAGCAAAAATATGTCGTATTAAAGGTGTCGTTCAAGAATATACGTGTCCAGCAGTTAAAAGCATTTTGAGGCTGTTTGTCAACAGCTCTCCTCTTCCTTGCTGCTACCTTTGATTTTTTTGGTATCAAGAAATTGTTATTGTGAAAAGTGAGCATCTTGGAATGAAGATAAAAAACGTGGAGTCTTAACACGAGTCATTTGCCACTTTTAAGATCTTCTAGAAATAATCTGATGATCGTATATGAAATAAAACCCAGTGGAAACGCTTCAAACAATAATTATTGCATCCCAATCTCACTCAAACTTCCAGTGAACAGCTAGTCGCTAATACTAGCAACTGCATGTGACAGTTCTGTCTTTATGATGTCTGCTGACTACAACGCCACAGACACATTCATTTTTTTAAAATGAGTGTTTATTTTCAATTAATTGATACTCATTTATTGCTTAAGAATTGTTTTGAACTGTCATAATCAGGGGTTATTTATATGTGAATATTTAGGTAGATAGCTGGCTAGATAGATAAAAAGAATACACACTACTGTTGAATGTCAGGTTTTCGTGATTTAAATTATAGCCCCACCCCCAAGATTTTTTATTGTCGATTTAGTTGTGTAGGCTATAGGTCATTTAATCGTGGAGAAAAAAAAACTTTTTGAAATGATTCATCTTGGCCTAATTTTTTAAATGCTCTAAACACCTGACATTTGGACAGGGGTGTGTAGGCTTTTTGTCTCCATGGTAGATAGACTGATTTGTCCAAAAAAAAAAAAAAATGGAAACAAAGCAAAAGGCTAAATAAACTACTATATCAAGCTACTTGGCTGATTGAAAGCAATAACATATTAATTGACTGACTGACAGAACTGATTGATTGATGTCGTCACTTGTTAAGTGTAATTGGAGGCTAATATCAGTCAAGAGGGAGACCGTTTTTTTCGGGTGTGCATTGAATATCTTCGTAATTTTCCTTGAGCTGCCTCATCTTGCGGTTATGGAAAACAATGATTGTATTTGATTTGTTTACATCTTCACTAGAAACAGTGTTGACATAGTTTGCCTTGCCTGTGACCTGAAGCCTTACATTCGCTCATTATTGACATGAAATCGGAGGCTTCAAAAAAAGCAACCCCAAACACTTCACATACCTTCATTGATTCTTTCTGCTCTCGACTATGAATGTGTTTCCAAAAGCAGCACTTCATTGTTTTCTGTACACAGATGTCCTCTTCTTACAAGGTGTAAATAGAAGTAATAGAGTGTATCTAATACCGACCAGTCTACACTATAATGATATAATAAAAATCTACATTTTTTTTAATTGTGTCCACATTTGTTTGGTCTGACTGAGAAAAAGAAAACATGATCTTGGTAATTGGGGCATCCAGAGAAAAAAGAAAATACAGTGTGCTTTGAGATATGACCTAAACTTCATGGTGAAATAGATACTGTATGTAACTTGAGACTCTATGGTGGCAGTGAGCTGAATTCAACTGACTTTGCAGTAAGCGGCAGCTTAGCAAATAGCAAACAAGTCATTCAAAATAGATTTCAGCTGTTTGACACTCCCAAATATAAGTGTAATGTCAAACCAAACATAAAACAAAGAGATTACACAATGAGTATTTAAAAGGACCAAGCAGTGTTGCCTGAAGACATAATGACAAACACGATTTGTATACTTCACGGTTAGCACCAATAGTCGAATTTAAACACGTATAGATTGTTAACAAAACAATGCTCTCACAGGCACGCTGTATATTCTTCCTCCTCTATGAAAAATGATACCTCAGTTACCTACTGATAAAGTAGCACCAGGGGTTTCAGCATCCTGCTGAAGGACACGCCGACATGGTTACAGTGGCCGGGGATCCAACCTGCAACATCTGGGTTGAGAGAGGGCTACGCTTCCATGAGCTATTCTGCCCCATTTCCATATTACAGAGGAAAAAGAAGTGTTTCAAGACTAGTTAGTTGTTTCCTGATTTCTCCAAAACCAATGGATAAAATTGAAAATGCAAGGTAGTATCATTCTCCTGATCAAACTATATGCAGAGAGTTTTGAGTGAAAAATGGGTCATCCTGGCCGTTTTGTCCCTTTCAGTTTGTCTCCTAATATAGCATTGTAACATGAAATGCCCTGCCCATCCTAAGAATATTGCTTTGCATCTGGTGGGATCTTCGTCCCAAGGAACTGCTGAAGCGAGTTGAGGAACAAAACTCATCCTTTGTTGCCATTTTTATAGGCAATTACAGTACGTTCAACCTTTTGGGGATTACACACAGATTTATGCTATGGGCAGCAGAGCTTGGTCCCAATACAGAGAGTTCACTATATAAATATAACAACGAGTCAATGACATTATGAGAGATTCTTTGAGGATATCTTTAATATTAATCACAAAATCCATGGTGGGGCAATGTAATCTGAACTGAGTGTTTAACCAACACATAGGGTATTGTCGAGTTTTTTGCATTCAAATTCAACAATCAGGAAGAAATAAATATGTCGTTTGGGAGGATGCTACAATTGGCGTCGTTTCAACTTGGATTTTTTTTTAAAGCATCACATTTCGAACAGTTATTTTGAACTGAAAAAAAAATCATCAGAAATTTCAACAAATTCCAATTCAAAATAAAAAGCACCAAAATACAAGATATTTGTACCACCTGATTTTTTTTCACACAAGTGAAAACAACAATTGTCAAAACAACCACAAGATATATATCACCCGATTTATTTATAGAAATGTTTATATTTCTTTTTACTCCTATTTTTAATCATTATCTTTTTACTCCTATTTTTGATCATTATTTTGACCATCAAAAATGTAATCAGTGTTCAAAATGTGACGTTTAAAAAAACCAGAAAGACAGGATACATTCAGATAGGAAATGGAATCGTGAAACACAGAATCTGCATTAGGAACATTTATCGTAACAAAACTATGGGATTGTCATGGGATATCGGAAAACAATCCAAGGGGTGTTTCTTTCCATTACCGACAGAAGATTATAGTCAAATTATCACCTTCCTTTTCCTTAGAGGCTAGTAAGGAGAGGCTTGGTGAGAGCTGTAAAATTCCCTGCTGACCACCTCGTGTCAAAAGAAGGCAGCGAGCATTTCAGTGAGTTGTCACACATGAGAGGCGTGTTCAGGATTGGTTTGTTTGCACATCTGTGCAGACTTCCTCCATAGCAACGTGCCACGATTAATTACTCCTTTGATTCGATGCCAGTTCAGTGTGAATGTTAACAATTTGCGACGAAGGAAAATTAATTCAGCCAGTGTGAGACTGCTTTAAACAAATAAAATTCAGAGTTCATTTGCATATCAAACATTGGATTCATCCATCCATCCATTTTCTGACCCGCTTAATCCTCACAAGGGTCGCGGGGGGTGCTGGAGCCTATCCCAGCCGTCTTTGGGCAGTAGGCGGGGGACACCCTGAACCGGTTGCCAGCCAATCGCAGGGCACACAGAGACGAACAACCATCCACGCTCACACCTAGGGACAATTTAGAGTGTTCAATCAGCCCACCATGCATGTTTTTTGGAATGTGGGAGGAAACCGGAGTACCCGGAGAAAGCCCACGCAGGCCCGGGGAGAACATGCAAACTCCACAAAGGGAGGCCAGAGCTGGAATTGAACCCGGTACCTGTTCACTGTGAGGTTGACGCGCTAACCACTGGACCGCCACATTGGATTCAATAAAGTCTAAATAAACCTTTTGAAATAATATTTGCATCCACTCATTCCAGAATTGAAGGACATTTTAGAATTGGATAATATCATTTAAAAAGAACAACAAATAATTTACAAATCAAACGTATACAGATAAATTATGTCTTGAATCAGTTTTTTGGTCAGATTTTTTTCTTCTTTGTAATCATCAAAACATTTTCACATTTTTCTCTCAAGACGCACCCCTGTTCCTAAAACGTTTTTAGCCATCAAGAGGAAGAGAGAAAAAGAAGGAAGGACCATGACTCAGCAGAGACGACATCACTTTTGCAATTCAATGCGTTTATGGAGACATAAAATTATAATTTTGATTCCCAAAGTGCGATGCTCAACCACTTATTTTGAGCCTTGATAGCAACTAACGGGGTTGTGCCGAACAACAAAATATGGCAGAGGGCCATTATGAGAGTACACAACAAATTGATGGATTACTAGTTTTCGAATTAATCAATTCAACTATATTAGTCTTTTCAATTATTGTTCAAATGACTGTAAAGAGGATAACAAGATTATTGCAAAATCTTAACGTTGTTTTTTACACATGACATTTCAGTACAGATTTTGACAAGTGTCATGCAAGTTGACAGATGATTTGCTTTCACGGACCACATAAAGTGATGTGGCGGGCCAGATCTGGCCCCCGGGCCTTGAGTTTGACAGTTGATCTTAAAACTTACTTTTGAGAGTTGAGCTGGATGAATCAAATTATATGGAGGTTTATTACCTGTTTAAAAAAAAAAAAGAAATCAATTGTCTGTCGTTTCACAAGATCAGTGCCTAAATTGTTCTCCAATCCTGGAATGACCTTCATACAACTGTAATGGAAGGATTCAAAAATAATCAAGGTTGACACATTTCGAGTGTTTGGACGGAGGTGAAGGCCGCGAGAAGAGCAGGATTCGAGGCTCAGGCACATTTGTTCATGCAAAGCAGCAGCTCCAGACGCAGAGCGATGCGTGTGTGCCAGCCCAAGGGGAGGATGCGGATGTAGCGCGCCACAATAGGCGGCCGCAGGAGGTTCTGCACTGACGAAGAGCGGTCGGAGTTCCCGTAAAACACCTGAGGAGAGTTGAGAGAAGCATCAGAAGTTGTGTCTGACAACTATCACTTGTAACCGCGTCATTGTAAGAGATTGTAAGATAACATGTAATACAAAACTTTTCATTGAACTCATTCTTGTATGTGGTTGGCTGTTTTGCATGCAGTTAGGTCAATGTTAGCCTCTGGTCCATGTGACTGTTTTCATTTTGCATTCATGTGTTTGAATGTTGGCTTGTTTATTAAATGACTGACAGTGCATCAGCAGCATTTTTTTCCACTCAATTTGGGTGGTGGTCTATCAGAAGCGCCATAATAATAAATAAATTAATCGCCCAAACTAAAGCCCCTCAAAGTTGTGGGTTGGGGCATTGAAAAAAAAGTAAAGTAAAATATCTCTCAAAAGTGAGATCATGACTCATGTTTTTTGGAAATATATCCATCCATCCATTATCTAATCCGCTTATCCTCACAAAAGGTCGCGGGCGTGCTGGAGTCTATCCTAGCTGTCATCGGGCAGTCGGCGGGAGACACCCTGAACTGGTTGCCGGCCAATCGCGGGGGACACATAGACGAACAACCATTCGCGCTCACACCTAGAGACAAGTTAGTGTTCCGTTGACCTGCCACGCATGTTTTTGGAATGTGGGAGGAAACCAGAGTACCCGGAAAAAACCCACGCCGGCATGGGGAAAACATGCAAACTCCACACAGGAAAGCCAGCCGGAGCCGGAATCGAACCCTGCACCTCTGCACTGTGAGGCCAGCGAGCTAATCATTCATCCACTGTGCCGCCCTTGTAAATATATCACACTATAAATACTTACACCGTTTAACAATTTGGACATTTTCATTTAGGGATGTATTCACTTTTGTTGCCAGCGACATAGACATTTATAGCTGAATTTTGAGTGATTTCAGGAAACTAAGACAAGAGTGAATTTACACGGGGTGCAACAAAAAAAAAATACAGAGTCACTACAGTTTCTCCAAACTCAGTGATAGACGTGTTTAATTGGTAGATCTCTCCACCAAAACTGACCATTCCTATGTCCGTCAAGGTTGATTTTTGAACACCCAACTAAGTGTCTGATGATTGTATTTTTCCAACTGACCCTGTTATTCCCAGTCTGGTCCTTGTAAAAGATCCAGTTGAGTTTTTCGTCCGTGCGGTACTGGACACTGTATTTGGTCACCCACTCGTCGGCATCACAGCGACCTTGAGTGAGGATTCCCGAGACCACCATAACGTCCCTCAGGTCGATCTGCAGCCACTGGCTGCTGTCTTGGAACTTGGAGAGCCATGCACAGCTAGAGCACAAACATGCTGGCAAGTCATTTTCCTCCTTCATTCATTCAATCACAGGTTTGCAGGTTGCCTACCCAAATCCTTGACTGTTGAGGCGAGCCTTGTTTGGGAGCCAAGAGGAGAACCATCCGCTATATTGGTCCTGATTGGAGCAGGTTATCTGGTCCGGACTCACTGATCCAGCCTCAAAGCCAAGAGGCTTATGGTATGGACACTCTGCAAGAAGGAAATACTTGGGAAATGCTGGCATAGCATGCATAAGATTCCAGTCTCTGAGGACTTGTTTGGAGATGGAACGGAAGCTTCATGTGTGTGTTCTGTGTTGAGAACAACTGAAAACACCACACAGTATGACCAAAATGGAAAACGCCAGATGTATTTGTTTATTTTAATCTTCATGTGCGGCGTCTCAGGTAAACAAACTTCTAAGCTCAGAAAAATTATTTTGTGTGCACAAGGCCAAATATACAGTACTATTTGGTTGCCTCTTCCTCCAACACTTCCGGTTCCATTACTTTGAACTTCATTTGGCGTTGCGTTGGTTTCTCATGTTTTCCTCGGTGAAAACCATCAGAGCAACAAAAAGTGTGAAACCCCCTTCTAAATTGTGAAGTCACCATCAATTTTACCATAACATACTTAACTAACATTAATATGAAAATATCCCATCGTTTACAATTTGTTTCTAACCCCTCGAATACTTTTTTTTTTTTTGCATAATACACAGGTTGGAAAACAGCCTAAAATATGTCCTTTTTATATAGCTTTGTTTTCTCTCTAATAGTACAGTCTTTCAACAGCCATCAGAGGGAGCTTCCACGTCTTTATTAAAATAATCATTAAAATGCAATTGTTCTCCATGGTCACCACAGGGTATCTCCAACTTGGAAGGAAGAACACTTTAAAACATTTCATAAATGTCAGCTGATTGTCTCTCTCTCTCTCCTCTGAAAGCAACTCTTATTGTTTCATCGCCCACTGACATCATTACTGTCAATAACGTCATACTTCCGACTCAAACCCTAATTGCACAAATATCACGGAAGCTTAATGCCTTTTTTTTTCTTGCTTGGATTACATATTTAGATTCGTGCGGAAGCTTGCATGACCTCGGTGTGGAGATCCTCCTTGCTGATGGCTCCACCTTTCCTCTCTATAGGAACACATTCACCCTGCAGTGTGATGCATTCATGCATGCATGTGGGTATAAATAGACATCTTCTTCAATCACGTTCCCACCCTTGCACACAGTATCTCCGCAATGCATGATACCAGAGAGTATTCTATTTGAAAGTGAATGCCAATCTTTTTTCAGAGCGGATTTTTTTTTTTTTAATGTCTATTGGATAAAGTGTTTATGTGGTGATGACACTGGCTCTTACCTGGCATGCAGTCCACTCCCCTCACTGAAGAGGAGCCAAAGGAGGAGAACTCAGTTGGTGACACACCTTCTTCACAGTCGCATTTGCACGACCTGCTGGTCCATGCTTCAGACACAGTCGCCTTAAATAAACATATACCAGTATTAATATCCATCAAAACCCACGCAGGCCCGGGGAGAACATGCAAACTCCACACAGGGAGACCGGAGCTGGAATTGAACCTGGTACCTCTGCACTGTGAGGTTGACGCGCTAACCACTGGACCACCCAGTATTAATATACAACTGCATAATTTGAGACAAAACCAGCAAGTGTCAATGTAATAGAACCTATTTTCACGGTTTGTAATGTTTGTTTCCCTCCACTACTGTATAGCATTTCTTACACTAGTAAGAGACCATGGGCGGACTAGTAGGACAACTGCATGTTAGTACTGTAGTGTATCGAGGGATGCTCGTAGAATTTTACAAAGTCCCCACTGTAGTATAAAATACCACTTGTCGTTTTGCCTCAGTGGTAACATGTAATTTGTCCTGCTAGTGTGCAGAAAAGTCTTACAGTCGTGGGACAATATGTAGAAAGACACGGCAGTTATACTCATGCACAGATACAGTTAAGAAGTGCAGCCCTCACATTGGTGTCATCAGGAGACACACAAATGTAACCATGCCTCCAGATGACACTGCAGATGCGGAGCATTAATAATTTCAATGAAGGACCTGAAATTGAACCCTGAGGCACACCACGTTACTTCATAGATTTGCGGGGCGCATGTATCTAAACTTACCATAAAACTGCCACTCGTAAAATTGTCCTTATTAGTACAGGTCTCATCTAGTACACGTTTGCCTCACAGAAACATGTAGTTGTCCTACTAGTCTTATAGGCATGCGGAAAAAAAAACACAAGTAATACAATCATTCTATTGCTATTCTGAATTTTCTTACGAGTGAGGATGAAGAGCATACTAATACATGGACCTCAAGCTTCATATCAAGGCCATTGAATAAATACTCAAACAGCTTTCAAAAAGATAACCAAAATATTAGAAACAGCATTGTGCTGCAGAGGATGTCACTAAAAACTACAAACTAGGTAATAAACATTTGTCTTAGTCTATGTCGATTGAACCATCATAATCCAGTCTAATTTACTTTTTATTTCCACCGTCTAAGTAGAACTTTTATGTACTAAACAACATTTTCATGTACAATGCTGTAGTGTTGGTGCAGTTACCTCATACCTCATGAGCATAGCTGCTCAGGATGACTGTTCAAGCGGATGGAGAGCGACAAAAACAAATGTCCAGGCAGCCACAGATGACAATGAGAGACTGTTAGGACACATTTATCCCCAATTCAAACAAACAGAATATGTCCATTAATCTGTCAGCACGTATACGCAGAAGTCACTGAAAATAAGCGGCTATACTGTGTTGTCATTTTTAAAGGTGAAAAAACAAGATATGGAAGTCGATTAGTGAAGTTTAGATTTGAGATTCTGAGAAGAAATTCAGACTCGGATGGCAAAAGATGTGAGTACACAGTGAGCATCAGGTCTGGCATCACAAGTCAATAAAGCAAATCAAATCCTACCGTGAGTTGCCATCAAAAGCAGAGTGGGCAGGAAAGGATGCACGTTGAGAGTCATCTTGCAGCCTCCACACATGCAGGACACAACTGAGCAAGCAAGGAACAAGCAAAACAGCACTCATACAAAATCTGGATTACAGTAATCCACAGGACACGGTCGACCCAACCTAATGCCATCCTTATCTGGTAAAGCCCCTCCTACAATTCTACAGCTGGCGTGTGCAGTGGGAGACCACACCGTTGGCATGTTTGTTATTATGGTGGCAGTTTATGATGAGATTAAACTACATTTGCTGCTAGGCAGGAATCCAGTACCACCGCCCCCATCCCCCAAAACCCTCATTTCAAAAAGATCTACATTGAGTTCATCAAAGGATGTACAATTGTTCTTGAATGAATAGAGGTTTGTCAATTATGTCACGTTACAAGGTGGTGGTAGACCCCAAAAAGCAGGCAAGAGGGAGAAGCAGGGTGTACTTGAAAGATTGTATTAAAACTCAGAAAACTAAATCCAAAACAAAGTCCAAAGTAGCCAACAAAAATCACAACTGAAGCTAAAACAGGACCATGACCAAAACATGAGTTAAAAATGACAGACAAACAAACAAACAAACATGACAGTAGCCAACAGCAACAATGACCCGACAATGAGTGCTCGGGCTGGGAGTCCTTTTAAAGCCACAAATTACCTAACGACCAACAAGTGTGCAGCTGCAGGGAGAGCCCTACAGTCCCACCTCTTGGTCACAAACCAAAACATGACAAATGTGGACCTTGCTGTTGGCTGGCGACCTATCCAAGCTGTACACTGGACTATATAATGTACTATACTATATATACAATACAGTATTACATTTATCTAACATTTTTTAGGGTCTTTTTAGTTCCTAGTAATATGTCTTCACTTTTAACAACACTAATCACAAGCTTCAGAATCCAAGATACTTTACAGAAGATACACCTTGCTAAATCTGTGCCATCTAAATTTCCAACTGTTTTATTTTTTCATTAATTGTAAGGCAGATTTTTTTTTATCAAAAAAAGTAACAAAAAATATTTCTTACTTTTAAACTGAGATAGCACAAAAATCACGATATACCTGTGCAACCCAATTTGATCTTTTTTTTTTTTTTACCAAATATTTATACGAATGAAAACTTGGAATTGAATATGTTAAATGTAAGATGTAGAAGACTTTACAACAAACAAATTTGGTTACAAAAATGGATGGTAAAAAATAAATTGTGTTACAACCACAAGATCAAACTCATCTTTTTAAAATGTTTTTAAAGGGGGGGGGGCTGAAAAAGGTGCCACAGATATGTGTTCCCAACATACCAAGGCTGTCAAAGATGGCTGTTTGAGAGTAATTAAGCCTCATTAGGAAAAGCTGTTTTTAATTTGCTCTCATTAAAAACACCCTTTTTTCACCCTTGCGTGTCTTTCATCCAATGCATCTGCTGACTTTTGACTCCCTCCTTGCTGCGCTTCGCCTTTGGGAAGAAGACTTGCTTGGTTGACTACATTGAGGCAATCCAGACAACATCAACATCAGCAACAATAACAATGAAGGCTCCTGCCCAAGCAGTGTCGAAGAAGAAGAGGCGTTGCGCTCGCTCCGCTCTCAGAGCTCAGCAAGAGGTCAGAACGCCAGCAAGGGCAGTGATTGTGGTTCATGTTTGAAATGAAGTCCTTGCGTTTTCAATAGAAGTGCCGCACGAGGAAAAAAAAAAGTTCAATAACTTTTTTTAGTTAAACCATCACATTAAAATGTGATAAGTTTGGCTTCCGCATTTGGCAGAACAAAATGATGAAATTCCTTCCGATTTCGGTCACCGGTGGAGCCCTATGTCGAGATGTGGACCTTTTCTTAGTTATTTCATTTTTCACTCTTGGCCTTATTTTCCAGTGTAATAGAAGAGTATCTTTCATATATTTAAGTTCCAAAAAAAGTAAAACTCTGCCAATGACCTTACCTGATCTCAAGCATATCATGTTTGAATGTGAAACTTGTCACAAAAGAATGTTTTAATATATACACTGGTAGGATGGCAATAGACGTTTTGTAGTTTTCCTTTTCATCTCCTTGCGCAGGTCACGGCAGTCAGGATGGGGGCTCTGGATTTCCTGCTCTGTCGTCACAATTTGCCCAGACCACTTGTGCTTGGACTGGTGAGCTTGGAAGCTTCCAGGCTCTCGAGAACAAAGCGACACAAAGTGATCACCCTGCACGAGATCAACGCTGCTGTCACACTCGTCCGACACAAGATTTGTACCAAGGTTGCAGCATGAAATTTTTAATGCCAATTGACTATTTATTATTAAAGAGTATTTCTTTTAATTCAACCTTGGGCTCTTTTTTTTTTTTTTTTTTTTTTTAACGTGTCAGCTTGTTTTTGGCCACATACAGATGGTGTGTTTACAATAAGATAAGATATCCTTTATTTGTCCCACACTGGGGAAATTTACAGCCTCAGTAGTGCAGAGTGTTTTAACAAAGCTGTTATGAGTGTAAAAATATAAGTTTTAACCTTTCAAATTGCACTTTGTTTGCAGAATGTCTAGATTGAAAAATGCTGTCAATTTTTTCTTTAATGGTGCCTTGCGCTTAACTTAATACTTGTATCTCAAAGAACGCATTGCAAAACACTTGCAATTTTTTTTTAATAGCCAGAAAAATGGCTCCTGATAGTTACTAAATGCATTAACGATGCAATAGGGTGTTTTTTTGACATTTTTAACTTCATTTCTCCGCACATTGTGCTGCTACCGTGAGTGCTTTGGCCACATGGAGCGATGTAAATAATGACAGGGCTACATGAAGCTTGTCTCAGAACTTCAGTCCGGAGCAATGATTCTTTGCTGAGGGTAAAGAAGGTAAAATTGATGTCTGCGTTGCTCCACCCTTAGTATTCCAATGATGAAATTAAGAGTTATAACAATCTGAGATTTCCAATGTGTTGTTAATTGACTAATAAAATTGGATGCTTTTTTTCTGGCCCGCCTTATAATTTCTCATGGCACCTTGGCTGGAGACTCTCTGAACTACATCCGTGTTAAGGGATCGCCTGACGATTCCTCCGCCTCCTCGTTGCCTTCATCTCCTCTTCCTCCTCCTCCTCCTGGGCTGCACAGTCTCCGCCTCAGACGTGAGCATGAAATAAAGACTGCAATGGAAAAAGTACCTGAACATCCTCTGGTGGCGTCTAAAGTTGGATGTGTGGCACATGGAACGCTCTGGTGGTTTGTGCCTCGCTTGTAAACATTGTGCAGGTAGGAGCGTCACTTGCTTTCACTCCGCTGGCATCGCTCAGGACAAAGAGCCTTGCTGGTGTTAAGGAAGCAGGATTATTGCATGCTTTCGTTCACCCAATTGTTTTTGTAATTAGCTGATTAAAATTACATTTCATGATTTGTTCAATTTCAAATGCAGTTCCTAGTATGCTCTTTAAGCATAATATACAGTATTTTAGACCAAATTTCGATCAGTGATCTGTTTACCTTTCTAGTGTAAAAAAGAACATTGAAATTCAAACTCAAATGGATAGGACAAGGTTTCGACAGAATTATTTAATCAAAACGTATGAGTGAGGGGAAGGGAGGAGGAATACATTCAAATTTAAACTCTGATGGTGCAAAAACCATGCAAATATGGAAGTACTGTAGCATTCATATTGGAACTTGGGTAGCACGGATATCCTGTCTTTTTTAGTTTCTCACATTTTTTATTTCACCATCAAATTTTAGCTGATGCTTTCTACCATATTGTTTGCTATGCTGTGAAAACCACCCATGTCCATTTTTGTCATTGTAAAAAGTTGTTTATATTAATGGGGTGTCCAAAACACGGACACCGTATTCATTAAAAATGGACATGCATGTGTTTTTCACAGGACAACGATATAAAAAAATAAAATGCCTTAAATTCAAATATTAAAAAATAATACAATGAAAACAATTCTAGGTTGGAGCTTGTGCTATTATTAATTATTTTTTGCCATCTGAGTTGGCATTTACTCAACAATTTACCATAAAATTTCTGATTGAAATTCGATCCAATTTCTAAAATTTTAATCAACATTCAGATGGCAAAAATGTACAAATTGTGTTTTAAATGAAGTTTTTTTTTTAATTTGGCCGAGTCACTTTTGATGGTCAAAAAGAAGTGAAGGCTCTTGTAGCATTATTATTCCATACGAGTTTTAATTGGAATCCAAATTTTAAATGTTAATTGATATTTTCTAGAATTGATTTATTTGTTTATACCTTAACTTCAAATCAAGGGCACAAGATTTTGTATTTTGTATTCACCTTCTCTCTTTCTGTCTCAATGGTGTGCTGAGCAAGCCCGCCTCACCATAGACGCCGTACCAGACTCCTCCTGCTCGACGTGAGCCACCTTTTTCCATTGATGCTCCTTGTGAGCTGTTCATCATGGGATGCGGCGCCTCGATTGCCATTGAGACGCAAGTGACGAGGGTAACAGGTACTTAGGGATTACTATGACTAAAGTTGTGAAATCTGCTCTCTTTTGGCAATGGTGTCTTTTAAGAAAGAAAAATGTAATTCAAGGTTCTTCGCCTTTGTTGGATGATCCAGCAGAAACAATTGAGGTGTTGCATTGTTAATCAGTGGAAGTTCAATTCACTCAAACTGAAAGAAAGCAATTGAGGACGCATAGACTACTGACATAAAGGGGTAATGAGCTTCTGAGTGAAATTTCAGGATGAACCTAAAATGAACCATAACCTGGAACCTTAATTTGATCTTCTCTAAACTTTTCAATTCACGTCCAACTGTTTAGTGTTTCTTTGCCTTTTGCACAAATTGCTTTTCTCTAACAAGGAGATATGATCCATGAATCGAGCAACACATTTCAATGGTGTCCACTTTCTGCCTTTCTGTGACTCTCCCAGTCTCTCTGCACCTCTGTTGTAACCTACTGATGACCCTCAAAGTGCTCTTGATGAATTGTTAGGTGTCGTCTTAACCTTACGATATCAAAATGAGACCAGCATGATGAAGAATATTGTTTTAATACTAATCTGGCTGAACCAGGAAATGCATTGGTCCATTCATGGATCAAACACCTGTTGTGAATTTTCCCATTCAACTCCTTGTTAGCGAAGAGCAAATGGCGGCATTTGTCAACAGACTACCGCTGTACGTTTGTGACAGATGCTTCTGATCTCTAGTGTCTCCTCTTCTGTTGTTTGTCCTGAAGGCTGTGTAATTTGCGGCGCTTTTCCAGTCCCGCTGTTGCTCTTCCCTCCCTGGTGCCTTGTTAACACTCCGCCCTTAAGTTGTCGCTGTGTGTACGTTGCTTTGCAAGTCATTCTATTCAATTAACACGTTCCAATAATGACTTCTCTTTTTCTTTCCGCAGATGAAGCAAAGACACCCAATCCAGCACTAAGTAAGAACAAGTTATTTCTTAAAAACAGTCTGATATGGCCATGACCCAATGCTAGTCTAAGTGGACAAACACAATGTACTACTTACAGATAACTATGGAAACCCGTTTCAGCATTTGTTCAATATCAGTGATATCCATCTTAAGATCCATGCACTAGTATATCCTCGTTGTGCTCACTAATTAGACAATTTAGCACACCAGTCAAACCGCAAGGGCATACTAGTTAAGGTCATGTGATCGACAAGGCAAATGTCAAGGTCAAATTATAGATCAAAAGGTCAAGATACTAAAATATACATAAATCTTGGAAACGGTTACGGATTTGGAATCCTTGTTGAATTTCCTTTCCAACAATACCTGTGTTGTGAAGATTGACTCAGTAGTTCCAGAACGATAGGGATTCAAAGGAAGGCGGCCACACCCCTTTTTGCAGAACACATCAAAGTGTGGCTCTCAATCCACTGCTCCGATTGACCTAAAATTTGAGAGTTATTATTGTGCCATCACGAGAAACAAGTACACCAAGTTTCATAAAATCAAAATAAGCTTAGTTCAACCCACTGGGTGATTTCACGAAATGACCCTATCTAGTGAGGCACAAGATGTTAACTAGAATTTTTTTCCGACTAATGAGGACAGAATAAGCACACGAGCACCACGTGAGCATTTACTTATTAGCTTCGGGCCCAAATACCAATACATTCTCCTCACCTGTAATAAATAGAGAAAGGTATATAAATATCCATTATGAATACAAGAGAAAATTGACACAAGAGTGTCAGGGTGTGGAAGTATATAATCCCGATACAAACCAAAAGTTGTAAAAATATCACGGTTAAGGGTAAAGTATGAGCCTTAATGGAGACTTCTTTCTTCTTACTTTTTTCTCTTCTGATTGATATAAAAATGATTTATTAGATACAATCACATAAGGGGGTAGGACTAGATAAGTTTTTTACTTCTTCCTACTCCCTTGAACATAATAACTGTGTTGAATGAAGATTGATTTCTTTCTTTTTACTTTTTTTATCTACCTTATTTTCTGTCAAATTATTACTGTATATATGTTTTATGTTCAATAAACAATCAAACAAACAACAAAACAAATAATAAGTCAGCGCATTCATCGAATAACTATGGCACACAAGTCAAATGATTGTGACCTGTAATGATTTTTTCTACTCGTGCCTGCCACGACTATTTGAGACTTCTGCATACTATTAGGACAACTTTGGCATACTAGTAGCACAGCTCAATGTTGCTGCATGTTGTGTCGCCCACGTAGCTATGAAGGCAGCTGTGCTGATCCAGCGCTGGTACCGCCGCTACATGGCGCGCCTGGAGATGAGGCGAAGGTACACATGGAACATCTTCCAATCCATCGAATATGCTGGTGAACAAGATCAGCTCCAGGCGAGTCTCCAGGACAGGAAATACTGTGAGATGTCAGTAAAATGCCCTGTAATCCACACCTCGCTGCTAGCTTTTTGTTTGATGGTGTTTTCCTCAGCTGTCCGGTTTCTTCAGCTTCATGCTCGATAACTTCACTCCGCTGAATGGGAACGGGCCAGGTAAGACGATGACGATATACTGCATAAACTATGCAATATTCCCAGTTGAATCAGACAACTGAAGTTGGACTTTTTTTCTTTGCCATATTATTTTTATGTGATGTTTGGTACAGTGAACAACTCAGCTCGACAAGCATCAGTTTGACAGATAGTGGACAAAATTATTTTTAAAAAAGAGGCTCGAAGCTGTTTATTGCCACTCCTACTTGAACTTTACAATCAAACGAAAGCTAAACCAGAGAGAATTACATGTTGTCAATTTAAAAAAGACCAAACAACTTTGCTGCAGAAATTCCCCCGCTAGCTTAATACTAAAACATAATAGGAAACGTCATAGAGGGTCAAACAAAAGAAAGACCCTCAAAGCAATGGATGTTTGTACACAAGTAGTGGAGCAACACATGTTGACAGACAATATTACAATCTTTGCAGGAATAGGGTATGTTATTTATCATCTGTAAAAAAAAAAATAAAAGATTCATGAGTCTTGTCTGTATTATACTGCCTCCAGTGGCTAAGGTGGACACACCAGAAGGAGCAGCAGAGTGAATTGAAGCATTAAATCATCATGCACAAACTATTTAATTCCATGTTTTTATGGAGTATTATATTGCATTATAAATGTGTATGGGTGGGGGTGGGGGCGTTAGGCTGGAAGAGATTTTGGTAGCCTAAGATGAATATGATTTCAGTAGAAGTGTTTTGAAATATGAGCATGGCCATGGAAATAATTAAACCTGTATCTCAAGGCACCACCACAGAATGTTTAACTCTTTGTTTTATGTGTCAGTTTCATCGTAAACTTCAGCTGGGAGTGACAAATAATCAGCTCGAGGCAAGCACATTTGGAATCTTATTTAATAAATGTGTTCAAAGTGTGTGCTGGAAACTGTTCAAAACAGTTTCCAGCACACACTTTTATGCTTTTTCGACATCATTTGTTTTCACCTGGTATTTATTAGGGGTTCACTAGATCCCTTTTTACCACTGCTTTAATGAAAAAGTGGGCGTTACTGTACATTACACACACAAGTATTTAATAAGGGTGTGAGCAATTGAAATGGTAAAATCACATGTTTATACGTGTTCATATTCAGCCTTCAGTCAATCAAATGACACACCACTTTCGTTTGCCATGCTCTTTATTTGGATGTGAAAGCCCCTTTGCGTTGCCTAGCAACTAATGTGAACGTGGCGTGTGGCACTGAGGCAGCTGTGGCTTAAGGGTGCACTGACCCACTCATTCATCTAAAAAGCCTTACGCACCATTGTAAAGCTAATCCTCATCATCTAGATGGTCTTCTTTTGAGTCAAATGAAGTGATGGAAAAAGGCCAGACCCTTGTTGCCATTTATGACACACGACATCTGTGTGGGGCACAACAGAGGACATTTATTTCGCCCTTGGAGGCAAATACACAAAGCATTGAGGAGGGTGAATCAAGGCTGTTTAGAGATAACTGTTTGTGATTCTTATATAAAAGGTGTGCCCGAAAAGTTGACATCATTTTGTAGTCCAAAAACATAACCAATTCTCACTGAAAAAATATTAATTATAAAATATGAGAAAGCCTATTTAATTTATTTTTCCTTGCACAGTGATTGTAGAGGTGGTGTGTGAGAAAAGCTGTAGTAAGATGACCATTTTCAGTTACTTGAGGATCATTAAAGGGATGTCTTGGTAAATCAGCCATAGAGCACAAAGTGGAATAAACTATTTTTGTCTCTAAAATTGCTTGCTCCCTCTGCGGAATCCCTCGTTCTGCTTGGTGACTTCAATGCTCACGTGGGCAATGACAGTGAGACCTGAAAGGGTGTGTTTGGGAGGAACCGCATCCCCACGATCAGAACTCGAGTGGTGTTTTGTTATGGGACTTCTGTGCTCATCAAGGATTGTCCATAACGAACGCCATGTTCAAACATATGAGTGTCCAAATGTGGACTTGGCACCAGTATACACCCTTGCCTGCAGGGCGATGATTGACTTTAATTTTATGTCACAACTGATTATTTGTTATTGTGATTTGTTTTTCATTATATTGTGAAGATTATTTGTGATGATTCTGGAAATCCAGCAATAAATCCAACACTGCTGGTTGAAACTGCAGATCAAAATCTTAACCAGAAAGCATGCAGCAGCATTTTATATTTAAGCATACTGATACTCTTTCCTAAAAGATTTTCACTTCATCCAGTTTTAAACGTACAGTTTGAGATGTCTGTGTGTCTTTTTTTTTTTTTTTAACAGTTAACAACACTTGCCCAATTGGTTTAGATGAATAACGTTGCTGTCATTGTAACCCAGCAGTACACCTGATTCTGTTTGTGTTCCTACGACTTCCCTCGCTGTGGTCAATAGATCTGATTTCCCAGCTTCTGGAGCCCGTGATTGACCCCTGGTTGGACCGAGAGGCCTGCTACGATTCCATCCACGTTCCAGAGTCATACGTCGGACCGCGGCTGTCGTTTCCCCTCTCCGTGTCGGACACAAACGCTCTTCTCAGTGCCTTTAAAGAGCAGCAGGTACATTGTGACTCATTTTAATTGTCACGTATGTGGAAAGCTGATAACCTTGATGTCCATTTAAGGTCCATGTTCTCATACTGTATGCTTTTTGTCCTCACTTTCCATAAAGCCGTTTGCATATTAACTCAAGGTTGAACTAGTAGGTCAAAAAGGGCACAAGTAATAGAAAATATGATTGTTGTGCGGAAATGCAACAAAGTAGGGTCACACATTTTAAGGAAACAGTGGGGAAAAAAGGCATTACCCTTATGCATCATTGCCCTGAATCGTCTTCTTACTATTGAGGACAGTGAGTGGACTATTACATGGCCCTTAAGCCAGATATTGAATAAAAGCTCAAATGGCTTTTTGGAAAACTGTTCATGCATTTATTCATGTCAAATGTAGAACTTGTAGAACAACTAGGGTGCACTATTAGAAGCACTTTCACTACTGCCTTCCACCACTGTATGACATTTCTGCACACTAGCAGGACAACTTTGTCATACTTAGTAGCATAACTTAATGTTGCTAATGAGGCGAAATTACTTGGGTCCAGAAGGTGACTATTGCATGACACATTCCGAGTAGTTGGGCCTAGCAGTGCTACTGTCAGATGTGAACTTTAAACTTTATACCAAGGATATCTTATAAATGCTCAGTACAGTTGTATTCGTGATTGTTTGTGATAATCATTCTCCGAGTGTGCCAAATTGTTTTCCTGCATGCCAACAGGACGACTTGTTACTCGTGAGATAAAATTACAATTCGTTTTAGAAGCATTTTATTAGCACTAGGCCATTAGTGTGTCACACAGAGTGTGCAATAGCAAACCTACTGCCATAACAGTGTTACCAGTCCAGTAATGTAGTTTACGAATGAGGCTTGATTGC
This sequence comes from Hippocampus guttulatus, assembly GCF_054856545.1. Taxonomy (NCBI): domain Eukaryota; kingdom Metazoa; phylum Chordata; class Actinopteri; order Syngnathiformes; family Syngnathidae; genus Hippocampus; species Hippocampus guttulatus. The sequence continues at coordinate 11,195,660 of NC_141263.1, forward strand.
CCTAATAAAAGGCCCAAAAGTGGCACTAGGATTGGCAAACAACATTAGTAGTGAGACACAGGTGTTCCACTAGTGCGCTGAATAGTCCTATTTGGAAGGACAAAGAGGATACTAGTACATAGACCTAAAGCTGAATATGAGGGTTATTGATTTCCATAGAGACGCTTAGTAGTAGGCCATAAATAGCATAGTGGAAACACATTACAAGTCAGAAAGTCTACCAGTGCAGCCTTAGAACGTGACAGGGATCTTCTGCTGCACAGACTCTCCACGCCAGATATGTGCTGCAGCTACTGTATGAGACCAAGAAGCTCCTCAAACAGATGCCCAACATCATCCACCTTTCCACATCCTACACCAAGGAGATCACAATATGTGGTAGGTGGATGTTGCATACTCAAAACAACAGTAACCTGCCTACTGGTTAAAAGGTGGTTGATGGGCTTTAAAAACAGCCAGTCGCGTCTTCATCGCAGCCCTCCAAGAAAGGACATAATCTTGATTTGCATATTGATCAAGCACTTGAGTCGCCGTCCACGTGCGCCTGTCCCTGCTCAGTCACATCTTATTCTTTAAAGAATGCTTGACGAAACGTTTTACAGGTGGAGACAATATTTCTCAAAACAAACATCAAGAATCATCAAGGGCATCATAAAACTCTCCATGCAAGAATCACTGTCTGAGCGCTGTTCATTTATATTTAACTTGAAAGCTACATGATGTATCCTATATTTAAGAACTGTTTGTTTTGAAACTTTTTTATGTACAATTGTAGTATATTTTAATTGAAGACATGAAATGAAATTAGGTATTTTTTTCTGCTATATTTTAGCATAGAGTTAATGTTCAAACTGTGCATAATGTTACAGCAGGTTACAATACCATCAAATACTTTTTGATGAACACTTGGGGCTACTATGTATTGCATTTAATATCAGCCATGATGGTGGTACCTGGAGAACCAAGCATTTTTTTTCTTAGGTTGTATTTGGTGTAAAAGAAAATTGAGAACCACTTCACGAGAAGTATGCAGATTGGCTCCAGTGGTATGCAAAAGAATCACTGCCCAAGTCCACTTCAGCTCATTTTAACTTTTAATTTCAATGCATTTGAACTTAATCCTTCAGAACTTATTTTTCAACATTTATTTGCAGTAGTAATTTATTTATTTATTCATTGCCAATATATGCAGCGACGGTTACCACTTTGCCATGTCATAATATCTGTTTACTTTCAATGGTCAATACCACACTTGTCCTCTTCTGCGGTGGCATTACCAGAAAAGAAAAATGGTCTCACTTGGAAGCATCTGAAAAATGTGGCATGATCTCCAAATTGTCTGATGTTGGGTGCATTCAACTTTGTACAACCCCTTTAACTGTCCTCTTTGTGCATTTATTCTATTTTGTGTAGGTGATCTTCATGGGCGACTTGATGACTTGCTTCTTATTTTTTATAAGGTAAAGAATGTCTTGACACTGTGATTTTGGTTTTACAACAAGCGTGTTTTACAGATTTTGGATAAACCAAGAATTTATCAAGTGTTGTAACCGTGGGAGCTGCATTTTCCTGTTGTTGCTGAGTCGTGAACCACTTTGATCAAGAAAATGTACAAATTGGAAAACTTACCTTTGTAAACATATATAAATATATTCAGTGAGACACGTGTCTTACTTCAAGGTTAGAAAATAGAAACCAAAATAACTCATACTTCAAAATAAATCATTGTTCGCCATTGTTCCAAAGGTAATGTAGAATGATCTATTTATACCTATACTTAACAGTGGAAGGCTTAAAATAGCACGACACAGAAGCTTTAAGAAAATGAGGATGAACATGACAAAAGCATGTACATAAATGAATGTAGTCAAATTAAAATTGTGTCACACTTGCACAAAAACTCATTTCGATCCAAGTACTGATGTGTGCTTTTTGGGAAATTGCAACATCGATAGTTTGGTGAATGGTAACCTCGAAACTTCAGATTTTGGTAGCCTCGTCAAGCGAGGCTCAGCTTGTTATTTTGACGAGCTGAACGCAACCTACTCGCTGAGAACCTGCTGCATTCCTGTGGCTGATTTGACTTTCTATTGATCAGAACGGCCTCCCCTCTGCTGAGACGCCATATGTGTTTAACGGAGACTTTGTGGACCGGGGGAAAAAGTCCATCGAGGTGGTCATCCTCCTATTTGCTTACCTTTTACTTTACCCCGACTACATGCATCTGAATCGAGGAAACCACGAGGACCACATCATGAACCTCAGGTAAACAGGAAACAGATTATAAACACGGGGGGGGGGGGGGGTATGTTTGCTTGTTCGTAGTCTATCATTTTTTAAAATGTTTTTGGTTCTTTTTTGACTAATCTTTAAAAAAAAAAATCAGTTTTGTTCCACTTCTTGAATGCGAAATATAATTCATGTCCATGGCCAAAAGGTACAACTGGATATAAACTTTGTATTGATATGTATACCAACACCTGACAATAATCTTCATTCTTTCGCCTTATGAAATGGATCAATACACATGGACATTGTATTTTAAAGCGCATTGTTACAGCTGCAGCGTTTGTAAAAGCTCGATATAAATAAAGCTGTATTGTATTGTATTCCTTTTAGCGTAGCTCCATCTAGTGGATGCATAACGCAACCGCAGCCACTATTGTAGCTTATATTCTATGTGCCTCATAATGCGGTGCGCCCCATATAAGAAAACAGTTATAAAATAGGCCATTCATTGAAGGTGCTCCTCAACTCCGAAGCGCCTTACAGTGCAGAAAATACGATAAGTGAGGTGGAGGCAAATGGCCATCGAGCCTAGAGGTTAAACGTTTAAATAATACCTAAAAAATGAATCAAGGGCGATTGCGGACCATAACCTTGGAATTAATCTATTATTGGGGGTGGTTCATTCCAGATATGGGTTCACGAAAGAGGTCATGCAGAAGTACAAGGTATGACTTAGCAGTGCTATCATGATTCCTTGATGCAGACACTTCCGGATATAACATGTTTTACGTCTCCTGTTACAGGCTAATGGTTGTGAGATCCTGCAGCTTTTTCAGGACGTCTTCAGTTTTCTGCCCGTTGCCACAGTGATAGACGGGAAGGTCCTAATTGTTCATGGGGGCATATCAGACCAGACTGACCTTGACTTCCTCAGTGTCATTGACCGACACAAGGTCAGGAAGTGAGGCAATTATCTGCACTTTATATAGAAAGTCAGCATTTTATTCATGTGAAGCGCAATGTGAGTCCTCTCTCTGGAAACGTGCTATACTAGATAAACAAGACTGACTGACTGACTGGGGTATTTGTGCCTCACATTATTTACTTATTTACCAGGTTAAATCTGCACTGAGGCTTCCCAGACGCAGTTTGGAGCAGCTGGACATGGGTCAGTCGAAGAAACAGATGAAAAGAATGAGATCCACAGACACTTCTCGCAGTCACCCTAAAAACCAAAGAACCCCAAACATGAGGTCAGAGCTCAACCAGAAGGGGATTCCTATCAGACATCATCGGTCCTCTCATCTTAAGGCCCTTTCTTTCTGTTTCGCTTTAGAAGGAGGTGCTCCAGACTGAGCCAGCAAGACAGCTTTGCTTCCATGTCTTCCTCCTCTTCCTCATCCTCTTCATCGTCTTCCTCACTCTGCTCACCACACCCACCATTGTGCTTTTCACCTCATCCGTGCCCGTCGTCTCCCAATATGCCACACAACATAAACATCCTCCAAGTGCCTTTCCTGGATTCTGCAACCTGCATTCCACCTCCTTTGCCTCCACAAAATGAGCAGGAATGGAAACAGGTAACAGGTGGCAGTACAGTGTTCGCACACGTATTCACAATTTGTAAATTCAACTATTTGTTTTTTGTGTTCAACCCAAAGCTCTATCTATAGATACTGATACTAGTTGTATTTCTGAACAGAATTTTGCTTTCTGTTGCTTTGGTGCAAACTTGTGGCATCTTGGTGCCAAGGAGCTATGTTGAAGTGGGGGGAGAAGCTTCATTGAGGCAGGCCATTGTGTTGGCTAAATAGAAGAGTAGTTATTTGCCACTATCTTATGGCATCAATGGGCAATTATAAGCCTCTTAGGGCGGGGGGGGGGGGGGCATCTGGGGAGCAACTCTAATCAAGTAAGTTGAGGAGTTTCATTTACCGTACACCAAAGTAATCTTGTGGCATCAATAGGGTAGCTATTATAAACCTTTTGGGGTTGCATCGTGTGGCATCTGAAAAATCTGAAATCTAGTCAAGTGAGTTGAAAGGTTCATTTGGACGAAAGTAATGCTGTGCCGTCATTTTGTGGCATCTTGTTGTCAAGGAAATATGTAAGTGAGTTCTGGCTACTGACCCATCCATCCATTTTCTGATCCGTTTATCCTCACAAAGGTCGCAAGGGTCCGAGCTGTCTTCGGGCAGGAAGGGGCATCGGGGGGGACACCCTGGACTGGTTGCCAGCCAGTTGCAGGGCACACATAGACAAACAACCGTTGCCGCTCAGAATCCCACCTAGGGACAATTTAAAGCGGTCAATCAACCTACAATGCATGTTTTTGGAATGTGGGAAGAAACTGGAATACTAGACGGGGAGAACATGCAACCTCCACACAGGAAGGCGGCCGGAATATAACCCACGACCTTTGCAGTGAAGCAGACGTGCTAACCAGCCAACCACCATGCCACCTTGAAGCTATTCAGTTGGACAAAATTAGTGCTTTGTCATCATCTTGTGGCATCTTGGTTCCGAGGAACTATATTGAAGTGAGTTGAGGAGTTTCATTTGGACAAAATTAGTGCTTTTCCAACATCTTGCAGCATCTATGGCGATTACAAACTTGTTATGGGGTAGTCCGCATTTTTTTAATATTAATAATTCACTAGTCAGGCAGAGCCCTCTACACTGTAGCTCAAACTCTTCCCTGTAGATTGTGGATATACTGTGGAGTGACCCCAAAACCCAAGAAGGCTGCAGCCCAAACACATTCAGAGGTGGCGGATGCTACTTCGGCCCTGACGTCACACGGAGACTGCTGCTCCAACATGGCCTGCAGCTGATCATCAGATCCCACGAATGTAAACAAGAAGGTTATGAGCTGTGTCACAGTGGCCAGGTAGCTCAAGTACACTCATTTGCTTCCCCATTACAATATTTGAAATACTGTAAAACACATTTGTTGTTATTCTCCAGGTGATCACCATTTTCTCTGCCTCCAACTATTATGAGGAGGGAAGCAACCGAGGGGCCTATATCAAACTGGGGAGAGATCTGGTTCCACGCTTCTACCAGTACCAAGTCAGCCGCTCAACACGCAAACTCACGTTGACTCAAAGGTACATCAGGTGTCTGTGTGTATTAAATTAGGGAAGCAACCATTAGTATGTTTAATCCAAATCGTTACGACCACTCAAGTGATCTGACGGTGCATGTTCTAAGAACCAGTAGATGTTCATATCACCTAAACCATAAATTATCTGGTAGATCATAACCAGATAGATCACAACAATGAATTTAAAAAATCAAGATTACGTCTGGCTAGGCATTCCTTCCACAAGTACTCTGACAAAAAAGATAATCTTGCACCAACATAATTGGTTGTATATTTAAATATTGGATAAATAAAATAAAATATTGCTCACTAAATGTATTCCATATCCCAGGAGGACACATTAGCTCATCTGGGTCAGATGTATAACTTCACCAAGAACTTAATGTTTCAACGGTGCAATTTGCAAAACCAGAAATTTTCCAAAAAAAAAAAAAAAACCTCATTTCTGAACTGTGGTCATATTTTTTTTTGGGGGGGGGGGGGGTGTCTATCCCCAAGTATGCCCAGCAGTCATTCACCAGCCACACCAAAAACAACCCTCTATGGCAGGGGTGTCAAACTCCTTTTTGTCGCGGGCCACATTGTAGTTACGGTTTCCCTTGGAGGGCCATTATGAATTTTGGGAAACCATATAAATGTTTAATCACCTCCACATATTACATATACAGCGCACAACAAATTGATGTATACCTAGTTTTAAAATCAGAAGTCAAGAATAATGACTGTCATTGTGGATTACATACGACAATTACAAATTTTGGTTCAGACTTTAGCAAGCATCATGGAACTTGACATGCTTGATTTGCTTTCGCGGGCCACATAAAATGATGTGGCGGGCCAGATCTGGCCCCCGGGCCTCGACTTTGACCCCTGTGCTCTCTGGGGAAAAACCTATCAAAGACTTAAACCGGGACACTCCACACAAATTTCGAACTGACAAACTTGCTTCAATTCAACCTGTGACATAAATGACTGAAAACCGACACAAACAATGTGGATAGTAGTTTGTAGCACATTGCGGTTACAAATTAAATGCTACTTAAGAAAACAATGACTCATTCTGATTTTGACGTTTGACTGTGTTCACAGAGTGCGAGCTGCTGAGGGTTCAGCTCTCAGGGCCCTAAAAGAAAAAGTGTTTGCACATCGTTCCGACCTCATTGCAGGCTTCCAGAAGTGCGACCAGAATAATACCGGTGAGCATCAAGCGCTGTTGTTCCCCGTGCTTCTACGCATTCAACGTTTTTAATACACTACCACTAATCTCTAGGTAGGGTGACGGTCAGCGAATGGGCTCAGGTATTGGGTTCTGTGCTGAAGCTGGACCTGCCTTGGAGGACCCTTTGTCCTCATTTAGCTCACTTGGCACCAGACGGCAGTGTGGACTATCAATCCTGCTTTGAGGACATGGGGGCAAGGATTCAGCTGCCTCAGGTTAGCAGACCATATACACTCTACGAGCCGCAACATTCAGTCGAGCTTGGCAGTCACATTTATCCAACACATCTGCTTTCTGCACCATTACAAACTATCCATCCATCCATGAATCCACTTTCGATAGAATTTTCGAGGGAGAACTTTTGGATCTTTTTATTTTATATAACTGAAAGAGCCGATTTTTATTTTCTTACTGTATTTTTTTTTTGCCCATGCTGCCAACACATATCTACTGAAATTCCTACTTTTCTCCTCTCATTTAGGTCACACCTAACCTGGCAGAAACTTTGTTTCGATACAGGACAGACATTGAGATCATATTCAACATCATAGACAAAGACCATTCAGGTATGAAGCAATGTCGTACTGAATGATTTGGTTTTCTTGAAATTGGTGAAGATCTGTGTTGTTATATTCAGGTCTTATTTCTATCGAAGAGTTCCGTCACACGTGGCGTCTCTTCAGCGCTCACTTGGGGGTGGACATCACCAACGGAGCCATTGATGACCTGGCTCGAAGCATCGACTTCAACAAGGACGGCAGTATAGACTTCACAGAGTTCCTGGAGGCCTTTAGAGTTGTGCATAAGCTTGACAACAAAGATCAGCCACTCAAGACAAGTGGAGAGTAGGCGCCACAACTTTTGTGAATGGATGGCATATTCTGGGACCTGGAAATGAATTCTGGATTCTGATGTGATTCTGCCATTTTTATTATTATTAATACTGCAATGTAAAGATGCACTACTCACATTTTTTTTAGGATGAACCTACAATGCATGACAGTACAACCGAGACTTTTGGTTGTACCAAACAAGAATATTCTAAAGTTCAGATAAGGGCAAATGAAGCTCACCTCCAAACATTATAGGCCATTTAAGATTCATCCTGAAATTTCACCCGAAAGCCCATGATCCCAAAATGATTGTGAGTAGTTTATACTACAACTTAGAAATGGGGGTGGGGGTGTAGAGCTCACATAATTGGGCTGGGAACAACGAAATATGGCTGATCCTGATATTTCCTGAAACTTTGGGTCAACATGCATGGCTCCGCCTTTAAAAGCAGCTAGGATGCAGTGTCAACCTGTTGGTTTCCACAGGTAGTTATAATTCAGCATACTCTGTTCAACATGTGTACTTGATCACTTTTAAACAGTATTCATTGGGCACCATGCAAACAGAGTATATTTGTACAATAAAAGTAGTTTCAGTTGTGTGATGATGGAAGACTCATGGATCAGGATTATCATTACACATTAACTCCCATTACGCTCATGCATACAAAAACATTTCACGTGCATCTCCGCATTACCCTGCGAGAGCATGCAAACCTGTGAACCGTCAGACGGGCACAAGCACCACATGCCGACCATGGGGTAGATGCACTAAGCACATGCTCCACTGGGCCGCCTTTGTATAATAAGCCTTCCACTGCTCCATGACTGCATCACAGAGATGGTGGACATTCAGGAACTTAACACTCCTCCACCTTCCATTTGAGGATTCCACCAGAGAAAGGTTCAATTAGGTTTAGCCCTGGAGACTGCTTGACCAGTCCATCAGCTTTACCCTCATCCTCTTTAAGAAGGCAGAGGTCATCTTGCAGGTGTGCTTGGGGTCATTAGGTTGGAATACTGCCCCGCGGCCAGGTTTCCATATAGAGGGGATCATGCTCTGCTTCAGTAAGTCGCAGTACATGTTGGCAATCGTTGTTGCCTCAATCAACTGTAGCTACCAATGCTGGCAGCACTTGTGCAGCCCCAGGCCATGACACTCCCACCATCAGGTTTGACTGTAGGTAAGACACACGTGTCATTTTACTGCTCACCTGGTTGCCGCCACACACGTTTGACACCATCTGAACCAAGTAAGTAAGTATCTTTGGCTCCTCAGACCACAGGACGTGGTTCCAGTGATCCAAGTCATAAGTATGCTTGTCTTCAGCAAACCTCCTTTTGGGACGAGAGCTGTGCAGATCAATTTGAGCAATGTGCAGAGTATGGTCTGAGCACTCACAGGCTGACACGCCACCCTTTCAACCTCTGCAGCGATACTGGCAGCTCTCACATGCATATTTTTGAAAAGACAACCTCTGGATGTGACGCAGAGCATGTCCACAGCAGTTATGGCGAGGGCTGTTCTGAGTGGAGCATGTTCTGTTAAACTACTAAATGATCTTGACCATGTTGCCGCAGCTAAAATTCAGGGTGGTTTCAATCTTCTGATAGCCCAGGCCATCTTTATGCAGAGCAACTACACTTTTTTTCAGGTCTTCACAGAGTTTTTTGTCATGAAGTGCCATTTTGAACTTTCAGTGGCCATTCTGACAGCTGGAATACCAAAACGGTGTTCAATTTGGACATTTTCACTTCGGGTTGTACTCATTTTTGTTTCCAGGGGTTATATATCTGTGTCTCTTCAGTGTTATCCCATGAAGAGATATAGTTACATAGATGCAGAAATGTGTACTCACTTTTGTGAGCTACTGAAGATCCCGATTAAAATGATGTCCACAATCCAGGTTTACAAATGAAATGTCAAGACTATGATAACAATATGATATAATCGGAGTAAATATTCCAATCACATGCCTCTTCACATGTCTTTTGGGAGCACTGAGTTTGGAAAGACAATTCAGCACACCAGTTGCAACTAGGGCACTTGTTGAACTTTACAAATAATGTTTGCAATAATTATCGTAATGCATATTTCCCCATCATGAGACTAATAATGGTTATCTTGAAATAAAGATGTTTGCGCATTTATTCAATCTCAAGGAAATCCATCTTCAGGTTGTACTGGTGAAAAAACCTTTCCTGGTCAGAGAGTCAATCTGTCAGTGCGCTGAGTTGTTGTAAATGCAGTTGAGTTAAGATGGATGTTGAGGACATTGAATAAATATTGGACAAAATTTTTTTTGAATGTTTTACTTCTTCACTGCATCAGGCAGCTTGAACTCGGCAGGAAGTCCTGAACATATGCGATCGCCGCTTTCGACAAATACGTCATGGTGCCATAACGGCCACTGGGGGCGCTGTCATAGAAAAAGTTGCAAATTCCTGTTGCTGGGTCCTTCTGAAGGAAATAGTCACAGGCACTGTGAGATTTCTGGGCATGGAGAGAAAGAAGGACTTAGTGGACACGTCCTCCAAAAAGGAGGCTCTTTGGTATCAGTACACTGTACCTGGTCGTTGAGGAACAGGTTGTTGGCCATGTGTAGGATGCGCTCCACATGGATGACACCCCCAATGCTGTCAACGTCGACGTCGGCTACCAGGCCCAGAACCGTCAAGGTCTCCACCAGCAGCTGTCTGTATTCCGGTTGAGGCACGTGGTTGAGAACCGACTCCACCTGCACTGCAAACTTGATCTCTCTTGCTGTCATCTACACAGAAGGCAGGAGAATGCGTCCATGCAGATCAGTGTTTCCTGACGGTTAGTGAGCCACAAAGATTTGTTTTTCACCCGAAAATTGGGATAAGAAGCTTTTATCAACCAGTAGTTATCACAGCAGACACAGGAAATCTGCTAACCTGTTTTCCAGGTTTGGTCACATGACGTTCTGTGCAAAACGGGCAATGTTAAGTCTGATTAAAGCTGACTGTTATGGTAAAGGTTTTCTCAAATCAAGCCTACATAAATGTTTAACGCTTTCAAGTCCACCAAATGCAATGTTTGTTGATTCATACATGTAACAAAATACTCGTGCATCCACACATAGCCTGCGAAAGGTCAACTTTTCATCTCGAAAGAATGTATGAGGTTCAAGAATAGCGTTATCAAACGTGGCCGGTTTCATGAGTGAGCTTGAGGGACTTCAGCGTCACAATGCACCGGCGAGGGCGACGGGTTTATTACAACCCGTCACCTTTGCTCATTTATTTGCCATCCACCCTTCATGACCAACCGACATTTCATGATGATTCAGTCTTTCAACTTTTAAGTTGATGGTCAAGAACACAAAAGATAACCTGGCATCTTTTGCAGTAACCAAGTGTGTCCCCGCTGTTATTGCTGACCCACTCTGAGCAGTGAGGGTTCACAAACCGAACCAATGAATAAAAATTGTGTGGAAGCAGTGCATCATGGGAGTCGTAGTGTCATAATCATACTGTATATGTCCATTCCGTATATACTGTACTGTTTGGTGGCTTCGTTATAAGACACAGCATTTTTGTTGTGAATTCTATTCTGCAGGTTGCCGACAGAGACTCCACGCTTTGCTTTTTAGCCTTAGATACGATGCTTTGCCCTAGTCCAGGTGTGTCAAACTCATTTCACATTGTGGGCCACATACAGCCTCGGTCGATGTCAAGTGGGCCGGACCATTAAAAATTATACCATACTCTGCTATAAATAACCAAAACAATATGTCTTTCCTTTGTTTTGTTCTAAAGAAGCACAAGAACACTCGGAAAATGTTGAAATTTAATGAACATATCTTTTACAAAACATTTCATGAAGCACCTAAGATTTTCTTTGACAAATGTGCAATTTACTTTTATCATTCACATATAAGCATTGCAACTGATCCCACTAACTGTACAAAGGCACACAATTTTAGTATTTTGTGCCTTTGTAGGCAGTAATTGTACTGAAAAAGTAATTGGTATTGAAAAATATAGTAATGCACTTTTAAGATTAAACGAGATTTATAAAGAAAGGAATTTTTAAACCATTTACACGAGCATATAAAATCGAAATGTAATCCCTGCCTACACCTTACAAACTAAGGAGAGCGCTATAATATGTGTAAAGAATAAAGTATTCACATGTCCTTGATAGCGTCTGCTGTGTTTGGTCTGTCTCGGTGACAGACTGAGGCTGCTGTTGTCTTCTTCTCTGATCAAAACAATGTTGTCTTTTCCTCTGATCAACACAGTGTGTCCCCCTAGCAGATATTACATGAATTGCACCTTATTAAAAATATTCATTCCGTGTCTTTTATGCATTTAAACACTTTTAAATTATCCTGCGGGCCTAATCAAACCTCCTTGCGGGCCGGTTCCGGCCCACGGGCCGTATGTTTGACACCACTGCCCTAGTCGCTGCCTGCCTGTTTCAGAAAACGAACATGGACACTTACCTCTCTTGTGGTAGATGAGGGTAAGACATAGCCATCGATGGACAGGCCGTGGCATTTCTGCAGAATCTTCCACACTTTCTGGTAAAAACCCACCGGGACTCGGTTGATAGCTCCATCCAATCTGCGTCTCCTGAGCCACTGGCCTTGCCTCTCCTCCCAGTGAAGCTGCCCATCACCTTGACCAGAGCCCACTGGGGACAACATCCCACTGGGAGTGGAGGGGCTGCTACAACGCTGCGGAGAAATATATTTGACTTGCTCTCGGAAGTGTGATTACATGTTGCGACGTAATCTGCCCTAAATTCATTTGTTGTGAACCGTGCACTAGAGCAATGATTTCCAACCATTGTGCCATGAGAGATCATGAGGGGTGCCCCGAGAAATGATCCAATTTCTCAAAGTCATGTATTTAGTACATACAATGTATTGCTGTTCATCTATCTATGCCAGTGACATACACTGACAGGCAGAATAATAACATATTCCACTAGTTAGCAAAACATACAGAATGAACCCATTTTTTGTGACAATTTTGTATGGTGGCGTGCCATGAGGTAATGCAAAATATGGCCCAATGACAGTTGGGAAACACTGCACTAAAAGGAAGTGGAACCTTGCAAGATGATGCCACATCATTTGTACACCTACACAGTCTGATTAATGAGATGCAATAGAACAAGAACTGTGTCAGTACTTTTCATGAAAACACTCAGCGAGGTATTAATATAAAAATAGGAATTTTGTATTTTGCCACAGTGTAGAGCTGCACTGCATCATACTGAGAGATGTTTACTGTATGTACCCACAGGCCCTGCCCCACTAAACCTAAATAAGATTCATTACAATTAGAAATATTGTCTTTGACAAAAATAGTGATCTTACGTTTTTGTACTTTATTAATAAAAATATATAGTAATTGCAATTAAATAGAACGCAAAGAATTAAGCAGCTTTTGTATAGTTCATTTATTGTGCAGCTCCTTCTTGTGTGTCATTATTGTGTGTTGTTGTTTTTTATGTCGTTTTCACAGAGGATGAAGAATTAATGCCTGGAAATATTATATTCGGTTTATAAGTGTTACGGCACTATTTGTGCGAAAATATCCATTGCTTAAAGGGTTAACGTTGTGACAACAATGCTAGTTTTGTTAGCCCGCCACAGACATTTTGCATTGCGTGTTAGCTTTAAGCTAGCAGATGCTCATATAAGGCACAATTATGGGGTTATTTCAAATATATAAACATAATTATCTTTACTTAATGTTTAGTTTGATAGTAAACTTAAACTGGGAATGGCAACAATTGAAAATTTGTTTCTTATTGTGACGTGACCAAATCAAGCCCCCCAAAAAAAAGAAAATTACAAAATTCGGTCCAGTGATGGCTTGTATCTCAAAATAACTCTAATTGAATCACTCGCAAGTCAAGGTTAGAGTGTGAATACTGGAATGATGATTTGGGTTGAGGACAAAAAAAATGAAAGCCAAATTGCAAGGCCCTGCAAACTATTACGTTCATTTAAATATAGTTACTATTAACATACTGTACTTTCATGTGAACATTCAGTGAACAAAAAAAAAAAAAAAATGCCGAATGAAATGAATTGAAAGCAGATGAGGTGAAATGTTTTACCGTGGAGCGAGGAGAGGTGACATTGCTGCATGTGGAGAGGCTGCCGCTGACGATCTACATAAGCACATGGATGACACATGACATGAAATTTGAGATGCCTTCATGCATCCTTTGAGGCATAATGTGATGAATGAAATCAGCTCAAAAGGGTTACATATGAGATTATTTCATGATCTTGTACAGAGAGAGCAAGAGAGAGCGGCCATTCCGGTAATGGAACTACAGCATGAAAATGTCAAATAGCAAGCATCGTATTTATGTACATATATATTTTTTGTAAACCCACACTGAGTGGCCGGGAGTCATCCAACTGCAACCAAAGGCAAAAGAAAAACTATTATTGATACACTTCATTGATCCCCCCCCCCTCCCCCAAGTTTATTTAGGGACCCCACCTGTCTAATTTCACTCTTGAGTTTGTGTATTCCTGAGCGCTCCGTCTTGGTGGCTCCAGTGTGTCCTAGTTCATGGATAGAGATGGCCGGACTGGTCGCTGTTGACTGGATGGGTCGCACTGATGCATGGGGATAAAAAATATATATACTTCTGATGTACACCCAACAGGCACAATATAAGGTACAATTACAGACACTCATGAAATCCAATAGCGGGTTGACTGCTGCTGCTCTCACTCAGATATAGTTGAAAACTCACTGCTTTTTTCCACGCCAAACTCCTTGCCACTGAGGATGTGGTGCAGCAAGTTCTTCATGCCAAAAGGACTGAGACTCATCAGACTTTCAGAGGCCTCTTCCCCTACAAAGGAATGAAGCCTTTTTGAAACAATTCCATTATGTTATTGTTCATTTTTCATGGTATGGTCTGGGTCAGTTTCCACTTTTCCTTCTTGTGAAGAATATCTTCATAATAATAATAATAATAATAATTATTATTATTATTATTACTACAGGTTGTTTTAAAAAGTATTAATAGCATGCCACACAGGGAGGCCCGAGCTGGAATAGAACCCGGTACCTCTGCACTGTGAGGTCGACGCGCTGGACCACCGGGCTGCCCCCGGGATGAAGTAACCGCCCTATTTGCTGATCCCTTTTTTTTTTCATTCAAATATTTGAATGATGACAAAATATCCACTCTTATCAGTTTCACCTAAAATGTTTGATATTTGAGGATCATCTATTGGAATCCTTCAGAGAATTGTCCATATGCTCACACCTCAATCAGAATCACTTGGAATGGTGTAGGGCAGAGGTGTCAAACTCATTTCATATTGTGGGCCGCATACGGCCTCGGTTGATGTCAAGTGGGCCAGACCATTAAAATTATACCATACTCTGCTATAAATAACCAAAATATGTCTTTCCTTTGTTTTGATATAGCGACGCACAAGTACATGAGGAAAATGTTGAAATGTACCTACATTTCATTTACCTAACATTTCATAAAACACCTTAGATTTCCTTTGACAAATGTGCAATTTAATTTTATCATTCACATATATGCAGTGCAACTGATCCCACTGATTGTACAAAGGCACAAAACTTGAACAATTAGTATTTAAAAATATAGTCATGCATTTTAAGATTAAACAAGATTTATAAAGAAAGGATTTTTTTTAAACCATTTACACATGTGCATATGAAATCTAAATGTAACCCCCACCTACACTTTACAAACGAAAGAGGAAACAATGACTAGCGGTTAATACATGAATTGCATCTTAATAAAAATATTCATTTTGTGTCTTTTATGCTTTTTTTTCATTTTTAAATTATCCCGCGGGCCTGATCGAACCCCCTCGGGGGCCGGTTCCGGCCCGCGGGCCGTATGTTTGACACCCCTGGTGTAGGGTGTGTGCTGCCCCCCAGTTAATATGAATGTGCAGGCGGGTCTGTGCCAAAGTGTGAAAGCAAGCAAATTCCTACCTGAGCATCGCAGACTGCGAGCCAACTCAGTGGCCATCACTTGCATGATGAGTCCTATTCTCAGTCGGAGCATGTCTCCAAATAGAGCGGGCTGGGAGCGCACATACATAGCCAAGTAGACCATGATTTCCTGCAAGACCAGGACACGTCTCACAGTAGTTGTCACAGGAGGGGGGAAAAAAATTGACATGTCATCCCTCTAATCACCTGAGTGAGAACAGCAACGCTGATGTCCTGACCACTGGCTTCAAAGATGAGAGCGTTTAGCTCCTCGGGGGGGAGAGGACTGGAAAAGAAATGATCATCAACGATCTCCTCCTCTTCTCTGACACCCACTCCCTCAACACTCCCTTACTTGACCTCAGAGCTGCTTTGGACACCATAACTCACTCCATCCTCCTCACCCGTCGTGAGTCCTCCCTTAACATCACTGGCACTACTCTCTCCTGGTTAAAATCATTCCTCACCAACCACCACCAGTTCATCAGGATTAATAAATCTCAGCCCAAGTCACCCAAGGTGTCCCCCAAGGCTCGGTGCTTGGCCCCTTTTTCTTTGTGATTTACATACTTCTCCTTGGTCACATCATAAGCCACTAAGCTTTCAATTTCCACTGCTATACTGATGACAACCATCTCTAAATCTCCGCCAAACCCAACACTTCTACCACTCCTTCTACCATGATTAACTGCCATTTAGAAATAAAAAGCTGCATGCAGACCAAATTCCTCAATCTAACAAAAACAGCAACAAGTCAGAAATCCTCATCATCGACCTGAAATCACTTGACACATTCTGTCCTGACTTCTCACTTTCTATTGACAGCTCTCCCATCCCTGCTTCTACTCATATCGGTAACCTTGGCATCATCTTTCATCAGTCACTCTCACAACTCGAAGACTGCAATAGCATCCTTTAGGATTTACCCACAAAAACCCTCAATAAACCTCAATACATCCAAAATCATGATGCCCGTCTCCTCACCCACTCCCACACCAGGGACTACATCATCCCAGTCTTCCAAGACCTACACTGACTCCCCATCCAACAAAAAATCCAGTATAAAATTCTTCTCATCACCCATCAAGGCACCCATATAGTTTTTAATATTACGAATGTCTTTTTTTTCGTGATATGCCTAATTTGTTGTTCTGTTTTTGTTTTTTTAATTATTCATGGTCTTTTACTATGTAAAGTATGTGGAGTGTTTTTTTAAAGCATATGCAAATAAAATATATGATGATGATGATGATTATTATTATTATTAGTAGTAGTAGTAGTATTGTGAACAATTCAAACACCAACTGTCAGTTTTTAGCAACTTTGACTTACACTGTGATGACTCTTTCCCTGGGTTCAGGAGGAAGACCCACGGTAATTTGCTTGTGGTGGGAAATAAGATCTGTGCAGGCCTATGCAACACACAAATAATAATTATGTATTCATTATCATATTGAATCTAATTTTTTTCAAGAACAGTATTAATTTGAACACTGTTGCTATATATCAAGGGTGCCCAACCTTTTTTGACCAAAGGTCTACTTTTCAAGCCAACCGACTTTCGTGATCGGCCGTTACCGCACACGCACGCACAGAGAGACACACACACACACACACACACACACACACACACACACACACACACACACACACACACACACACACACACACACACACACACACACACACTTTCCTGCAGCGAACATCAAGAAAACCAACTGCAGTTTGAAAAGGCCTTAACTTAATTTCACTGCTATGATAACCTAAAATTGTATTTCCTGACCTCAGCGAGGACCTCCACTCTCTTGCGCAGTATTCCCGAGATGTATCTGATGAGACCCCATTCCTTGCAGGCACCAGCTTGCACATACAGCTCCTCCAATAGGGTGCGGACACTCACCCAACCATGGCCTGGATCTGACACCTCAACCAGCCAATCAGCTCCTCTGGCCAACAAACACAAAAGAGCTTTTAAGTAGACAGATTTTTTATTTTTTTTGCCATCATTGCATTTCTTTTTTTCTTACTTCATCATATAGAGAATATAAAGGATGTCTGCTTGGTCTTGCAGAGTTGGACACTCCTTCAGCTGCCTCACCAGCACTGCAAAATCCATGTTGCCCTGGGCGTCTCGCGGCAAGTGGAGATCAGCTGCACTGCGACACTTTGTCAGATAAATTGGACAACATTAATTCAAATAAATGCGCAAATGGTTTCTCATATTGAGGGGGAAGTCAGTCAGATGAAGTCATTCGAAAATTTGCATATGCGACTACCTTGTGTTGCTTTGCATGTGAGGCAAGCTGAGGAACTTCCAAGAGGTTGAGAGATTTGCGATGCTTGTTCATGAGAGGGACAACAGGTAGATACATGGAAGACTCTGTAAAGCGTACAAATATGTGTGTTGTAATATACACAGTGCAATAGAGTAGCAACTCCACTTTACATTCATTGCAGAGTAGGGCAGAGTCTTTTACTACCCTATAGTACTACGTGAGTCGGCCAATTGTTTGATACGGATTTGTAATGACATGCAGGACAAAGATACTACAAGATATTACCATTTTGAGTGAGTTGATTTTTATGTAAAAAATGCATAAAATGAGTTATTTTTGTTGGTTTCATGTTCATCAGTTTTGTGCCATCCTTGAATTTTTATGCAAGCTAATACTTTGCTATGGGAAAAAAAAAATCACAGTATGTGGTTATGTTGTTATTTGCTTCCAACCCTTTGTTGTTGGGTTAGGATCGTGGACCTTTTATACATGCATCACAAACTGTATTGTCAAAATGAAATACTGTACATTAAGTGCATATATTTTGCATGAACAGTATACACATACTTTGTCCATACATAAAATTGCTTTTTTGTCATCCATCCTACATTTTGTCATTTTTGTCATACCAATAACGCTGATGAAAAATGGTGTCCCCCTCCAGTATTTAGAGTAAATCCCTGCCCTTGGCGGTGCATGCAGAGGGCTTGTAATCAATCCCCTGTCTTAGGTTATGTGTCCACACCAGGCACACATCAGGATCATTCTTGCCTGCACTTGGCTGTTCTGTTTCACTCCTAAGTTGAATCATGGCCCACCCCTGCTATGAGTAGTTAGTGCCCCACTATTTTTTCATATGGAATATTTCTAAGAGTCATCATAGCAAACAAATGTTCATTTTGTTATCAGGGATTGATTTTGACTTTTTCTGGGCATGCTTGCAGTTGGTAATGCAATAATAGACAACTCCAACTCACTGGGCACGTTAAGACCTTGAACCTGAGCCATCATAGACAGGATATCTCTAGTGGTGTGTTCAGCACTGAACACGTGGTGTTCCCCGCCCTGGATGGGAGGAAGATGACATCTGGTGGTGGTGCTGTGGAGGAGCTGCGTGAGGTACTGATCAAACATGTCGTTTGAGCCTTTTAGAGTGAACCCCCCCCCCCCCCCCCAAAAAACAATTGGTTAGGGATTCCCCTGGATCATTCAAATAGATGCTTGGCTTGCAAAAATGGGGGAATTTTCAAAGGTGGGAACTTTTAATGGGAGTTAAAATACATACGAAATCAAAATGAATATTGTCCCCATAATGTACCTGAAGGTTCACATTGGCTGTATTCTTCTCCATAGTCTTTCTCCTCCTCTTCATCCTCTTCAAGTAAGCTCTCATCGTTTTCTTCATCCAAGAAGCTGAGTCGAGTGTGAAAGGAAGTGGTCTGTAAACTGGAGAGGTCCGACATCTGGATCCTGAAAGCACACCAAATCTTATGAACAATACTTACAAAAATTTAGGGATATGGGGCTTTCGGGTGAAATTTCAGGATGAACCTAATATACACTAGAAAATTTAAGGGTGAACTTATTTGAAGCTTCTGTCATCTTTTGACTGCCCAACTGTTCAAAGTTGGGAGTTGAAACGGCAAAATTCATAACGGGTGTCTGATCCATGACACTTTCCAGGGACATCCACTTCCCTGCCTTTCTTTGACTCTTCTTGTCCCTCCATATGAACAGTTGGACATGTGGATTCAAAAGCTATGAGTAGGACGAATTAAGTTCACCCGTAAGAGGTTATCATCCATTTTAGTTAGTCCTGAAACTTCACGAGAAGGACCGTTACTACGATTTTTTGGGTGAGAGGTCTAAATTCTAATTATTCAACAGAGTTATGGCCCCATGTGTGAAACATGAGGAAACAAACCTTGCACCCGCAAAATAGCCATCCTGCAGCTTCCTCAGCGTTGCTAGGATACATGGATCAATTGCATCTCCATCGTCAACTGGGAAAATGAGATAGTTGTAAAATGAAAACCTAATCATTACAAATAAAGTGATGAAAACTGCATTTGAAATGCCTTGTGCATGTGTGTGCACGGGAGGGAAGAGTTATAACCTCCGCCCTCCCAACTGAACAACCTGCTCCTCCCCCCCACGCGACCCAAGGTAAAACTGCCTAGAGCCGCCACTCCCTCTCACACAATTAAAAACTGTCATGGTCATCCCAAAAAAGACTCTCACACACACACACACACACACACACACACACACACACACACACGCGCACACACACACACACACACACACACACACACACAACACACACAGTGAGGAAAAAAACTCTCACAGTGCCCCCCAAAAACTCTCCCACCACACATAAGAAAAGAGAGCATATGTACTTGGCATCCGCTGTTCTTCTGTCCTTTTACGTGTTAAAAGCATCATATGGTTTAATAGCTCATTAATTTATTTGAAATTTTTGCTCGTTTTCTTTACATTCACATGCAATGAAGGGTGTTGTACTGTGTGCTTTACCGAGCATGCTGCGGGTGATGGGGAAAGTCAGAGTGGGTCGTCCTGTCATCCTCCAGCAGGAGGAGAGATAGGCCACCTCTGTACGCAACATCTCCACGATCATCTGGTTGTCCAGGGCCAAGTAGAAATGGTGCTGATCCAGAAACTTCACCGTAGAAGAAGAAAGGATTGAGAATACCACAACCAAAGGGGAACGAGGGAATCTTCAAGAGGAAGCTTGTTGTACCTGAGGGGTGAATATATATGAGCGGTTCCTGATCTCATAAAATTTGGATGTTCCCAAAACTCCAATGTGCCTGTAGGGCCTGCCACTCAAATTCAGCTTCTTGCAATTCCCTGTGGCGTTGACACACGAAAATAGGATCAGCATACAGTTGACCACTTTGAAAGAAGAAAGAAAACAGCATTTTGTTTGCATTTGAGTACCCAGTCGGACATAAATGTGGCTCAGGATGCGAGCAGGCAGGACCCTGATTGGCAGAACCTCGGACAACATTTGGACCGTTATCTCATGCTCATTCAACAAAGTCTGGATGTCCTTCGATTCTGCTAAGACACAAACTGACACAAACACAAGTTTTAAAAAACTTTTGTATCGATATTTATTCCATATCCTTGATATCCAGCTTCATGTACCAGTACACTTTTTTTTTGCCAGTGCACTAGTAGAATGACTGCATCATCCTAGTAATGTTTTCTTTTCACTATGACTGTGACTTTTCCCCTACTAGTACTCATTACGGGTAAACTACAGTACTACCTTGTAAACCACTCTTAGGCCCAATGAGTAGGCATGTGTCATGCATTGGTAGGCTGCTGGACCTGACGAGATCAAAGTGCCCATAAGTATATTCCTTACGAGCAGCATGTCCTAGTAGTATGCACAATGTGTCCAACTAATGTGCAGTAATGTCATATGGTAGTGGAAGGCAGTGACAGAATAAAACATTGGTCGTAAGACACATCCATGTCAATTTATTAATGTGCTATGTTTTCTTACGAATGAGGACAAATATTTCCACCTCAAACCAACCTTGAACCACAACATCAGGCTTTAAATTTGTGGAGAACCTCCTGTTGAGAGGATCGATCTCTCCTGGTGCCAAAAAGCCCTTCAAACAGAATGCACATACGTTAAGTTTGGCTGCATCAACAAATGAGTGTAGCAGTTAACAACACAAGTGGTGCTATGGCTTCTATGCTACATCCAGCTACCTCAGCCAAAAGGCAGCCCAGGATGTACAACGACTGCCCCCACATGTGAGGGACCTGGCCCATTGCCACTCGGTCCACAGAGTGCGGGTTGCTGTACTCCTCCTCCACCTACAATCACATACAGCTTCCACATTTAATGATAATAATCATAATCGATCTCAAGTATAAACACAAAGAGACAGAAAAAGGGGACAATTGTATGGAAGGCTGTTTGAGGATTTAGTGGACATCCCTACATCCAGGTTAAGGTTCATGTACGAGGATGCTCTTTGCCCACACAACTAAGACAATTCCCCACACTGTTAGAATGGCTGTTAATTACGGTTTGTTTCACTCCTGGTGCCACTTCAGTTTTGATACCATGCAATTAAACCACTTCTGCACTGCTGAACTAGTAACACTACTAGGCCTGAGCGTTCGGCATGTGTCATGCACTACCTTCCCTGGACACGACTGGTAGAAGGAACAACATGTAGTTGTCTCAATAGTATGCCAAAGTCCTACCTGTGTGGAGAAATGTTATTCAGTATTGGAAGGCAGTAGTGGACTTCGTTCTACTAGTCACTGGTATTTATTTCAGGAGAGAAAAAAGAGCATACAAGAACATGAATCTAGACCCAGAAGTTGTTAAGTATATTTCCTTGGTCAATTATGCTCTAGTTGTCCTACTAGTGTGTAGAAATGTCAAACTGTAGTGGAAATATTCTTCAAATGAGGACAAAGAGTGTACTAGTTACTGGACCTCAATATTGAGTAAAGTTCTATCTATCTATCTCAGTGGAGCAATGTACCTTGTCAGTTGGTACAGCATAAAGTTCAGGCAGCAATTTGATGCCATTTTTCCCCCGGATCAATATGCTCTCCAGTGCCTCACGGTACTCCTGCACCTAAACACAACACACAATAGTTTTGTCCAATATTACTGAAGCGCACCCAGTCATTAAAAAATATATATACAGTATATATACATATACATGTATGTATTTCATCATTGAAGTAGCGAGGTTGTCTTTCTTACCTGCACTTGGTCTTCTGTAAAGATACCATCAAGAATGAGGTAGGTCCAGAAGACGGGCCACTCGCATTCAATATTCTCAAATAGCTTCAGCTCAGCAGGATCATAATGCAGCCGGGTTGGGTCCTGGGCGATAGGACAAAATATTTGTTTCACTCTTGATGAGAAAATGAAGCTTCATGAACCAGTTGTTGTATGTTTTGACTCCTCTACATGGCACTGTTGTTTTAAAGACAGGGGTTTAAGAATGTCTATGTGCTTGCAGCCCTATGTTGAACAGACAGGGTCATCTAGAGGAGTCAAAAAAAAAAAAAAACCCAAACAAATACAACAACTGGTTCATGAAGCATCTTAAAGGTTCATTTTCCCATCGCTACAATTCACTACACAGGTGCACTACTGCAATTCATTGAGATCTAATAAAATAACTTTATAAGTCATTTCAATTTGATGAAAATAAAACAATGAGGTGATAGGCAGCCAGGAAAAAAAATGCACTCTTCTACTTTCAGTGTTTTATGTAATCGTGCCTGGAGTGACATAACTAATTCTTAGAATATTTAGGCTTCATATGAAAGATTGCTGAAAGTCTTACCTCTTTAGGACAATGATATCCATCTCTGATGAAGCGGCAACAACCATAGCGTCCCTGACACAGAATACAAGGTTAGCGACATTTCCTTAGAATAATACAGTGTACCTTTAGTGGTCCAAGAGACTGAGTCTACATACAGTAGAGCCCCATAGAAAAAGGACTAAAAAAAAAGTACGTATACTGAAATAATGGTCTCATCTCAATTTATCCACAAGTTTACATATTGTGAAATTATCCAGGTTTTTTTTCTCACACAAAGGCATTCTGTTGAATGGAAACGTGTGATTACCAGTTAATCGTACCTGCTGTCATCAAGTGGAAGAGCATTTCATTGTTCAGCCTGTCACTTTACATCGCTGGCATAGAAAGATGCATTATTCGTAGCGAATAAAAAATATTTTTTGGGATCCAAGAGAAATTGGAACATTTCCCACAAATGTGCCACAGCACAGTGGTTGATAAAAATACTCCATTTCTAAATAGTGTTCACAAAATGCAGTCTTAAATAGTACCTGCAATTTCCCGATGATTTCCGACTTGGTGATGGCCACCAATTCTGCATCCTCCACTGCAAACGAGGGGAAAGATATAACAGACAGGAGGCCGGCATCTATCTCCTTGGAAGTTGAAGCTCTGGGCAGCATGGAGCACAGGATGGACTGAAGCGTGTCAAAAGAGGCGATTCACAAGATTTTTACTTTGATATCTATAGCAGCAGTGGAGGCACACACTCCCCAGCCCTCTGCGTATGGAAAGCTGTTTGAACATTTGTGATACTTTGATATCCATCTTACGATTCATACACTAGTATGTTCTTTGTCCTCACTCGTAAGATAACTAAGCACACTTGTCGAGCACTAGGACTATGAACTATGACTTTCTTTTTCCTATGCCTCCCACTACTGTCTGAATTTCTCCACACTAACAGTTTGAAAAATGGCCCTCTCTTGTTTTGGCAAGGGGATTCGGGTACTGTTCAGTGCAGGGGTGGATCAAGTCTTGAGGGATACAGGCTGTTGGCCACCCCCAAATCTTACATACACTATGTTCATACAGTAGTACTTTACAATGGATATCAAGGATGTCGAATAAGTAACTGTCCATACTTGTACAAGCTTGGAAGGTTGAAGTTATATTGTACCTGGCAGTGTTCCACTTCATCAGGAAGAACATGGATGACAGACTTTGGGCCACCGTGGGCACCAAAAAGATCCAGCTCATCGATAGCCTCTAGAGCGGCCTGGAAGCCCACAAAACAAAGAACACATGCATACGTTGGTTTGGTTTGGATTGTACTCAAGTGTGCAGTACCTAATGCAGTAATTCCTAACCAATGCACAAATAATATATCTTTGTTCATCTATCTATGCCAGTGGCATATGGTGACATGCAGAACAGTTAAATAATCATCCACTAGACAGCAGAATATACATAATAAATCTGTGCTTACACTTTTTGTGACACTTTTGTTTCGTGATGTTCCATGAGATGTTTCCAAAGTAAAATATGTGCCTCAGCTATATAAAGTTTGTACACTGACCTAGAGAACTGATTGGTGAGTGTAAATACAGTAACACCCCCCCCCCCACGAACAAAATCTATGAGTACATGATGCACCCCTTCTTCAAAAGGGTTTGTCATTGCCTAGAGATGGCACAAACTGGCGGCAAATGACTACTTTTGTCTGAATAAAGTGCCTCGACTTACTTCAAATTATTTCAAATTGGGACTAATGGCACAGAAATAGTGAATGAGGGAAAAAAGGCGAATCGGTTCCCCCTCGAAAAATCCCAGAGAGTCTATGTGTGCCAGATCACAAATATGCAGGGTTCCCTGTAATTCTAATTTGCAATTAAAATACCTTTGCGATTCCAACAGAGCTGCCATTGAGCTCGGGGATGCCCTGGTTGGTTTTGTCACCTCGTTCCCACATGCCATAATCCTGAAAGAAGGAAGCAGGCCTTGGTTCAAATGTCTCAATTTCTCCACATTCCCCTCCCAAAATCATGATGCTTACCGCAACCTTGTATGCAGCCTCGATGTAGAAGACCAAGTTTTGGATAAAAGCTACCTCATCCAAGTTTGAGATGATACGAAGACCTGTGTGAACACACTTTTTATTTTTGGGGTCTATAATGTGATGTCCACAGAACATTGGGGCATTTAAACATGAACACGAAAAAAGTTGCAAAATATCATTTACCACTCACTTGGACCAAAAAAACTTGACACACAACAAAAAATATTCAGTTAGAATTTTTTCTTAACAGAGAGGCTTTTGGCCAAAAGAGGTTTGTGGGGGGTGGGGGGGGGGGGGTATGATTCAATTTTAGGTGTGTGTGAAAATTTGGGGGGTGAGTATGGGAGGCTTTCTCGTATGAATGAGATTGTTTTTTTGTTGTTTCGGAAAAATTTTTGATATACGTGTGTGATATTTTCCAATGTTGTGCCCTGCGAGTGGCTGGCAACCGGTTCAGGGTGTCCCCCACCTACTCCCCAAAGACGGCTGGGATGGGCTCCAGGACCCCCACGACCCTTGTGAGGATAAAGTGGTTCGGAAAATGAATGAATGAATGAATTTTCCAATGTGAGGGAGAGTGTTTTTGGTGTGTGTTGCATTCTTTGGTTTTGGATCGATTTTTAGTGTGCGTGAAAAATCAAAGAATATTATAGTTATTGTTTTTAGTTTGAGGTTTTTAGTGTGTGTGTGTGTGTGTGTGTGCGCGCGCGAAAGTCTACTGAGCGAGTGTGAAGCTATTTTTGTGTGTGTTTGAATGATGCTGAGAGGTCTTTTTGGTGTGTGATATTTGTAGTACGTGAGGGTTTTTTTTGTCTGTGTGTGTGTGTTTTGAGTGTTACAAATTTTTGAGTCTTTTGGTCGAGCAAATTTTTTTTTGTTGATTCTTTGTTGTGTGTTGACAGGGGTTTCATGTAAGTGAAATATTCTTTCATGTGCATGAGTGGTAAATGTTATTTTTGACCGATGAGAACACCTCATACAAACAAAGCCAATCCCCAAACCTGAGGCCGTCATCTGTGCCAACATCAGCAAGTAAATCGAGGTGGCATCCACCTGAAGATGACCCCACTGGTCATCTCCCACCACCGTGGCACAAGTGGGAGTATCATATTTGGCATGCAAACAATCCTTTGTACTCTGACTGTGTTTGAACTTCTCCACCTTGGCAACCTGAAAATAAACAAGGCGGTGTCGTTACAGAAGAACAAGACCAGGAGTCAATCGCAAACAGAGGTGTGCCTTACCTGTCTTATCATGCAGCGCAGAAGTCCTTGCATCAGTTTGACCACACTCTGTCAAGACAGCACATTACAGGAAATGCAGTTGAACTCCACTCAACTGACCATGAACATACTGTTATGGTGAAGATCCACACATGCATACAATGGATAAAAAAAGTCTACACACCCGTGTTATGTATGATGTGATTTAAAGAAAAGTATACCAAGATGAATCATTTCAAAACTATGAACAACATTACTGTGACCTATAATCTGCACAACACGATGTTTTATCTTATTGAGAAGTAAAAATAAACAACTGGAATAATGGTGCTGCAAAACTGTGCACACCTTCTTATCTGCTTGGCTCTCGACGAAGGCGGACGCTTTTTGCACAGCTCCTGCCCTCACCCCCACCCTCTCCTTGCTCGCCACTTAGTCTTTGTGCTGTCTTTGTCTAACTTTTCCTAGCCTCCTACCGTATTTTCATCCGAAGAACTAACCATGGAATTAGTTGGCTGGTCTCTCGATACAATCGACAAAATTTTTTCGACGAAAAGAGCAGGCAGTGGGGAGCCTGCTTGCCCTCCGGGGACATTTGCTGCCGGATACGCCCTGGATCCATGGAGAAAGTGGAGACCGGTGTGCCTGGCAATACTGTCCGTGGAGGATGTGGAAGACATCTACATTATTGGCCTTTTGGTAACAGGTATGCTGCTGTTTGGTGTTGACAGCTTTCTGTTCTATCGCAAACTTCAACCGACGGAAGCGGCTTTATTGGAAGTGAAGAAGCTGCCGGTCATTCTGGATGGTTTGGCGCGAATGTCCAACACTCAGACTCAAGCGGGGACTGAGCTCAACCGCAATATTGATGCGGTTTTGGAGCGACTCCGCGCGATCGACAACAACATGGAGAAGTTGGAATCCGCGCTGCGGAAAGAGTTTTCGGATTCGGCTGATCGGCGCCAGTGAAGATATACAGACCACGGACTCAAGGCTGTCTGAAATTGTTGGCGGCGGTCCCTCCAAAACAAACAACGCTATCTGGCCTTTCCCCTGGATGGAAATACGCACGGAGTCTAGGGCCCCCACCACCACCCCCCTCCTTCTCGGCCATGGACTAATAAGCCGGGACTGTCTTCATGATGAGCAGACCTCGACGAAGCAGCTATGACCTGTACACGCATACACAACTGGACAACCACACGCGCATACACATCCTTGTTATCACCGTCTTCATCGCTCCGATTCTTTTTCCCCCCGTGACGTGGGGATTCATCATCCCCCTTATTACATGTTATGTCTTGTGACTTGTTGTAACTGTCATATGCTTATTTATGTGCTAGGGGCTTTTTTTATCCTGGACTTAAATTATCCTCAGAAGAGGATAGTTCGAGCGTGGTTTTTTTCCCCTCTCCCTACCCAGCGTTTTCCTTTCTGAATTCTGATTGTAATTTCCCCATTGCGGGACAATTAAAGGATATCTTATAATTGACATGTGGCCGGACTGAGAGTTCAGCAATCACATTCAAACGCATGTTAGATGGGAGTCAAAAGATATCTGACACCATACTGCATAAAATGCCTTGAAACAACCCCAAATCATGCTCAGCTGCTCTAGTAGGCTTTTCCTGACATTTATCTTGCAAAAGTCTTTAACTATCTGTCCATCGATCAATGTATCTCTATACTGTACTCTCAACAGATTATAATACAAGATCAGCGCATTTGTAATCTTTTGCCCCTGTAACATTGACTTGTATTGAATCCTACAGAAGCACCTAAAATAAAATCTTTGAGCCAACATCCATATACAGTAAGCAAGTGGGTGGTGAAAGGAAAGAGGAATGGTTACTACTGGCTTTCACAAACACCTGCTCCAGTTCGTAGGCCTTGGCCTTGTCCTCATCCCGATCAGCATTCTTGCGATAGGCCATGCCCAGACCCCACACGGCCAGAATACTGTACACGTTATCCCTCACCCAGGCATCCTTTTTCTGGGCACTGGCAGGCAGGAGCCCTGACACTGGATTCTGAAACACACACACACACACACGCACACACACACATAATTACATCACAAAATCAATACTAGGCAGAAGAATGGCCTTGAAAGCCTCCTGAAAGGTTTATAGTTCACAGAGCCACTCTAGGAAGACAATTAAAATCAGCACACTGGTAGAATGACTTGCGTGCTCCAGTAGAACTGTATGGGTGGGACGACTACATGTTATTAATACGGCTAAACTATACTCTAGTTCACAGGTGTCAAACTCAAGGCCCGGGGGCCAGATCCGGCCCGCCACATCATTTTATGTGGCCTGCAAAAGCAAATCAAACATGTCAACTTCCAGTCAACTTCCATGATGCTTGCTAAAATCTGTTTCAAAATTTCCAATTCTCATATGTAATAAACAAGAGAGATATTGTAAGCATTTTCTTGTTCCCAAACCCCTCATTGGAGTGACTTAAACAATAGTTGAATAAACCATTATTCTTGACTTATTGATAGGGTTTCACAGTCATAACAGCCCTCCAAGGGAAACGGTAACTACAATGTGGCCCGCGACAAAATTGAGTTTAACATCCCTGCTCTAGTTGTTCTGCATGCTACTACTAGTACTAGTGACATCCAATAATTCTATTAGCTCTAGTCGTTAACATCTTGGGCTTCACTATAGAACTACGAGGTACAACTAGTACACAATTTTGTGCCACCAGCAATGTGGCTGTCCTCATAGTATGCCAAAGTTGTCCTACAAGGATGGACAAAGTGCGTACTAGTACATGAACCTCGAGCTGGATATTAAGGGTTGGACTAGAGTGCACTAGAATAACCGTCTTACTACATGAGTTAATTATTTCTCCACTACTCTCTTCTATTTCTGCACTAGTAGCCAGACAATTTTGGCGTAAAAGTAGGACAACTACATGTTACTAAAGAGGCAAAACTACCAGTGCCGATTTGCTACTACTACAATAGAAAGGGCTACTAGTGTGTTACTGAACAGCACTTTGTATGCAGCGATGGCTGTTTGAAAGTGCTCTATAAATACAGTTGAGTTGACAATTACAAAGAATTAGTAAGGTTTAATTGTGTACTAGTAGGCCAGTAAAAATGTGAATACGAAATCACAGCTGTTCTACTCGCGCACTTTAGTTATTTTACTAGCGTGCCCTACTTGTTCTATCTGTATGCTTATTTGTCTTAGGAGTGAAGGCAACGTGTATACTAGTACACTAGGGTTAGCATGCACTAGGAAAACAATGGTGGTTTAGTCGTAATGTTTTCTTTTCCACTTCCTTTCACCAGTATGTTACATTTCTGCACAATTTTGACATACTAGTAAGGCATTTTGCTAGTGAGTAAAAACTATATACTGGTGGGCATTTTGGTGCTAATAGTGGGTCCATGAGGCTACTAGTGTATATTACATGCCTTCTCGTTGGGTTTTGTTATGTTGCTAGTTTACTAGTCAGGTTTGATTGCAAACTAGTAGGCCAAATGTGAAATTAGTAGTGAGAAAAAAATTCTAGTTACTCATAAGACCGTCATTCTTCTCGTGGGCTGAAGTGCACGACTAGTGAGGAGAAAGAGCATACTACTTCATAGACCTCAAGATGGATTTCAAGTACAACAAACAGCAGCGACAACAATTACGTAAGTAAATGACTGCAGGGTTTTTCTTGCCCTGCATTAATTTGCACTGAATCTGATAGACTTTGCTTCAGTGATACACGGAGCTAAGAAGGCAATAGTATCTTGCATAACAAAAATAAAACACTGCTACTTCATTGCCGATTTTCCAAAAAGGAAATGAATGAATGAATGGAAATACATACAGTCATGCAGATTTCTTTTTTTCTAATTACAGTATCGAATTCCTGCATTGAAAGACTATTAGTTTCAACTGCAAATCTTCGCAGGGCGGATGTTTTCTAGTTCCCTAACAGATACGAGCCTCTTACAAGGCAAATAAAGGAAAAGGATCAATTATGGAACTGTGTCAGGAGAGAGGAATATATATAGTATAGGGTTGGGTGGAAGCGGCATAAGCGGCATACGTATAAAGCAGACGTGTCCAACGTGCTTCAAGGGCCGAGTCCCAGGCAGGAGGCCTCAATCTACAGGAGGGTTGACCTTTGCCCATGTTTGTTTCGATGCACTTCACACTGGTGAAGTCTGAACCTCAAGGGACAACAGAAAATCCGGATTTGTCGATGCAAACAAACACACAGCACGTGTCTAAATATTTACTCCCACAACCGATAGCTGACCTTTAAACACTGTTTTGGTCAAATTGTTGGGAAGAGTTTGGATCCACCAATGTGGGTCAATTCAAGGAAAATTCTAATGCACTTGTTTAAACCAAAATAATATGCATATTATATTTTTAACTAATATTTAGTGTGACTTAAAAAAGCGTTATTACCTCAGTAAAGGCATATTTTTATGTAACTTTTTGTATTAATTTAACAGGGCCAAATAAACAGTTTCACATGAATAAAGTTATATTTTGTCAATTTGCATTGCACCAAATAACAGAACACATTTAAAGATCTTACTTGACTCTGCATCTCATTAGACTTGGTGAATGTACTTTATAAAGTGGCATGTGGGCATAATTGCACAATGAATTTGATTTGACCTGCTTCACTTGACACTTTATATTGCTAATGACTCTGTATATTTGCGTATTTGCCCTAAAGTTATATTGACAGCAGTGCTTCTCAAAGTGTGGTACAAGTATCAATACTGGTGTGCGGGCTTCCTCTAATGCTATATGCAAGAATCACAGAATTAAATGTTCAAACTGTGCATAATTTTAGTATCTTAAATATTGCGTTTTATCAAGTTGAGTACAAAGGTTGAGTCCAGTTGAGTTTTATTCAACTTAAACTTTTCAATCTTTTCGAAACGTTTGTTTTCAAACATTTATTTGCTATTTTTTTATGTAACTTTCATGTGCAATACATTTTGATTGAATCATGATTCAAACATTTGCTTTAAACAACAAAGCGGATGAGGGGAAAGTGGTTAGGATTGCACGATTCTCCGTGTTTTATGTTATGTGTTGTGTATATTATTTTACTTTGTGTTAACTGTTTTGTTAAGCGCTGTGTTACAGCTGCAGATGTTGTGAAAGCACTATATAAATCAGGATGTATTGTTTTGTATTGCATAAACACCATATAATAATAATACCATTTTAAAAGCTTAGAAAATATATAGTAGTTAATACCTTTCAAAAAATGACGTTTTCTATAACTAAAATATCCCTGCCCATTAAAACAAACATTTCTTAATCATCTTTGTCAGTGAATCTTAAATTTTACGACGGGAAAAAATACGTAGCTCTCCAAATACCACCATAAATACGAAAATATAACCGCAGTAGCGAGGTACAGTATACAGTATCAGTGTTCATAGAAAACGAGAAAGATGTTTAAATTCAATTGTCAGCTACTGTAAAATTATATTGTTGTAACATTACACTTCAAAACTGTAAAATAAAAAAATAATAATGTAATGTAAAATATAAAATAATACTTAAATAATTATTCAATGAAAACGTATCGCACATAAAAATTCAATACAAATGTTGAATTAAAAAGTTAAAAACAATTGGGTAGTACTGTATTTAGGCAGTAAGTCTTTCACATGCCACATGAGGGAGCCGGCGTACCACTAGTGGTACAAGTACCACATTTTGAGAATCACTGTTTCTGTTGTTGTCCAAATTTCAAGCTCGATTTTGGCATGAACTTTCAAATGCAAACACGTATTGAGTACCTGGTGACACAGAATAGTCTCCTGGACAAGCCTGGCATATCCATCCAGCCTCACTCCCGAATTACTGCGGCTCCTCATCCTCGCTTCACAGTCTGGTTATGTCCGAACAAGCCCTATGTCACATGTTTAATGTGCAGATCACGGTACGAAGACGCTCCAACAAGCCACCCCTGCACTGCAGTCAGTGAACCATCCTGAGCAGGCGTCGTCCACACTCTCCCCTCTTCAAACGGCTTTGCTACGCTTTCCTACCGAAAAGCATCCACCTGGCTTTTTGATATGATTGACATAAACGGACGCAAAAACAGCGAAGACGTCAAAGGCAGTGGTTGGTTGTCACAAATGAGGCTCTGTCGCATGTAGACCGAAAGGGGAGGGGGGGGGGGGGGGATGCATCTTCGTGTAACTGCACGTTTTCGTCAACAGATGGGGCTAAATGACTTTATTGTCAGCGTTGACGTAACCGTTCAATGTTCAGAGTCCTTCTGCACCCAATGCTTACCGGAATCCAATCGTTTCAGAATTGGAGGACAATTTAGAGTCCAACATTTTTGACAAACGAGTCATTTGTTTCATTTATATATATTTTTTGAAAGATGACGAATAAACCCTGATATAAACTAATTCGCGGACGGTTGTTTGTCTATGTCCCCCCCATTGGCTGGCGATCAGTTAATCAGTTCAAGGGTGTAGCCCGCCTAATACCTGAAGACAGCTGGGATAGGCTCCAGCACGCCCGCGACCCGAATGAGGATAAACAGATTAGAAAGTAGTGATGGGAATTCCGGCTCCTTTTAGAGAGCCGGCTCTTTTGGCTCGGCTCCCTAAAAAGACCGGCTCTTTCGGCTCCCAAATGGCTCCTCAGTTTTTTTGTTGCTTAAATTAATTTACTACCAAAAATAACGTAATATTATGTGTAAAATGAATTACTAATGCAAAAAATAGACAGTATATCAAATATTTATTATTTATATTCTTCTGAACATACTCAACATGGAGTACAACATGGAGTGCTACAAAAATAAAAAAGTACAAAGACCCATCTCAAAACAAGGTCAACAAAAAGTTCCAATCTCTGAATGTGTATATTTATAAGCTTTTAACTATTTACAGTAAAACAACATAAGTAAGCTTTGAATACCACACAACAAATTATAAATTAAAATTTGTAAAACAAAAAGAAAAAAGCAGCATCCAGGTAAAAGTTTTAACTTGTCTTTAGCTAAGATTGGCATTAACAAAAAACAAGTAAGTATTAAGAAAAACCAACAAAGTACAAAGACCCATCTCAAAACAAGGTCAACAAAAGTTCCAATCTCTGAATGTGTATATTTATAAGCTTTTAACTATTTACAGTACAACAACATAAGTAAGCTTTGAATACCACAACAAATTATAAATTAAAATTTGTAAAACAAAAAGAAAAAAGCAGCATCCAGGTAAAAGTTTTAACTTCTCTTTAGCGAAGATTGGCATTAAGAAAAATCAAGTAAGTATTAAGAAAAACCAACAAAGTAAAAAGACCCATCTCAAAACAAGGTCGTCAAAAAGTTCCAATCTCTGAATGTGTATATTTACAAGCTTTTAACTATTTACAGTAAAACAACATAAGTAAGCATTGAATAACACACAACAAATTATAAATTAAAATTTCTAAAACAAAAAGAAAAAAGCAGCATCCAGGTAAAGGTTTTAGCTTGTCTTTAGCGAAGATTGGCATGAAGAAAAACCAAGTGCCTCAGCTTTGAGGGGTTGATCCTGTTTCTCCTCTGTTAATATTTGCCCTGTTTTGGAGAAAATTTTCTCTGAGGGGACAGATGTTGCGACAACACACAGCCAACACAAAATGGCTGAAAATCACTTGCAATCATTTTACCCAGTTCCTCGTCAATTGTGTTCTGTTTTGCTGGTTTTATAGCTTTTTGCATAAAGTGGCTCATAGAGCTCTGGGTTGTACATCTAGGCAGTTGTGACATTGCAGCAGCAGCAACAGTTGCAGACACACGAGCGACTAGCACCTTCATTAATAGCCGGTTCCCTT
This sequence comes from Hippocampus guttulatus, assembly GCF_054856545.1. Classification (NCBI taxonomy): domain Eukaryota; kingdom Metazoa; phylum Chordata; class Actinopteri; order Syngnathiformes; family Syngnathidae; genus Hippocampus; species Hippocampus guttulatus. The sequence goes on from NC_141263.1 coordinate 11,229,747, forward strand.
GCTTTTCTGATGTGCCTGTGCAGGTTATTTGTGGAGCCTGATCTATGGGATATTTTAACCTTGCACAGTCTACACGCTGCCTTTGAACTATCAATTAAATTGAAATGAGTCCAAATTTCACTGCGTTTCCTATCCATTTTCTCACGTTTCCGCTTTCCACCGTGTTGTTTTTTTCGCTAACTAGCTCTCTCGTCTCCTCGTCTGACTTGTTCGCGTGCTGCTCAGTGTGCTGCTGTGTCTCTTCTCTAACCCCTCCCCCTTCTCTAAACTGCAGCGTGTGTGTGTGTGTAACCCTCCTCTTACTCTTCTACCACGGATCTTGACCAATCACGTGCGGCTTTAACCGAAGGGGGGGCAGGAGAAAAAAAAAGTCGGCTCCTATTCGGACCGGCTCCCAATGAGGAACCGGCTCCCATCGTTCACTTCAAAGAGCCGGCTCTGAGAGCCGGCTCGTTCGCGAACGACACATCACTATTAGAAAGGAGATACACCGCGTGTGCGTGTGTGTGTGTGTGCCTGTGTGCCTGTGTTTCTCTCTCTCTCTCTCTCTCTCTCTCTCTCTCTCTCTCTCTCTCTCTCTCTCTCTCTCTCTCTCTCTCTCTCTCTCTAATATACACATATATATATATATATATATATATATAGATAGATAGATAGATATATATATATATATACATATATATATATATAGATAGATAGATAGATAGATAGATAGATAGATAGATAGATAGATAGATAGATAGATAGATAGATATACATACATAAAATAAATATGCTGACTTGTATCGTAAGTAATAACGGTACGTTTCAGCCAATCACAATGCGAGTCTGTTAGTTTTTTTTGTCCAATCAGTGCGACTTTGAGCTGGTTGCTGCCTCACTAGTATTTGCTAACAACTAGCAGAATGAAATGAGACGCTGTTTTGCTAGTCTAACACGAACCTAAAGCACGTTTGTCTTTTGTATGTGCGTGTGTTTTATGTGATCTTCCACATCTCAGCGATCGTCCAAGCGGCTACACCGAAGGTAAAGGGACGCGATTTATTTGCAGTGGATTGAAGCTTGATGAACGTCGTGGCGAGGGGGAGAAGTGAGACATTGCTTGCTGATGTTGTCATCCTTTTAGCAGAGGAATCGTCTATGAGCCGAAATGAAACTTTTCACTGAAGCGTCACAGGTGTTTGTAGTGAGATGCACGAACGAACTAATGAATGAATTAACCCTGCATTAACTGACAATTGATTTCTGTTTAGTAGCAAAATACTGAGAATTTTCAAAGTTGGTCACTTTCCATTGATGCAACGGAAAATTGATCGGAATAAACTAGGACTCTACATAATTGAATGTTACCAAATTGAGTTGAGCAAAATATGTTTTAACCGAGTCGTGACTAAAATAAACCCATTTATTGCAGATACAGTGGTGCCTTGCAAGGCTCAAAGTTACGTTTTGTTTTGAGGTTTTTTTTTGCTTTTGTACTAAAGAACATTTCAGAGTAATTTACTCAAGTAAAGGAATTGAATGAGTATTTTTACATTTACCATAGCCTCTCGTATTTTTTTAAACACAAGTTTAAGTACTTCTACTGAAATAAGGTTTGTGAGTACTGTACTGTACTGTCTAAAAACGTCATCATAAAAATGAGCACACTCAATGAAATTCTAGCAAAGCTAAATTTACCTTTAAAATGTGTTGTTTTATGGAATTCAACAAGTGTGTCTAATCAGAAATGGGTAAAAGTCTTACTTTTCAATTCATATGTATTCATTTATGTTAAGTGGTGTACCTACCCATCCATCCATCCATTATTTGAGCCGCTTATCCTCCAGAGGGTCACGAGAACCTTTACCTATTAATGATTAATTCCTGCTCATTCATGACTCTTGACGTGTAACTTAACTCCTTCAGATGCAGTTCATGTTGCTGTTCAGCCGCCAGGGAAAGCTACGCCTTCAGAAGTGGTACGTGCCTCTCTCCGACAAGGAGAGGAAGAAGATCTCCAGAGATCTGGTTCAGACCATCCTGGCCAGGAAGCCCAAAATGTGCAGCTTCTTGGAGTGGAGGGACCTGAAGATTGTTTACAAGAGGTTAGTTATAACACTAGGTATACCTGCGCAATCTGATAACATTCAATACATAAACAGTATCGCAAAAATCCACTCTTCCTGTGAGAATCCATGTTTTTGTCATGCTCAGAATAACGGATCTACATCAGCTGGTCACTATGGAAATTCATTTGAGTGTTTTATTTGATTATAGTGTTTTATTTGATTATACTTCATGTCCATCTTAAGGTAAATTTACTAGTATGCTCATCGCCCTTACTAAAAGACAATTGAGTTTAAGAAGCATCAAGTTAAAAAAAAAAAAAAAGACCACATCCTCTCTATTTAAGGATTAGCAATTGTTCGGGCTTGAATATCGTTTTTCATATTGTGCCAGAGCTCTTGCCAGCCAGTTAGAGCTCTGGTATTTTGCGCTCACCTTCTGTTGAGTTGGGCATGCCAGCAACACCCCCTCTGCTCAACAATCAAGGACTATGGTTCAAAAAAACAAAACAAAACAAAAAACTGAATATTTGTGCAAGAGCCTTGTGCTCCAGCCATTAAAAAAACAAAGGCACTCTTCATGTGTGCCCATTAGCATAGGATAGGATAAACTTTATTGTCAAATGTACTGTATGTGTAACATAGAGCACAGATGAAATTTCTTCCCTCTCAACATAAAACAAGAGTTGTATCTGTTCATGTCACTATCATAACAACTAAACAAGAAAGAAAGCAGCGGTTGCAAAGATGACATCACAAAGAGATGGTTCACAATTGTGATAATGAGCAGCTTCGTGTAGTGCTCTGCCACCATCATGTGGCATGCATATGCAATTATAAACCTCAATTAATTACAGATTTTTGCTATTCGGAGCATTATCTTTATTTCTTTAAGTTGGCTCCAAATGAAGCAATATCTACCTGTTTAAAAATGCAAGAAATCAAATGAAACATCTGCTGTGGTAATGAAAACTCGTCCTTGTTTTTGAGAATTACAACTGTTTCTGGTGTGTGTGTGTGTGTGTGTGTGTTAGATATGCCAGTCTATATTTCTGCTGTGCGGTGGAGGATCAGGACAATGAGTTGATCACCCTGGAGATCATCCATAGATATGTGGAGTTGTTGGACAAGTATTTTGGCAGTGTGAGTTTCCTCTTATATGCCATACCCAATGTTCAGTATGAGCACTAACTTTAAACCTATCCTCACCGACTGTGATTCTTGTGTCCTTGTAGGTGTGTGAGCTGGATATCATCTTCAACTTTGAGAAGGCCTATTTCATCCTTGATGAATTCCTGTTGGGCGGAGAAGCCCAGGAAACCTCCAAGAAGAATGTGCTGAAAGCCATCGAGCAAGCAGACCTGCTGCAGGAGGTACACGCGTGCACCCAAAACTAGAACTACAAAGCAACTGAGCAGTGGACTTGTAGGTTAAACTGTTGTTACTCTTACGGTAAAGAGCGGAAAATACAATGGTGACTGAAACATGACTTAACATAAAAATGGCACCGTTATCTTCTCAGGATACTTAATATCCTGCACAAGAATAAAATGCGTTCAGTGGTGTATTTAGATGCGAATGAACCATCTTGAGAGTTCCCGACTGTTCAGCCGAACATAAAGAATCACAGTTGTGTATTTAAAAAAAACAACTTAAAAATAAATGCTTAAATGTCCAACAAATTGTAATGCTAATGTTAACTAGCGTCTATGCAATGGATTGAATATGAGCGGCGCAACAACACATGTAGACGTGTAATATATGAGTACTGAGTCACATTCTTTATCCTCTGCGAATAATGGATAATATTAGCGTCGTACTGATGAGCTGGGAGTTGAGACGGTTCAGTGTCTTGTATTGAACTTTCACCCACATTTTTAAATGAATTTGAGAACGGTTCATGCCAATGTGATGTCTCTTCTCTATCTACAGGAGGCAGAGGCCCCACGGAGTGTTTTGGAAGAAATTGGGCTGACATAGACTTGACGTTGCCTGAGCAAACATTGGCACACCTTTGTTCTCTCCCGTTTACCGTGTCAGTGTTGTACTCGTATGTACGTACTGTATGTACGTAATCAACGTGTCTGTGCTGTATTTCTCCAAACTGTGCTCCCCTCTGATGTCCCGTAACTGTGGTGCCAAGTGTGGTTCAACGATGTCTCCTCTGTAGCAGCTCCCGTCGTCATGTCGTTTATTGTGCAACATCTCAGAGACCAATGTAGCAGCAAGAACATAGCCACAGTATCAATTTGTGTTGATTCAGTCAATTGTCCCATCATGTTGTTGTTCTTCTGCTGCATCTGAAAAAATAGTTCGTGAAATAATTCAGCTTTGAGTACTCAATTGTTGGCGGTTCATTATTGACAAGTGTTGTGGAAGGTTGAAAACATGCACATTTGAATAACACTTTTTTTTTCCGAACTTGAGCTATTTTTCAGAAAAGCTGAAGTGCAGCTATCAATCGCATGTAATGATCATGATACAAACCTGCCCATAAACGAAACCAGTTCAAAAGCATCCACCTAAATGCAATTCAGTTCAAAATGTGTTGTTTCAGTGTAGTGTTACGTTTGTAAATCTCAACCCATTTTTATTTTGTAGAGAGAAATGAGTCGGTACGTACCCAAGTCAAAAAAGTGACCCAAATAGAAATAACTTATTTTCTTGACGTGATGCTTTGGTTTACATTTAAACACTAAAATATATGACCAAAGAACTGTGTTTTACCATCGTAATGGTGTCTGTGGAAGTCTAATGTGACACAAAAAGGGTATTCATTTCAATCCAATGAAAGGCACGCTCAGTTGTTCACACGCAGCAGCAAAAGCAATTGGGAACATCATGTTCCTGAAGTGAAAAAAGAAAAAGTGCAACCACATGGTGTTTATTTGAAAAATTCAGCATCCAAAACAATTCATCTTGCCTTTCTGCAAAATAAACCACTTTTGTATTCACCATCCTATTGACATTTACATTTGACAGTATTTAACAATAAATGTCTTCAAACTGGGGGGAAAAAAACTGACTTTTTCTTTGCCGTTTGACTTGGGACACATTTCCAAAACAAACCAGTTGAAAGTTGCAACTGATCACTGCAAAGTTCAGTTGATGAAGAGCACTGACAAGGAGCATTCACAAAGAACTTTTCAGCACATTCAATTGAAACTATCGATGAGTAATGCAACGTAAAGGTGCTTATTTGGTCTTTGACATCAGCAGCTAGTAAAATGTTCAATTTTTGGAGCTTTATGTGAAAGTATCCTGTATATATTGATATCATGGCACAAAGAACCTTGTTGTTAGCCTGGTCATCATTTCTGGCTTACATTGCAGCAACCCGCAGGTCTATCCCCATCTCTACCTATCGATTCTCTTCATTGTCGTTTCTCATGTTTATTTCATATTTTGTATTATTTTGTCTTTCTTTTTTTTTTTGTTAACTTTGCTTTTGATAGCGGCACAGACACCCGCAGCGGCTCCTCTTGTTTTATGTTGAGAGGGAAGAAATTTCATCTGTGCTGTACAGCACATTTGACAAAGTTGTATCCAATCCAATCCAATGACTTTGACTTTCTCCTTAGTCCCAATTTGTTTATTAGTCTGAAGTCACCACAGCGAGTTAACTCGCATGATTTGGTACAAAATGTGGAGAAAAAAAAGGAGATTTTAAAGTTAAACAGAAGGTGGGAAAGAACAAATGTAGTAATTGTGAATTGGCAAGACTGTCTGAGAGTAGCCACTTCTAAAGGGACAGACTACGACCCAAACGTCTAGCATCTTAACTGTGGAACATACTTTCTCACAGATACTGTATGTACAGTATATACCGTTTGGTTGGGTTTGCATCATAATTCATTAAAACAAAATGGTTAGCTAAAGTCAGCACGCTATCCATCTCACTGTCAAAGAAGCACATCTGAGCGACCGCTTAGTCAATGAGCCAGTTTCTCAATGTTTGAAATTCCGCATCTATTTTATGAATCAACTTCACATCTTCTCAACTGACAATGTCAACATTTCAATCGGCAACAAAGAAGGTTAAAATCATCATTAGCCTGTTTTCTCAAGCGCTATGCCTTGGTCAAATGACGGATGGGTTTGTTTACCAGTGGTAGAAAGTATGTGTGAGGTCACGGTGACTCCGCCCGACCTGTAGCCACTGCCACATAAATATATATATTTTAAAAAAAAACATTTCATTGCAGAAGCCACTAAGAACTTTGTGTGGGCTCTTCAACTTGTGGTACAGAACTTTTTTCAGACTCAACGCTTTGACTTGCACTCAAGTCAACATTATTCCGATGGAGTTCTTCTGCTTTCTCTCCACTTGGACTTTCTGCCGAGTGTTTGTTCACAGTCTCTTCATCTGACTCTCGCGATAAAGTCATCGCTTCAGGTGAACAGCTCCGTTTCTTGTGCTTCTTCTTACTTTTCTTTTTGCTCTTTTTTGAGTGTTTGTGATGGCGATGTCTCTTGTTATCCTCATCGGGAACATTTCGGTTTTCGTCTTCATTCTCCGGGATGTCATGTTTGCTCTTTTCTCTGATTGGTTTGTTTCTTTCTGCGTCTTTTACCCCATCTCCATTTCTGTCTATCTCTTCGCTTTTATTCCGACTTTTCACATTTCTGTCTCGATCTCGACTCCTTTTCCGGTCTTGACTTTTGCTCCTGGACTTTTCTCTGCTTCGACTTCGGTACCTGCCCCAACCCCTGTCATAACGCGCTGACCCGAAAGAGCGTCTGCTGTCATCTCTTTGGTGCTGGGAAATCCTCCTATCTCGACTCCTCTCACTGCGTCGGTCGTCTTCTCGTCTGCCGTACGACCTCTCCGATCTGGGTGGACTTCTGCTGCGGTGACTCCTCCACGATCTGTCCCCCCGTCTTTCTGAGTATCTCTCCGAGTGACTCCCCTTGAGGCTGTGGTGTGGGGAAATGTGAAGGTCCCTGTCGGCCTCCCAGAATTCATTGCCGGGATTTCGGAATACATGCAGGAAATTGCAGTGTTTCCCTTTGGGGCACTTTTTTCTGTCAAACAGTCCTGGGGATAACAAAACAATAAAAGTTTATCAACCTCTAGAGCTGCAAAGGGATGGACAATTTCTTTCAAATTCATCACAAAGTTTCTGGTAAATTTCCATGGGCCAATAAGATGAAAAATTTGGGAAATATTCCAATTACGGGCCAACTTAAAATTTTTATATTCCTTGTTTGTTAACATAAAATTTCGTTTACCCCTGGAAAATCCCTGGAATTTGCAACCCGATCAACTTCACAATGCAAGGCTTGAAATGCTTTTTTTTTGTATGTCTGTTTTTTGGGGGGTATTTTTGCCAATCAATGACTTCATTGAGGAAGAACTTTCAACATTGGAGGAGTATTTAATTTTTTTTTTTGGCAAGTTAATCAGGGGCCTGAAGCAAGGATTTCATCAAACAATAAAAAAATATGATAATATAATGAGGGAGCTGTAGGGCTGCACCTGTTCTATACTTTAGTATTTGACTATCCTCCCGAAAGTTCTGCCGCATAATCATACATTCGGAATTTAGAATTTTTGTGACTTTTGACCCGCAATTTGAGATGTGAAATCGCTTATCTTGAGCTTTGCAATGACAACCGTGAGCAAAGTAAAATCAAACTTCATCTCACCACAAATGGCATTCTTCCACCGTGTTACAGGACATATCTCGCAGTGAAGCTGCTTGCCAGCATACCACCTTCCATTAAATTTGATGAAGGCCTCTCTGCACTGCTCCTCACTAGCCAGAAGACAACAAATTAAAACCTTTGCTCAACGTTCAGATCATTTGCAATGCAGGATTATTTTCAAAGCCCTCGTGTGATACTTGCGTGTCAAACTGGACATAAACATTCCCTCGCAAGTGTGGCTCATAATTGCAGCTGACCTAAAAACAAAGATCACATGAGGATTTTAGTCTCAACATCATGACGTAATAATAATCGCTAGGACGTAATCACCCCTGGTTACCTTACATTCATCTTATCTTACTAAGAACTACTGCTGCAAAGTCTCAGAGGATATCTTACAGGAGTACCTCAGGACTGCGTCCTCATCCCATCTACAGATGCATCTCAGTCAATTTGATTGTTGTATAAAAGTTCATTTACTGTATCTCATGAGTTCCATTTAAAAAGTGAAACTCATACAGATGACTTAAAATACATGCAGTTGGAGCACTTTTCATAAGGCAAATTCCAAACTCATTTTGCATTACATCTCTATAATATTCCAGTTTCTTAAGATTGTGAATTGTGGGGTTTTGTCAGCTCCAAGCTGTGATCATGAACACTGAAGTACTAATATTTTACTCTGTGTTGTCAATTTACTCTTTGCACAGGTTTGAGCTAATGAAATAAATGTTGTTTTTTTCCCCCCACAATATTGTAATTTACCGCATTGAGATGCACAAAAATACGTTTCTCTTTAAACAACTTCTTTGTATTTTTCTTGAGCTAATGATGGAAATCAGTGGGTGTCTGTATCCCTACTATGACAGTATTTTCGAATGAATGAACACGGTCCACTTAATTTTGGTCATTGTGATCCAATTTACCTTAAATTGGACCACCTTGCCAACGGTCTTAAACTCTGGTAGAACATCACGGTAGAATTCAGTAAAGGACTCATGTAGCTCTTCCTCACTGTGCTCCAGGGAAGCATCGCCGTCGTAGTCGTCACGTCGAGACTGTTCCATGCCATATGTTATAAACATAGCACGGATCAGCAGAGTGGGGCTGGTGGATGGGTAAACGTGCTTTCGAGAACATCTAAAAAATCACGGAGTGAATTAGAAAAAAAATTAATTTGCATTAACACAAGAAAAATTCTTCAAACAAGGATATGAGGTCGACACAAATGACCACCCAAGATAAATGCTGAAGTCATAAAAAAACAACAACAACAACAAGGTAAGCCATTGTACCTGTCCCCAAATCGACAGGATCCAGTTTTGAGGAAGAAAGGGCAGTTGGCTACATCTCGCTCTGTGCCATAATTTTCAGATTTCTCTGTTAACGGAGCCTCGGGATTCATCCATGGTCCTCCATTCGCTAGCTGCAAAACAACCAACACGTCCAATTTCGTGGGGAAATTTCCTCTCCTCAATACCAATGTTCACCATTATTTTAGAACCCGATGAAACAATGTTCCTCTTACTCCCAACAGTAACAGCGCTGTACGGCATTTTGGACTTGAGCCTTGTCGCATTACTCCAAAAACCGTCAATACTATTAAAAAAAAATGCAACATAACAAAACACAACTGTGCGACAAAGGTAACCTGGAGCAGTTCAGAATCAATATTTATACAGTTACACAATACAAACAAAACCAATTGAAAAACAAATAAAATGCATACTTGCCTGTGGTACTAATTATGAAATGTATTAGGGTCGTTCCATGCCAAAATCACCAACTGGGTTGAACCAAGTGAAATTTAATTTTAATTAAACTTGCTGTACTTGTTGATTGTTTGTGATGGCATAACACTAACTCTCAAATTTTAGGTCAATTGGAAAAGGGGTTTGGGAGCTATGACCCACTAAATGTTGAAGTTTTTAAATGTTAAAGCTGTGCAAAAGGGGTCGTGGCCACCTAACTTTGAACCCTGATATCTCAAGGACTACGCTTGTCAATTTTCACATAACCGGTATTGTGTCGAAAGTAAATTCAACAAGGAGACCAAACCTGCAATTGCAAAGAGAATTTTACATCTCTGAAACTTTTATGTTTTCGAGAAAATGTGAGAGGTTACATTTGGTGAAAATGTTTTGATTTCGTGTTATGCTAACACCATCAACACATACAGTAAGTTTCATTCAAATGAATATAGTGTGTGCTTGGTACAAAATTTGCTGATTTTATTTTTCATAATTTGGCATGGAATGACCCACTCAGGGGACCAAATGGAACAGTTGGTCAGTACCTGATGTTCTGCTTCATCCAACATTTTCTGAACAGCCTCCTACAAATGGTGTAAAGAGATGTCAGGTGAAAATGTGAATTTAGGCGTAGCATATCTGTACATTCTTGTTAAGACCGCGTTCACTGTGGGTAGATAACAACAATTCTGACAAAATTAGCTCACTTCAGTACCTCGCAGCTTTTTGAAACAAAGGTTCAAAGACACTTAAAACACAAAGTTGAAAGATACGTCCTCGCTGTGACAGTTGGGGGTGCTGGAAAAGGGCTTTCGCAACAGTATCTTTGTTAAGGAGTAGGATGCTTGCTGCTTGTGCCACTTAGTCAAGGAAAGACTCAAACATTTGTATATAAAAAAAGCAATCACACAATAATAAAGTCAATTATTTTCACATTCATACTTCCCTGACAGTGACAGATAACAAAAGTAGCATTATTGTCATTATAGACCATTTTTGACATGGCTCTTCTAATGAATTTCATAATATGTCCACTGAATATGGCGGCCAGTCAGTGTATTTTCTGATGACAATAAAACCTGAATCGCATTTTTGAATGGATAGCATCAATGCTGAGGATTAAGTAGAAGTGGATATATTTCTCTCCGCTTTTATCCTCCCACGGCTCCTTTCACCTCTCTGTCGCGCTTCTCCTGCTGCTTCTGCTCTTTTTCTTCTTCTTCTCTCCTCTGCTGGGCCTCCCATTCCTCTTTTATCTTCCGCTGTGGACGCAGCAGCAAAACGTAAACATCACGGTATGCCAAACAAGAGTTTAAATGGTTCAGTCCTCAAGACACATCCAACTGATGGATGGCTCTTGCATGAAGACAAGTCTTCATTGCTTTTGGAGGTCAACTGGGGTGAGCGAGTGGAGACAATACAATAGATAGTTGTGATTTGTATTTGAAAATGAAAAAAAAAAAAAAAAAGAAGAGGGGTTATTCTCAGCCACAGATTGCTTTTGGAAATTAGAATTGAGAACGCCATACGTTACTATGGTGAAGAGACACTGTATTGCAAATATCTATGGCAGTCATCCAATTCTGTATGATGTAAATCGCATCACCTCGTCATCCTCTCTCCGTTTCCTTGCAGCCTCCTCCCTCTCAGACCTCAGACGAAATTCTTCTTGCGCAATCCGCTCACGCTCTAGCCACTCTTCGTGGAGCCGTTGCCTGTGTAAAGAAGTGAGACATGACTCACACGCCACTTGACACAAATCGGTTTGGCTATTGGGGTGTCAAAGCTTCTTCTGGTAGGCACAAGTTTTGAGTATTTTGTACAGCGCAACAAAAGCTTTTGGCCATGCTCAGATCTGTATCCCACCCTTCCTCCTCCTCCTCCTGGGCAATCGGCCCCCGTCAGGGACTTGCCCTCCCTCCCCGGTCCGACACCCGGTACGACTCTCGCTGGTGCCTCGCGAGGTTCACACCCAGTGCGGGCCTCGGAAGGGCCCTCGCCTAATTTTTGTTTAAGGAGGGTTGTGGGGTGGCTACTCCCACTTCCCTCTGTTCCGGCGGGGCGAGCCCTGGGCGCCTCACCTTCCGGTGAGGCCCCACCTCCTTCCCCGCCGGCTGGTGGGCATTTAGCCGCATCTGGGGCCCAAGAGCCCCGGCGTTCCCCCCTCGCGCCACTCGGAGGCATCCCACCACGCGAGGTCCGGCATCCCACCTTTCCTCATCAACAAGACTGGCATCTTCATCATCCACTTCGTCCATTTCCTCAGAGGGATCAAGAACGGCTCCACTTTGTGCAGCTATAACACAACACATGGTGTGGGTTTACTGTTTGGCATGATAAGACATTCCAAACAACACAAGTTCTTTTCATACTGCAGTCTCTCGTCCGGGCGATTGCTTGTCGTTTCCGTTTTCTTCTTTCTTTCCTGGAGGCGGCCTTGCGCTGCTTGTAACTGAATTAAATGGAAGAAACCAAGTTAAACCACACTGGTTGCATTTTTAGTGTAGTGTACACTACAGAAGCTTAGGTACAATTTAATTTAGTGTACTGAATATGCTGTATAATCGCTTTAAGGGGAAATTTAATTTACAGTGTGCTGGATCAAAAGTTCCCCTGCTTTTCACAGAGCAAAAGAGACTGCAAAAAGATGGCAAATCCGCCTGCGCGAGTAAGATGAAAGTCCCGTTCGCAGCTCCTCGGTCAGGACCCCGAGCTTGCATTCTGATAAATGTATATTTCTATAACAATAATAATAATAGCCTAATGCATTTATTTGAAGGTGCCATTCTTGGCACTCAAATACGCTGTGCAATGTTACATTACGTTTAATAAAAGAATAAAAATTGGAATACAAAAAATGGAAAGGGGCAGATCACAATGACAGGTTGAGTAGGCAGTTTTAAACAGGTGTGTTTTGAGTTGTGATTTGAATTGAGTGAGAGTCTCTTCCTAACTTCCATCGTACTGCCACGGTGTTGTTGTGCAAAGCCTGGATTTATTCTTTGCCCTGTGTGCAATCAAAGAGGAAAACAGGTACAAACTGCACTCAGCTGTCAAACTTTATGGGCCTGTTTGCGCTGGTATGTCATTAGCGCACTGTTCTTTGTGAATAGGATGTTAAGACGGATCAAATGGCATGTGCAAATGAAGAACTATTAAAGATGCTATCAATGGCCACCGTTCCTTGTGGATTCGGCCCGAACTTTTGAAATTAATTATTATTTTTTTCCATAATCGTCCAGTCCGATTGTAACGCACTACTTTTTGTCACAATGAAACTCTCGGATTCACTTTGACATGGTTCCTTTGCACCAAAATACAAGGCAGTGGCAAAGCATTGCTGAAGTTTAAAAGAATCTCCTCAACTTACTTCAGCATAGTTCTGTGGGACCCAGACAACATAAAACAGCGTAAAGCACTGTACAGTATACATTTATCATACAAATGTACAATATATAGAATTATTCGAAGTGTGCACTAGTGTTGATCAGATACTTGTCGGTGTACACGATGTGGATGAAGTATATTGGCACTCCAGATACATGCACATGACAGTCTCACGATTAAATTACGAGACAACTCTTTAAGAAGTGATTGTCAAGGGACAATAAGCTTTGGGAATGTCTAAGGGTCTTGGTGTTGGTCGATAGCGCCAAGCAGCTCTATTATTTATTAGAATATCAATTCAAACTGCATACAGTACACACCACCATTTAAGAAAGGATATAGTCCTAGTTCGTAACGTAACATTACGTTCTAACACAAGCTACAGAAAAACACTCACCTTAAAGGAAGAGCACAGATCAATGGAGGAATAGATGCTGCCATCACAGCTAACGATAGCTAACCAACGACTAAACTCACGTTTACGTGCCCGAATTCTTTAATATGAGTAAATATCAAGTTATTGCATGTAAGGTTTTCCAATGCGACGCGTTATTTACGTGATTTCACGGAAACGTTTATCCTAAATCAGCTCGTATTGTATCTACATGCGTATTCATTTCAAGCCCGACTAACAGAAGTAGTTCCGGGTTGAAGAATAACTGCTTCCGATGTCAAGAAACAGTTCACAGACCGACGTGCTGTTTTTAAATTGCCTAATTTAAAATGTTATTTAGAGAAAATACATGTATATTTCTTTATCATTTCGAGTAAATAAAAAAGACCAATCATTTAATTACATAAATGAATCAATATATTTTGTAATTAAAAATTTTAGGACAGAAGTTATCAATGCATCTAATACTCAGGAATCTTGATCATAATAATGCTAATTGGCTTGGATAAAAAAAATTATAGCGTACGGGTCATACGTTGCAGATTTTCATAGGAACATATGAGTTCATTGGCTACTATGAGAAGTTAGGAATTACGCATAACAATCAATTCCCAAAACATGTTTTTCTGCTCAGGCAAGTAAATACGTAACCTTAATTCAACATCTTATTCGAGGAATATTATTTTTGGTAAAAATTATTTTGATAACTACCACTGCTGCTAATGTGTGGCAGCTTTGTGGCTTAAACCTGACATTGAGTGGTAGTCTAATAAATATGTTAAGCACTGTACACTTCATACTGTAAAAGGTCAAGTCAAATATGAGCCAAGTTTATCAACAAAGCATTGAACACAAAAAAATAAAACACACTCCAGCTCATTTCTTGAATTCAAATACAGTCAGTAAAACATGATTTCCAAACTATAACTTGATTTTCCAAAACAAACAGCAGACAGATCGCTTTAAGTCTTCAAAAATATATAATATACAGGCAATGTTGTTTATTTGCCTCGCATGATTATATGAAATACTGTATCTTACACAAATGAGCACGCCCTCACATTTTGTGTGCACAATTCATTATATCCTTCACTGGACATCGGTGATGAAATGAAAATTTGCTACACAATTTAATCTAGTCAGTGTACTGAATAGGCGGTATAACGGTATTGACTAATTGTTCCCGCAGAGAACCTCAAAAAACAGCTAGTAATGTCGAAAATGGGAGCAACAAAAGTGAAAATGTACAAATTGGTCACAATTCTTTTTTTCAGCCCTTCAGAGATTTTTACCATGAAGTGCCATGTTGAACTTAGTTCAGTGATTAAGATGAGAGTGAGAGAATGAGAACACCAAATTTCAAAACTGTCATTTGTTCAGTGTTGTCCCATGAAAAGATATAATAAATAGTTACAAAAATGTGAGGAGAGTTTACTTTTGTAAGAATATCTTGCAGGTATCTATGGTAATTTGCTATTACTCTGTCGTTGCAAGACTCCTGCTTCCCACCCCGCTACAATGCTTCCAGTATGAAAGCGTGCGCTTAGTGTTTTACTTTCCATCACTAACCCCTCATTAACTTGGAAAATAATGTGGTAATTCATCTTAAGCTGCTACAGTGCATTGAGTACACTCGCTTTTCCAAAAAAGACTGGAGCTCCTCTATAACACTCATGCATTTTTCTTGTCTGGCATGCCCTTGAGGAAGAAGGCCGGCCTAGTAGTGCAGCGGTAGCAAAGAGCCTGAGGCACCACAGCATACACGATATTAACCAGCAAAAACACAGGTTGGTTGGCAACAGGAACTCTATAAGAGAATGGCGTCCGTGTGTGAAGAGAAGCGCCGATATGAGAAAACTGGGCCTGGTGGGAAATGAGAGGGAGGAAATAAAGAAAAGGGAAGGCTTTACCATATTGTACTGTATTTATTTCATTCTACTGTATTGTAAAAGAGGCATTTATCTAAATTCTAATACTGTATTTTTTTTTCATTTATTCCCAACGGTATCTTCTTCATTTCATAGCTTTTCTCTTGGCCACACTGCTTCCAGTACATATACATGCTTTAATTATTATCCAATCGGATGTGAGCCTCTGTGTTGCCATGTAATCTCTCCAAGGTCTTCAGAATCAGTAGGGTTGGCGGCCAAAACTTTAACTTTATATCCAATGGTATTGTTTCTTTAACCGTTCAGATTTCAAATTCGCTTGGATGATGTCAGCATTTTTCTCTCCTCTGATTACCGTAGTTGATCAGTGAAAGCCAAGTTCTTTCTTTCTTTCTGTCTTTCCAGATAAAGTATTGGTATTGAGAGGTAGATTCATTTAGGTGGGTCCCTACTGAAGGTCCACAAACCAAATGCACTGCCCGCCACTGATTTGTACAATAACTATTCATTTTTATATTAATAATAAACAATACTGAATACTACACAAAGAGTACAAAAGGTTATTTTTCCATAAATAAATAAAAAATTTAAATTCAATATGAACGTCAGCTTTGCAAGGGCTATGTGCGCTAATATCTACAGCAATACACCATGGTATCAAATGTTATCGTAAAAGTAATTACAGCCACCTAGCGGCAATGCCTGTTAATATTTTCCTGGGGAGGGAGAGTCACCTATTTGAGGTGTGGTGTTTATTTATGTGTTAATAATTGATGTGGCTTGCACACCTCAAGGGGCAGAGTGTCTATTAATATACTGTATTACATATATCGAGTGAGACAACGAAGGGCTCCATTTAAGAAAAAACAATAACCTGACACTAGAATGAGGTCAAAAGCAAATTTCCACATTAATTTGTTCGCTTAGGTATTTTTGACCTTTGTGATCCCAAAAGAAATGTGGATTTAATATATTTGTTAGAACAGCACTTTAGAGTTGGATTAAACTATAAATCATATATGCACAGTTACAGTATCAACAAAAATTGGAAATATTGAACCAATTGAGTTACCAGTGCGATTTATACTGCGTAGTCGGTGAATGACTCTCAAAGTTGTACAAGATCTCCCCTAGTGGTATGCAAAAGACTCTCTGAATTGAATATGCTACAGTGATTTAAACATTTTAATGGAATACAGTTAAATTGTTTTTAACTTTCAAGTACAGTATGTTCGCAACTAATCATTTGGAATCGCTCGTTCTCAAACATTTATTTAAGCATTCACACACCAAGTAATGATTACGATACTGTAGCAATTATTTATGAACCCTTTCATATGTAGAGCCATATCGTAAAGTGTTTCTTTTAAATCACCCTTTGATTGGAGGTGGGGGTTTGATTCAGTGGTCAGAGGGGTGGCACTGGACATGTCTCATAGTAACCATGGTTGTCAGGGCATCAGCGGTCCTATTTTTAGCTCTGTTCAACAGCTGACATTTATACGAATACCACCAATACCAGCATTCCACCTGGTCTGAAGTCAGCTTCCGTCTTCATCCAGCCAGTGAGCGACGTGTCCGCCTGCAGATCTAACACAACAGCTGCTTTGTTCCCTTTGGGTTACACTGCCACTCTAATTCCTTGGACCAACTTTTTGGTTTAGCTTACGTGCAAAAACACTTCATGTTAATCACGCATCCACTACAGAGCATGTTTGGCCAGATCACTTATCTCCAGATTGGGCAACATTCTGTGTTTAAGTGCTTTTTGAAGTACAGATATCTGGAAACCTAAGTACTGTATTTGTACTTGGTTAATTCTCACCATTGCCACTGCTATGTAGCAGTTGGAACAGTGCAGTATGTATGAAAAATATTGAACTTAGCTTTTACTGCGGGCCTTGCAGCAATTTTTCCAATTATTGCATTGCACATTTTCACAACCATCATTTTTGGTTAGTTACTAAGTGAACTGTAATGCATCAAGTTTAGATTACTTGACCTCTCTCTGTACAAAAAAATGATAGATACCATTTAATACTCTCTACTAAAGAGAGTCAGACCTCTTTTCTTTTCAGCCAAGTTCTTAAAAAAAACAAAAAAAAAACATTTTAAATAGTACCTACTTGTGCTATAGCACCTGAATGTACAAGAGTCAGGTCCAGCATCCACTCACATCCTGGAACCAACAAGCTGTAGAGAGTCATGATGTAGTATGGGCCTGAGTACAGCATGCTCACCAGCATCTGACAAACAATTATAGGATTTACTGCTTCTGAAATAGGTCATAGGAATAGAGCGAAAATTTACAACATTAGTACATGGATGGTGTACCAAAAGCCACTATAAGTTGCCTTCCTATTTTGTTTCTGGAATCATTTGGAAAGACGTGAATGCAGCTTTTGACAGCATAGGCTTTGCACTTTCTGGACACTTATATTCCCTTGCCTATTGGAGCAGCATTGTAAAAGTACTGCCTGGCAACAAGATTTTCTGTCCCTGGCTGCAGTTCAGCACATGTTTGAGAACCTTTATGGGTGGCACACTGCTCTAAAGCTGCTATGGGATCCGAAGCAAATTTCTTGAAAAAGAATCTGTTCTTGACAAACCAAGCAGTAGAAAGCCTAATCCTGTAACCACTGATTAAAACACTGAACAGCGTTCGCACAAACCCAGGGAAAATCTTTCCAGAGGGTTGCATTGGATCTCAGCCACAACAAAAATGTATTTAGTGGATTATTATTTGCCATGCAACTTGATGAGCATAATAATCTTCCACCTGAAACTTGTGAACATCCTGAAGTCCAGATGGATAAAACTTTATCACTTTCCAATGCATCCACTGAATTGAGATTTTGTCGATGCTCAGTTACAGCGCAGCCATCCAGATGCGCTTTTCTTGACTTTGCTTGAAAGCCCGCTCGAAGAGTTTGTTCAGTGATAGTAGCAGACCTTCCACTGCATGGTTTGAGAAGAACAGATCCTGTTTTGAAAAACTTGCCGTGGATCAAGCAACTCAAACTGATGCTGTAGTGGCTTTTAGGACACCCCATATAACACCCATGTACACTTACGTGTATTTTAGGGTAGGCAGAGGGGTCTTTCACGTAAGGCTCGTAATGTTGCGCGTAATGCTGGCACAATGCGTTGGAACAGTCCAAGGCAACCTAAAGCACCAACTATTAGACTAATGGAGATGTGTTTAAGTCCTTCAATTATATTTGTGTTTCTTACCAGACCTCTGAAGACACAGAAAGACATGGCTGGGATGAGGTAAATTATAAAAAACAAGTCCATAGGTCTGCGGAACAATGTCATCCTCTGAGCTTCCTGTATGCTCTGGTGGAGAAAGAGATATTTATTACATGCATGTCACAGGCTACTTCATTAATGTCTGATAGATTAAAAATATATATAAAATCAAGTATAACTTAATGAAAAGGAACCAATTTGAAGATGGATCGCGATGGTGTACCGATTTGCTCAATAGTGACATTTCCTATTCTGGCATTGTACATTTTAGGGCCATTTTTTAAATTAAAGCGCAGTATGGGTGGAGTTTCCTTTCTTTTGGCGTTTTGTTAGGTGGGCGCAGCTAGCAAGGGATGTTTGCGCAGTTGTGCGGAATTGTGGGAAGGATCACAGCCGACTTGTTTCGCATCCAATGGAAGCAACTCCCTTCATTCCCTTTAAATGGAGCGCATGAGAGAGACGCACATGCTACAGTGCATGTCGATGCAGGAGATCAGCGCACAAAGTTTATTAAAAAAATGAACTGCAAGAACATCTCTACTTGCGTTGTGCGTTTCGTTGCAACAATTCCACTCTGCGCACCCCATAGTTGTGCCACAGTAGGTGGGGGAGGGCGCTTTTAAAAACATATTTAAAATGATAATAATTATAATAATTCATTCAATGAATTGATTTCTGTAGTGATTCAGAAGGATTGACGCACACTGTTGTCATATTTATGAAATAAATATGATGACATCACTACACACATCCAAGGAAATGTATTATATATTTATGTCTACCTGAGCCCCGATCATATCCACCAAAATACCGTTACACCACTTATCAAGAAGGTTCGACCTGTCTTTAACTAGTCTCAATTTTAGTCTATTTCTTTTCACCTAATTGTCAGGTGTATGTCATGGAAAAAGCCCACGGTCTGACAGAAAACCCAGCAGTGGACAAAGCGATCCATCAAATTCCCAAACACAGGAAACTAGATATGCCCCAACACGAAAATTAAGATGTGCCAGTTTTTACACCGAGTGTATGTGTGCCGGTTTACAAAGAAAAGTAGCCTGGAAAGTGCATTTCTGGGGACGGGGTAGGGCCTTTTGTGTTTAATCAGGAAATAGATCTTACCGTCAACTCAACAGTTCGTGTGGAAGGGTGGCTGAAGATGCGAAAACACGCCCAAACAGACACTGCGATGTAGAGTAAGTGAAGGAAGAAGAGAGGACCCATTTCAGTCCCATATTTTCCTGGAAAAGACAGAAAATCATTTAAGGATCACAATTCATATAAAGAAAAAATAATCATTATGAATACACCAATAGGTAGGAATACCAAATAAAAAATGTGATGGTACCTATAAATCCCAATATGGACAAAGTACAACAATGTTAGCCTGATAGTATAGTTAGCATGTTTAAATATTTTTGAATATATGAAAAAATGTAAAAATTATATTCTACTGTACTTACCAACAGCATTCCCAAGAAGGTAGATAATGGAACGCATGACAAAAGACCCTACCCAGTAGAGTCCAATAGCTCTGAAGTTATCCCTGAAAACCACAAATTGTTCATACCGTACAGTAGAGTAGGTCCACTCTTCCTTAATAAAAAAAAAAAAGCACGTGGACAGTGCAACACTCACCCCCAGGTAATTGCTGCAATCATGAGGAGATACATCAGATAATGCACACAGCCATCCCAATAGGACATCATGTGACCATGTGCTGTATTAATGTGTGGATCTGCCTGAAAAGGAGAACCGTCTTTATAAGTCAGAGAAAACATGAACTCAAGCATTGCAGTGGAAACACCCTTGCCTCTTTCAGGTAAAAAGTCACAAATCCATCAATGATGTTGTCCTGCTCCAGTCCGATGATCAAGTTCACCACACTGAAGAACGCATGGACTGCATACACTGAACACATAGATGCATTTATTTTAGCAGCAAATTTTGCACGCCACAAAGCATTTGATGGATCAGTTCGACAGTTACAATTTACATTTTGCATCATGACAACGGCAATTTACACAACAAGTGTATATTTATGTTTTGAGTGCATGGTTGAAGTTTCATGTGAGGTACAGAAAAACTTTACATGAATATTTACCATAGAAAAGAGAGTCTAATGGAGCTTTTCTCCTGAGTATAAAACGGGCAGATATGACCAGAAAGATGAATGTTGCACATCCAGCAAAAAAGAAGGCTTCGGCGCTATAGGGACAACAAGTGGAGCCGGTTATACACAGCGAAGAGCTCATTTTACCAACACACAAATAAATAATACTTATCTGATCAAAGCAAGCCGGAATTACAAGCTCACGCTCACCTGTTGTTGTAGACGAGTGAGTTGAACAAGTAACAGATGGGAATGGACATCAAGGAGAGCACAAACACGCCAGTCCCTGCAGAAGCACTCATTGCTGACCGTGTGACAGCCTTTTTTTTGTCCTAAAATAATGATGATGAAAAAAACTAATTCAGCCATAAACATCCATGATTAATCTATGGATGGTGATAAGATTGATTTGAAAATTAGAAATGAATGGCAAAGCTGCAGAGCTGCTTCCACATGCTTGCTTGCTCGAGTTGCAATGGTTGAGCAGGTGTTCGGTGGGTGGCTCTAAATTGTACCTCTCTCTCTCTCTCTCTCTCTCTCTCTCTCTCTCTCTCTCACACACACACACACACACACACACACACACACACACACACATGCATGCACACACGTATATACACTTTTGTTATGTTATTATTAGCCACACCGTGCAGACGCTATCACCTAGCAGTGGATGAATAGCAATGTACTGTACATGACGGTCACCAAAATGAAAGGAAGACCATGGTTGGATAATAACATACAAATTTTAAACGTTTCACTTAAATGTTGAGTCTAAATGCTAAATCTAAATGTTTTATTGTGACTGGTTGTGACTTTGTTTTGGGTCCTTGAAGCTGCTATCGTCATTTATTTTGTCACATTTATTTTGTCATATCGGATTGGGCATGGCCTGATGTTTCTCAGTATTTAAGATTGAGTTGCTCAGTCAGATGTGTCAAGATTTCTTCCCATGCCTTCTGCATCCAGCCCTGTTCTCTGTTGTTACTTTGTATTTTTAAATCTGAAGACTTTTTACTTTGCAACTTCCCTGTCCTTTCTGTATCTGGATCCTCACAGACATCTTGAGCTTAAAATAAAGTTTCTAAAAGTGGTGTCACTTTCTTGCGCATGTATAACAATATTTGTCATCTTAGAGCGATATTTAACATCCATTATCATAGCTGAATCCTCGCGAGGGTCATGGGCGTGTTGGAGCCTATCCCAGCCATATTTGGGCAGGGGGCACCTTGAACTGATTGCCAGTCAATCGCAGGGCACACATAGACGAACAATGTGAAGCATGCAGAGGAGATCTGCAAGTGATTCATAGGTATCAACCCAATTTAAAATAGGTATTGTCAAATTAATTACTAAAAGTAGGGGAACACACAACAAACAAAATTATTACATTAATGCTCCACCTTTTTTATATTGTAGGATGCATTAATATTTTTTATATTGTATTTATATTAAAAGATCATGTTAGGCCACTTACACTAACAGATTTTGTGTTATTAGAAAAATAATATTTACATATTTTCAAGTGTTTAACTGACCATCTTACATGTTTGTTTTGTGTGTATTGTTCTGTACTACTTTATCGAAATAAAAGTTAAATAATGTTTAAAATGTTTTTTTGACAAGCGCGTGTGCGTGCGTGTTGTGTGTGTTTACCAATAAAGTTGGGAAAGTTTGTCTCACTATGCCTGCGTCATTCCCTGAGCGACGCAACAGAGGCTAGCTAGCCTCAAAGATAGCTGGTGGCTGGACATCAAAGTGTAATGGCAATGACGTAACCAAATCAAATACATGTAACGCGGTTCTGACTTGGGAACGTCCGTGCGTCTATGGCGACCGTTGGCGGCGGCGGCTCGGCGTCAAACCATGACGTCCAAGAGTCCAGCTCGGCTCAGAGTGGAGCTCGGGTGGCGCTCTCCAATGCCCCGACCGCCGCTCTCGGCCCGTCCGCCTCTCCGCCAGTGCTCGCCGTTCACCGGGAGCCCGGCGTATACAACTGGCAGGCGACGAAGAGCTCCCTGAAGGAGCGCTTGTCTTACCTCCTCAACAATGAACTGCTTAGCGACGTCAGGTTTGTCGTGGGGAAAGACGGACAAACGCAGAGGATCCCGGCCCATAAATTCGTCTTGGCCGCTGGCAGCGGCGTTTTCGATGCCATGTTCAACGGGGGGATGGCGACCACCACGGCCGAGATAGAGCTTCCTGACACCGACCCAGCAGCTTTTCTGTCGTTGCTCAGGTGGGTAGACGAGGCACAGGTGGTGAAGTTGTGTTTAGAGGGGTTCCCCGTTGCCCCGTTCCCCACCGCCTTTCGCAGTATTCGCAGGGGCGTCGCTTTTCCTTCCAGAGTGGAGATGAAACAAATTGCAAAAATAACAATAACAATAATGCAACTTTTGTCCTGTCTCATTCAACTGGTGCATAGATTTTTAAAAGCTGCTAATTCAACTCAGGTTGAGGTAAAACACCAGAACAACAAAGTATAGGTAACCAGATAATTAATGTGGCAAGACTGAAAACAATTCTGTCCCGCAGGGAGCAAAAATACTTTTAACTGTTATTTTAAAAAGCAAATATCTTCTGATTTCAGCCTCTCAAATGTGAATGAATACTTTCTGATTTCCTTAATCTAGGGATCACCAATGTGGTGATAAAATGATAAAACAGAGCTAAAATAAAACAACAAGTGTAAATACTTGCAATTTTCATTACGCAAAGCAACTTTGAATACCACCATCGAGTGTTCAAATGGACATATGACAGGCAATGTCATAGACAGAGTACAAGTACTGTGACAACGCAATAATACAGTTTAGCAAATTCTCTATTGGTGTGAATGTTTCTCTGCATGTGCCCTGTGATTGGCTGGTGACCGGTCCAGGGTTGCACCCCGCCTCTCGACCAAAGTCAGCTGGGATGGGCTCCAGCGACTCTCATCGAAATAAGGGCTGAACAATAAATAAGTAAGCAAGATGGATGGAACGTATACTGGCAGTTTTCTGTTGATCCTCTATCATGTCGTTTACAACTTTGGGATCAGTGAAGTCGGATGTTGTTCACGAGTCCTAATGGGAAAGTCATCAGAGTGGACTTTCAAGTTGTCGCCGTGGGTCCGACTATGACTGGTATTAATGGGCCTGGGATAAGATGAAAGGAGAGCTTTGTAAGTGGTGTCACAAGCCACCTTCGTGTTTAGTGCTTATGTTTCCACTTTGTAATCAATGGCCTCTATCGTTTCTGTCAAAACACCTGTCTTCTCAGTCCGGTCTGATCCCCCCCCTCTCCTCTGAAAGACATAGAAGTGTCCTTCAGATATAGATAGGAAACAAATAGTGCCTGACTACGTAATTCTATCTGTGCCGTCTTAGTTTCATTTTGAATTTCAGACATTTATTCAAAACTAAGGCTGAAACTTGAGGAATTTGTGACAAAACAAGTGGAAGAAAAACTACCACTTATTTCTGCCTCAAAGCTTTGCAGTGATCATTTTTCCACACTAACTAATGTTTGGACTCATGCACTACTCCATATAAAATTAAATTGTAGCAAAGAGAAGAGCTCGCAAAAAACAGAGAATGTCAAAGTTGTCATGCTTAAACAATACATTCTAATTGCAGTAAGGCGACTGCAAAGCAGAACTAATATAACAGTTGCCATCTTTACCCTGCGGCATACATGGGGATTGAACCCGAGCTTCCATCGCGTCACCGGCTTGGAAACACAGAGCGCTCACCGCTGAGCTGAGGTAAAAGCTTGGGCTGCCAATGCCCTCTTTTCAGGTTTCGAGGAGAGAGGCTCAAGCTGGCATCCCTTACGCTAACGTAACCTAACAGCATGTCTACTACCTCCATCCCAAGGTATCGAGGTTGGCTAATTTTACATAGCCTACCAACATTATTTTCATGCCCCCCAGCCTCCACAAGTGGTAAGATAAGATAAGAAAACTTTATTAATCTCACAATGGAGAAATTCCCGATTCACAGCAGCAAAGTTATGAAAGGAAGAAGTAGAACAACAAAATATAGGAGCTGCTGGAAAGGCAGCCACTCACGCGGCGCCATTTTGAAGTCAAAATAACAAAAATAACACAACACAACACATAGGACACAGACAGTCGTGCAATCTTCACCACTTTTCTGCATACACTTTGTTGTCTGAAGCAGTTATAGATGAAAGAGGAGAGGATCAAAGTGTCCTTTCACCAGTGGATCAGAGACGTCATGCTGAAAATGTGCACACGTCTGCTACAAGCTAAGTTTTGAAAGCAAACACGAAGCTGTACCATCCATTGACGAAAAAGAGATTGGTAAAGGATAGACACAGCCGCTGGTGCGCTTGTAATCGCTTAATTGAGCAAATAGTTTCAAAATAAACACGTAAGATGGCGCCCGAGTAGGCAGCCGTCAGCAAGTGCTCTCATGAGCCTTGCTTTTTTTGTTGTTTTTGTGTTTGTTTTGTCACTTTGTGTTTGTTGTTACGTCGTGTGGACCTGATGTGGACTTTTTTCAGCATTTTTTGGCCACAACATTCATCAAGGAGGAGACTGTGCTTGGTGGTTGCGCCTTCTCGACAGCATGGGTATACCAGCACTGTTTTTGACTGGGAGGAATGTCGGCGCCATTTGACTGTCGTTGCTGGACAGTCCCAGGGCGCTTGTGTCTTGCGCCTGTAATGGGCAGCATTTTTCACAGCCCCGCTTTGTTCAGCGGAGAGATCGGTGCTGTTGAACGGTCTGCGGCTGGATGGATGCAAGTCTTGAGGAGCCGACGGTGAGAAGAAAGGAGCGTTAGCGCGGAGCGCCGATGCGGATTTGGAACTGGGAGTCGCGGCTTGGGGTTTGAAGCGGATTACGTGGGACAGGAGAAGTGAACTACCGGTAATCTCTTTTCGTCAATGGACGCTACAGCTTCGTGTTTGCTTTCAAAACTTAGCTTGTAGCAGACGTGTGCACATTTTCAGCATGACGTCTCTGATCCACTGGTGAAAGGACACTTTGATCCTCTCCTCTTTCATCTATAACTGCTTCAGACGACAAAGTGTATGCAGAAAAGTGGTGAAGATTGCACGACTGTCTGTGTCCTATGTGTTGTGTTGTTATTTTTGTTATTTTGACTTCAAAATGGCGCCGCGTGAGTGGCTGCCTTTCCAGCAGCTCCTATATTTTGTTGTTCTACTTCTTCCTTTCATAACTTTGTTGCTGTGAATTGGGAATTTCTCCATTGCGAGACTAATAAAGGTTTCTTATAACCGTCACGTCCGTGTTTGCTGTCGCCACAAGTGAAGCCAAAGCAGTCAACATGCAGACTGGCGAATGGTGAGCCAGTTAACAGCCAGCCGCAAATCTGACCTCACAATAGCCAGCGCTACACTCTCATTTGTTGACTCCCACGGCATTCACCAGGCCAGGCCAGGCCTCGCTTTTTTAAACCACACACACACACCCTAAGTCACAGACAGGAGAGTGGAAGGATGGTTGACCCCCAGTTGACAAAAATAATACTTGCATCTCACATGTGCATTTTGTTGTTTAAGCCTTTCAGGCGCCCTGTAACCTCATAACACAATAAGCTGTCCACTGTAGTAACCGCTGTCCCTGAAAGGGTTCATAATGCTATTTATGTCTGATTAATTGACAGGATAATTGTTAGAATAATCACTTCTAAAAATATTTCATAGTTGCAGCCCTATCTCATATGGAGATGGTACCTCTGCCCACCGCTGTTTTGTTCCAGTTATAACGAACAGTTTTAAAAAAGAAATTGTGAGACTGTTGTGCGCGTTGATCACTGCAAAGTTTTCTCTGTTCTTTTGCACAGGTTCTTGTATTCGGATGATGTTCACATTGGTCCAGGAACTGTGATGTCCACTCTGAACATAGCCAAGAAATACGCTGTCCCCGCTCTGGCCACTCACTGTGTGGAGTTTGTCAGCAAGCACCTGAAAGCAGACAACGCATTCATGTTCCTCACGCAGGTTCATGCTTTCATTTTCTGAATGTACTTGTCACATGACCAAGCTTAAAGTCCATTTTCTTGACAAATGTTATGCAGACATTCATGGCTGCAGTTAGTAGTGTAACGTTTTGTCATATTCTAGAGTTTTGGAGGCATTTTCCCTGAAAATTTGAGACAGATTGCTAATTTTATGAATTTTGAGGGAGACTGAAAATTGATCACACCTGACTGGGCTACAGGTGGGGAAGACCTTGGACTGGTTGCCAGTCAATCACAGGGCTCATAGAGACCAACAGCCATTCACACTCACACCATCACTCAGGGAGAACTGAACTTCGCCACACTGACTTTATTGCAACTATTTCTTGTCAATACTAAGACAGCCTGACATAAAACATGTCATCTGTCATATGTTGTTTCATGAACAAGTCCACTGCACCTGCTATTACAGAATATAACTTTCCAGTTTGAATATGCATGCACCTCAGATGTGTTGGAAAGCCCTGAAAATTGTACTTGAATGCTTGAATAGAAATTTTGAAAGTGTATGAAACCTGAATACAATTTAAACATGAATGGTAAATTATCAAAAGCAGGTTCAAGATGTTTTTTCCCCCCCTGTTTACAGGTTTGATGTATCGAAAAATAAATGTACGATACTCTTGTGTTTCCAGGCAAGGTTATTTGATGACCCTCAGATTTCCAGCCTCTGTTTGGACACCATAGACAAAAGCACTGCAGAGGCAGTAAATACAGAGGGGTTCACTGGTATTGACCTTGGTAAGCAAGCTTTCTACCAAAGTAACGTTTCCAACAAGTGTTGCTTGTTCTGGGAAGACTTAATTATGATTTTGTGTGCTGTAGACACACTCTGCGCAGTTCTCGAAAGAGACACGTTGAACATCAGGGAGAATCGTCTCTTTGAGGCTGTGGTACACTGGGCCGAAGCCGAGTGCAGCAGACAACAGCTTCCGGCCACCTCGGAGAACAAACAGAAGGTACTTGGAAAAGCCCTACCGCTCATCCGCTTCCCGCTCATGAGTGTGGAGAAGTTTCCTACAGGTAAGCTAAGTACATACTCACTGGCCACTGTTTTGAGCACACATGTACCATGTAATGTGATACAATACAAGACATATGTTTTTTTTCTCAGTTCAAATCTAAAAGTACATCAATGTTGATCATGTTCCTGGTGTGTCCAGGCGTCATATTCTTTCTTGCGCAACAAGTGCCTCGTCTGGAAATGTGTTCAATCAGGGGGTGTGAAATGTGTTTGTTTGTTTTTTTACACCTTTAAGCAAACCCCAAACCGCGCCCCAGCAACAATGACAGGCCCCGCTGCTGCCTCCGTGGAGAAGAATGCAGCATTAATAGATTTCAGCATGTCGAGAGTCGATGGGGCTACAGCGGTACCAGTGACAGAATCCGGTGAGATGACAACACGGTCAATGTAATAAATGCGAGCTTGACCAGTTAGTAGACAACTGCTTCGATCAATGTCTCTTTAGATTCAACGTCAGTAGACGAATATCCATTGTGGGCTTTGGTCTGTACGGTTCCATCCATGGACACACGGACTATCAGGTCAACATACAGGTAACGCTGTCGTGTTTTTAATGCGTGATGTCATTGGCATGACACGTGACGCAATGTGTTGGCAGTTTGGAGTCTGGGCGCTAGAATTTTTAGTATGAAATGCATGCATTACACAGTGCCCGAAATAAACCGCAACGGACACACTTCACCTTTGATAAACATAACTTCCAGTCGTAAAATCGCCTTCCTGACAATGTAGTAAAATGTCATCTGCGTTCTCGCTGAGTGAGTTAATGCTGATTAAATGTCATATTTATTCCCATCTGTCGCCTTCGTTATTTCCGCTTTAGTTTGACAATGGTTCATACACAATGTACAATTTTAATGTTCCGAAGGACATATTTCTACAAACAAGTGGGGACTCACTCAAATAGCTGTTTAGTAGCAGCACACTTCGTTTTGCCTCATTTGATTCAAGACATGAATCCTTAATATATTCATATGGACATCCCTTTAAGATGAGGTGAAAACACATCATTTCAATTCACAATTTCTTTTCAATTCTTATGGACTGTTTAAAATTGGGAATATTTCCAAAATTTCCCCCGCTTAATTTGCCATGGAAATTTAACTCTAATCAACAATCAACCAGCAATTTGATTCAAAATATCAAACCTGTTACTTTGCAGCACTGTTGGAACACTTCACTATGTTTTACAGTGAACCCCTGCATATTCGCAGTTTGACATTTTCACAGTTCCCTATTCACCCTTTTTTTTTTCCATCCGTTATTCACTGGAAAAAATACTGAGCTTGTTGCTGGGTTTTTTTGGGGGTGGTTGTTTTGGTAGATAATGGAGAGCGACAAACACCTCACTGTGGGCCAGAACGACACAGGATTCAGTTGTGACGGCACATCAAACACCTTCAGAGTAATGTTCACAGAGCCTGTGGAAATCCTTCCTAATGTCAGCTATACTGCATGCGCCACCTTAAAGGTGAGACGCCTTTCCAACATCAATTTTCAACTGCCAAACAACCAGTGAAGATTCATCATGTTTGTTCATTTTTTATTCAGGGACCTGACTCCCACTATGGCACGAAGGGGTTGAAGAAAGTCACCCAGGAGTCAGCAACAGGGACTAAGACAACATTTGTCTTTTTCAAATCCCCCGGAAACAATAACGGTACCTCGGTAGAGGACGGACAGATACCAGAAATTATTTACTATACATAGATTGACATCGGAAGACTTCGCATCGCTTGAATCGTTTTGTGCTTCGTAATCCCAGGGAATGAACACTGAGTGGCAGCTTGTTTATTGCGAAATGCACAGACACAAAGATTGTTCCATGCGACAGAGGTTAAAAAAAAATGCTACTTCCTGCTTCAATGTTATTAGATGTAAATATGTAAATGATGAGAAAAAGCAAATGTTCTCCATCTAATAAAGACTGCAGACTTAGCTGGAGGCAAACAAGCGAATGTTGTCCCCCACAAGCTGCTAGTGCTCTTGTTAGTCTTGCATGACTCAAGCTTCAGAGTCAGCCACCAGTTGTCACCAACACCACACTTTCAGTTGTTCTGGAAAGCCGTTTGAGCATTTATTTGATATTCCTTGATATCCAGCTCAGGGTTGAAGGACTAGTTCGGGCTTTGTCCCCAATAGTAGGAATCGGCGAGTACCAATACCAGGTATCCGTATCGGGCCGATATAGGCCTTATTTTTTTTGTTATTAAACTTTTTATGGAATTTTTTAAACAGTTAGAAAAAAGAAAAATATAGGCCTTATTTTAAGGAATTGGGTTCTTATGGAGTCTTCCAATATCAGTCACCCCCCCCCCCCCCCAAAAATAGTATTTGTAACATGTGTTAACTGTTTTGTAAAACGCTTTGTTACTGCTGCGGCTGTTGTGAAAGCGCTATATAAATCAGGGTGTATTGTATTGTTTAAAATTGGCATATTAGTGACAATAAAGGGCGTACTAGTACATTGACCTTAAAGGGTGCCTTTGGTTGTCAGATGAAAAAATAAACATGGTTCATCAAGAAAAAGTGAATCCAAACACATTTTGGTTATACTGGTTGTATAAAGCAAGCTCATAATAACTCGCGGGACATTTCTGTCCAAGACGCCGTGGCAGCAAAACAAGATGTTCAAATTGACTAAGTTAATTGTTTTGGCAAATCATCATTAACTGAATTTCATGACTGCAAGATGTCCCAAAAAAACTAGGACATTGTATTGTTTACCACTGTGTTACATCACCTTTTAACAACGTTCAAAAAAACGTTTTGGAACTGAGGACACTCATTGTTGAAGCTTTGTAGGTGGAATTCTTTCCTATTCTTGCTTGATGTACAGCTTCAGCTGTTCAACTGTCTCCGTTGACGTATTTTACGCTTCATAACGTGCCACACATTTTCAGTGGGAGACAGGTTTGTACTGCAGGCAGGCCAGCCTAGTACCTGCACTCCTTTTACCTGCCCTCTTTGACTATGTTGCCATGCTGTTGTAACACATGCATAATATTGTTTGGCATTGTCTTGCCAAAACAAACTAGGATGGCAGCATATGTGTCTCCAAAACTTGTATGTACCTCTCAGCATGAGAATGGTTTCTCATGCCATTGGCACTAACACAGCCCCATACCATCACAGATGCTGGCTTTTGAACTTTGCCATAACAGCCCATATGGTTCTTTCCCTCTTTGGCCTGGAGGACACGACGTCCACAATTTCCGAAAACAATTTGAAATATGAACTCATCCGACCATGGAACACTTTTCCACTTTGCATCAGTCCATCTTGGATGGGCTTGGGCCCAGAGAAGTCTGGGACTTGGTAAATGACTGCTGCTTTGCACAGTAGAGTTTTAAGTTGCACTTACGGATGTAGTGCCAAACTATATTGACTTTGATTTTCTGATGTGGTCCCTGATCCTTGGTGGTGATATCCTTTACACATTGACATTGGAGTTTGATGCAGTGTCGACTGAGGGATCGAAGGCCACGGACGTTCAATGTTGGTTTTCGGCCTTGTCTCTTGCATCCCTAAATTCCTTGCAATTGCACGTTGAGGAACATTGCCCTGAAACCGCTTCACGATTTTCCTCGCAGTTGTTCACAAAGAGGCAAACTTCACCCCAACTTTACTTGTGATTGACTGAGCAATTCGGGGAAGCTCCTTTTATATTTAATCATGGCACCCAGCTGTTCCCCAAATAGCCTCTTCACCTGTGGGATGTTCCAAACAGCTCCAGTATTTGATGAGCATTCCTCAACTTACTCAGTCTTTTTAGCCACCTGTCCCAGATTTTTTGCAACGTGTTGCAGCCATAAAATTCAAAGTGAATGGTTGTTTGCTGAAAACAATGGAACATTAAATATCTTGTCTTTGTAGTGCATTTAATTAAATATAGGTTGAACATCCAATTGCAAATGTATTCTGCTTTTATTATGTTTAACAGAATGTCCCAACGTCATTGCAATTGGATTGGTACTTGCTCCCTCTTGGTCTGCAGGAGGCAAAGTCATGACGTAGTGTCATTGAAAGGTGAGGCTGGATCAATATTGATATTAATAGAATATTGCCGTTTGGCAGTACCTGTGCGCTATCATGGTGGAATGCAAAGCATGTGGACATCTCAATAACAAGTGAAAAATTAAGCATAAGCATTGGGGCCAAACACGAATTAGAGGTGACTCAAATTGGACAGTGGAGAAAAAAACACCAATTGAGCAGTTCCTGAATCGAGTTATACACACACACACACAGATAAAGCACTAAAAAAGTACCTCATTTACTATCTTGATAAAATTGGGGGTTACATTTTTTTGGACTGTATGCCATGTTTTTCAGTAAAAGTACAATTCCGGTAGTAATCCATTTGTGTGGATTCAGGGGTTAAATGGTTAACAAATGGCGATTGAGGTATGACTCCAGCCCCTAAGGACTTTATATGACAACAATAACGATCTGGCGTATCCCTCAATAGCAACTGTTGGGTGCAAGGTAAGGCCCCGTCAAGGCCGTTCCAAGCATGGCACCTTGCATTAAAATAAGCCAGGGGTATTGCAGCCATGCTGTTTTGGCGAATGCAAGACTAGACACAAAGATGGCAACACCAGATATGCATCAAACTTGACAAGATTGCGCCGTTTCCCCATCAATACCTTGAATGGGGCCGTCAGAGATACCCTGTAAGCTGTATATCAAGGATTCTGAAGAAATGCTAAAACAGCTTTCCATATATCTTTGCTGAGTTCTTTGCAAAAGGATACAATATATGCAAATGTACTTATGTCTGTAAGTATATGTACATGCTACGTACTGCTTCCATCAACTCAGCGTGTTTTGTGTAACTTTGTTACTGTTACCTGCTGTAATTCATACATGTTTGCTTGGCACTTCTTTGAAATTAAAAGAACAGCTTCATTTTGTATTACAGACTTGAAAAAATGTGTTTACTGTAGCTCCCTATGAGATGGCTTTTTATGTTATCCCGTCTATTTTTTTTCTTTCCTTTTCTCTCTTTCTTTTAATCATACAGACACGGCCATCTATCCATTGGCAAGACCCAGTGTACTGCTTCTATTTTGAAAGTTGCGCTTTTATTTGCATACATGTAGACTTGTGTCTGCAGTGTTGCCAACTTACTGACGTGTTTGCTATATTTAGC
Organism: Hippocampus guttulatus; assembly: GCF_054856545.1. Classification (NCBI taxonomy): domain Eukaryota; kingdom Metazoa; phylum Chordata; class Actinopteri; order Syngnathiformes; family Syngnathidae; genus Hippocampus; species Hippocampus guttulatus. Next base: position 11,262,402 of record NC_141263.1, read on the forward strand.
GCCTTTTTTGTCCCATCTCGCAACTATTTTTCCAAAAAAAAAAAAAAAAAAAGAGACAAGCAAAAATGACGACAGTGGTCCTACATTAGCAACATTCTTATTTTCTGTATGGTGGAGGGAAGAGGGCCAAGATGATTTATCCTGGGTGCATTTAATGTCATCACTGTATCATTATTAATCAATGTCAACTGAGACCTTTGGAGGAGCAGTTGCTCAAAGTTAGCAGTGGGCCACATTGAACTTTAAACAACTATTGTCAAAACAATAGAAAGATAACGTGTCTATAAAATGTGAATTTGTGACCATTCAAAAATCCACTTTTCTTTTTTTATTTATAAGACCAAGGTCCGGTCCCATGCACGGCGGTCATGGGGAGCAGGGCTATATGCCAATTTAGTATGGTCAAGCCAAGCTTATACAAATCAACACTCCTCACAACCAACCAATAATGGGGTGCATGAAAATAACAATTATTCACTTTGCCAGTACACGGCAAATAATGAGAGGTATTGTGTTGAGGCAGAGGAACTCTTTTATTTTGTTATGTTGTGCCTGCTTAATAATAGAAATAGCCCTTTTAGGGAAATGACATTTTTACTTTAACTTTGTTAAACAGTAGTTGTCTTTTTTCCCCCTTAATTTAACAAAAGCAAAACAAAATACTCATTTTACCAAAATAAATACTAAACATGAAAACAAAAATATTATTTTCATTTGTACAATTCCCCTTTTCACATCCCCTCTGAAATCACTGAAAAATATATCAGAAGAGGAGTTAAGAACCATTTTAAATACTGACACAAGGGAGCACAGGAATGTGCAGTGCTGTTCTTCCACTAAAGGTGAATGCAATGTCTGAGGCATGCAAATATTATTTGAGGACTCCATTGGGATGTTCATTTACCATGTTGCGGTATTCTGCTGTTAAACAGCTGCAAAGATCCCCGGGTAGACCGGAGCAAAACTGCACACAATCGAAACCTCCCGCGATTCGTCTTGTCTAGTTGTCTGTGTGCGGCTCTCCTGTGCTGAAGTTGTAAGCACAATGTGAATGTGGGGTCGCGCGTGCGTCTGTTTCCTGACACAATCATCCATTTTGAATGCGTGACGCTTATGTATGGGCACACCTTAAGTTCAGAGGAGCCAATCAGCGCATCGTTATCGCCGACATGCCCTGCTCAGCCATTATACACACACAGTCGCGCTGCTGCGTCCTCTGCAATACATCTGTTCGTGCACGCAAATATTAAAACGGATAATTTTAACAAGCGATCGCGGTAATGCGCAGATTATAGTCCAAAAATATAAAATGTATAACGTAAAAATCACTTTATAATGTATTATTTTATACAATTTGCCGAGGGCCCGGACAGAGGAGGCCCGGACAGAGGAGGTCGGCGGTCCGGTCGTGGATCGCGGTCCGCCAGTTGAGGAAGCCGGTTGTAGGCTATTGAGTACAGCATACTAATTGACACTTGCATTTAAGGCAGTGCTTCTCTAACCCCCCCCCCCCCCCCCCCCCCAAAGAAGAAAATATTTCGCGCCCACAACCTCTCCATAAGAATCTAAATTACTATCTAAGAATCTAAATGACTTTCAGGTTACCTGAAATTGATTTTTTTTTTAATTTATCAAAGCCTCAATGGCTGATGATTATTTTGATTTGTTTACATTCATCCAGTGTTTTGTGTCAGCGTGGAGGCTTTCCTGATACATTTAAGTATTCATTTTTAATTAGCGGCACTCAGTTCTGCTCAATTTGCCCCCCCCCCCCGCCCCCCCTTGAATGTACTGTACAGGATGTACAAAATGTTCTAGGTATGAGATGTATTTGACTTCACAGCAACATTAACGTGCAGGGGCATGTTGTGCGTGTGTCCAGCTGGTAGGAGTTATGTATGCTGTATTTTAATGATAGATGACTGACTACTAATTAATTCACATATGAACATACTGTATATAGAAATGTGTGATTAACAGCAGGAGTGGCCCTTGAGCTGGTGAATCACGTGGAAAGCATTCTCACCGATTTAGTTTATTGGCCAAAACAAGGATTAGCTTCCTTTGATTGCCATTTCCACTGGGTAAATTGTACCCTTTTTTGCGGTATGATTTTGTTAATTTTGTCTGTCTTCCTTGTAATTTTTTAATCATTTTGTTTTATCAGTGATATCTTATGGATATTGTGAGCGTGAATGGTTCTTCGTCTGTGGGGCATCTTACCCCATGGCCTGGTGAAGGCTCCCACAACAACTCCCCGAGAGGAAGATGCCCCCTACAACACGAAGTCATACTTTTCCAGTTTCACATATTCGGGGGGGTTATTTGGTGTCCTCTGCAAGATTCCCGTTAATATTTAAAAACACGTTTATGTAGGCATATCCTTAAAACACACACACAAACAGACAGAGGCTGATTTTGTAGTTTCAAAATATTCAATTTACTTCAATAAGAGTTCTTCTGATTTCAAGTTTAACAAGGCCGCTATGGTACAGGGAAAGAGCTGAGATTAAAATTGGCTCCATCTAGTGATCAGGAAGGGAATTATGGACGGGGGCATCTCACCCACCTCGACCCTACTGTTGAGTAAAGGACAAATCAAATGATATGATGGTTTCTTTCCCTCTTTTCTGAAAACCCAAAAAAGTATGAAATGCTGACATTTCCGGAATGACCAATATAGCGTGCGTATTCTGCATACCCCCCCCCCCCCAGATATAATCAGACTAACAAGCAGAGAGCACTGTCTTTACACGGATGACCTGAGCGTCTGCATGATTAATTTACAGTGCAGTCGAACGAGCAAAGCAATAAAAGTCTTCTTCTTTAGTCCGAGAGTATGCATGAGTGTAAAGCCTTACGATTGACCGCACTTCTATTCGCTGCTATACATCTATAGGAAGCTGGGGGGTGTTTATTTCAGTGGAGAGCGCAGAGCAGAACTACTTTGCGATTCACACGTGTCACATGCTGCGTGAACGCTGCACTGGCCTGGACCAACCTTAACCCCCCACTGCACTTTCCAACACCAGATGTAGGTCACAGAGTGCTGCAGGGGCTGCATGCGGGGTGTGTGTTTTGCGTGTGTGACTTTAGACGTGGGTCGGGGAGGGACCGATGATTGTAGTCTCCACCAAGGACATGGCCCCCAGCACACTGTCTCCACGGCTGTCACTTTGCATCATCCCCAACAGGCCGCACAAAGTCTGACAGGCTGCCAGACAGGCCGAGGGGATTGTTATGGCTCCTTTTGCTACTGCCGCTGCTCTCTCGACTGTTTTTCCTCGCTCGCCACCTCTCATAATGCATTAATGACGTACTAATTAAAATGTCATGGACATTGAATAGGGTCACAAGTGATACCTTTCTAACAAGTAGGAAGGCGTGTCACAGTATCTGACATGAGAAAGGCTAAACAGCCAGTCGGCGTTCTTAGAACAGCAAAATATTTTGCAAATACATCTTGAGTCACTGTCAATCTTTAGATCATACGAAACTAAGGTATGCCAATTGACATTACTCGACATTAGCAAATATGGACATGCTGTACCACATCAAAAAAAGCGTGCGACCAAATCCTGTTCTGTTGTGACCAAGTGAAAAAGTTGGTAGCACCAGTGCTAACAGTGCAAAAGTTGGTGTAGAGCGGTAGGAAAAAATAAGTTGCACGAAATAGTGAGAGTCAATGGGGAGAAATGGGGCGACAAGCGGTTGAATAAATGAGTGAAGTGCAACTTTTTTTTGGGTTGGTTTGTTTTTATGAAGCTGGCCTCCAAAACGGGAGCGATATAGGAGTGAGAGTCACGCTGAATGTGAGCAAACAGGTTGAGAATCGTTTTCATTGTGACTGTATGGGGCAGAATTGAACTGAAAAGTGCCACATACAACTCGTCATAGTAATGGGACCAATCGTAAGTTTGATTTAGAACCATTTGTTTTTATTTGATATATTTTGATAGATGCTGGTGAGATGAACTGCGCACACATCACCACCTTCATGTTTCACCGAATCATGCTTCTTTGGTGGTTGCACATGAACTACTGGGTTAGGCATAGTGGGTGTGCCAGAAGTCTGGACGGGCAAAATCGACTATACTTGGAAGTGTGCGAGCCCAGCCTGTTTAAAAAAAAAATAAATTGCCTCGCACCAAACGAAGCCAAAAAAAAACAATGGTTTGTAATTTCAAAAACTTCTCCGGTAAATCAAGGTACCACTTTATTGAAAATGGCCCATAGTGAGCAGCTTTGACGAGCTTGAAAAAGCGCACAAAGCCATATGCTTCATTTCATTTGAAGTCGTGTTTGATTACGGTTAAAACAGTTCACTTACAATCTTCACTAAAATGTCTAATTACATCATGTATTTACCAACTTGCATACAATAATAACAGGCAAGATAAATCTCCCCACCCCCCTTCAAGCGGCGTATTTGTGAAAGTATTCCTATGTTTTTTAATGGGTCAAATTTACATTTATACCATAAACTCATGACGAAAACAAACATTTCTGTCACTGTATGAGACTGGCAAGACGTCATAAAACAAACTAACAGATACAACATTGCTATTTATACAAATGATGAAATCCTCATAACAGAGATCAGTATCTGTCATAACTCATTGGCCGATGACAATGCGAGTAGTTTTCCTGATGTGAGTTTGACTGAGACCCACGATCATAGCCCCCGTACTGGTCTTTGTCTTGCTGATGCCTGTGATGCTCTTCTCTACCAGGGCGGCCCCCCCCCCAGCCGCGACCTCCTTGACGGTCCTGGTACCTGCAGGTAGGCAAAGAAATCAACAACTGATCTTGTTTAAAAACAAAAAAAAATTCTGGTCAGGAATGCAATAACCACAATCTTAAAAAAGAATGTGCTTATCTTTATTACACTTTTTTAAATTAACGGTAAAATGTAAAATTCACAGTTTGTAATGATTATCATATCACATTAATTATTTTTGTCTTTTTACAGTGTTGTTTAGACTTACAAGTTTAACTCCTGCTATGACCATGCTTGGAACTCAAAACAGTTCTATCTCAATCATTTATACACACTGAAATGAATGGAAATGTTATTAATCCGTTCCAACGCCGCCCCAAAAATACTAAACAGCACTCGACTGTATTGTAGTACATGTATTACCATTTTAAGGAATGCAGTTAAGTCCAAGTAATTACAGTCAAACCTCGGTTTTCGAACGTCTCTGTTCTAGACCAGAAAAAACGAGATTTTTACACCTCGGATTACGACCGAAAACCGGTTTTCGACCAAATTGAGCAAACCCGAATATGCCACTCGACTCCTCTCGGCTTCCTTACACGAGAAAGTGACGCTTCCTCGTGTAGCGTTCATTGTGAGCACACGTGTTTGTTGTGATTTACGCAAATCTGACTGTTGTTAATGTTATTTCTGCATCGTGTATTAGCCCCTAATCATGGGCGAATAAAATAGTTTCGGGTTTCGAACAGCCTTCTGGAACGGATTATGGTCGAAAACTGAGGTATGACTGTACTTTGAAAATACATACAACAGTGCTTCAAGTAACATTAAAGTATGCCTGGTAAAGTATCCATAAGATAATACACAAAGTATAGATAAGAGATAAAAATCCAGGATATGAACTGTATACTGCGATGTCATGGACATTTTACACCATATCTACGAAATATATTATTGTTCCCAACACTACCTTCTGTCTCTTGCTTGATAGTTTCCTCCGCCACGACCTCTCCACTCCTCCACGATAGGAGGAGGATCAGCTGGCCTGTTCACATACCGCTGGTACTCTTGATCCTCGGAGGAATATCTTTGAGCGAACATTTCCTCGTAACTTTGTTGTTCTTCCGTGGTTTCACTCATTCTGGAATGAAGGAGATGTAAAATTACCAATACAGTGATAATTACCAATACAGTGGTACCTTGACTGATGAGCTTACTGTAATTTGTTCAGTGACCATGCTTGGAACTCAAAATACTCATTTCTCTAGTCATCGTGACACACTGAAATGAATGGAAATATAAAACGATCATCATCATTGTCTTCTTCTTATCCGAGGTTGGGTTACAAGGGCAGGAACTTAAGCAGGGAAGCCCAGACTTCCTTCTCTCAATCGGGAGGGTGTCCTTGGTCGACCTCGAGGCCTCCTCCCAGTGGGACATACCCGGAACACCTCACCAGGAAGACGTCCAACGGGCATCCTGACATGCTACCGTATTTTTTAAGCAAGCGTAAGTTTTACCATGTCTGCGTCTAAAAATACAATGTGTCTTGTGTATGTGTTAAATACAGAAATAGCACCCGTAACTGATGCTATGCCTTTTAATACGGCGCACCATATTGTCATGAAAATACGGTATATCGATAGGTCACACAACTCTACCTTCTGTCTCCTCCTTGATGGTTGCCTCCTCCGTGACCTCTGCAGTCCTCCGTGATTGGAGGAAGATCAGCCGGCCTGTTCACATACTGCTGGTGCTCTTGGTCCTCAGAGGAAAACATGGGCGTGAACACCTCCTCTGAACTTTTCTGTTTTTTCGTAGTTTCACACATTCTGAAATGAATGAGACTCTGGTTAACAGGTGGAAAATAGCTACTATTACCGGTATATGTATGTTCAGTGACATGCAAAAGTATTTGCCCCATCTAAAATTCTTTTTTTTACTCACTTTAATGCTTCACTACAAGTAACATGTCATTGTCCTACTTGTATGTCAAAGTAGACCTGACGACTAGTGAGTCCATGTAGCAGCACATGTACCTTTAGTTGATTATCAAGGATATCAAATAAATGCTTAACTGGCGTTCTATAAAGATAAACTAAATGCTCCGTTTTTACTCCAAAGAAAATTAAGCACACTAGTGGGGCGACTCACACGGTTGCACAAGTAAAACAAATGAGTGACTTCATTTCAATTGTTTTTTTTTTTTTTGGTTTCTGTATTAAACATTTCGACTCAGTAGCTGGACAAACGTGCCAGACTAGTCGGCACTACTTGGTGCAGAAAGCTACTAGATCGTGACTCATCCCTACAAGTTGGACCTAATATCTGTTCCTAGTTTTAGCACGGTAGTTTACTATACAGTAATGTATTATTGCGTACTAGTCAGCCAAAAGTGGCACGAGTTGTGGGGAGGGGGGGGGGGGGGACTAGTAAGACAGTCGTTATATTGAACCCTTTTCTTTTTCAAAGTGCAGTGAATTGTTTATTTACGTGGTAACCGAAAAAGAGCATAGGCTACTAGTAAATGGATCTTTATGGATATCAAGGACATGGATTTAATCCTGAAAAGGCGTCCCTGTTGTTTACATTTGTTACATTAGGCCTCCTTGGTTATGTGTGGGCACTTATAGAAAGCGTCAACAACTCGCGTGCATAATAATAACAAAACATGACTCGATGCAAGTTGGTATTCACAAAACCTGGAAACAACAAAGCAGGAAGGAACAACGAAGTACATTTTCTGAAAACATACCTGAGCATACCACGAAAATACACAACGAATTCCAACGAACAATAAAGTTCAGTGTGCAAATAGAAAGACGCTGAAATTGTTCCCCCTGGAAACAACGAAACAGATAAAAACGGTTCCGGCCAGGGAGCACTCGCACGTGCATTTGATGGCTGGCGATCACCTGCCACTTCCGAATGAAAATATACATCGTTTACATATACGCGAAAGTTAAAGTTGAATTGGTTATTATTTCCAAAGCAAAATATATTGAAATACACTGAGTGCCCATGGGTGGCACATTTATTCTCGATGGATTTACAATTAAATAGTTAAGTGTTATATTTGTGGAAAGCGACACGAAGCCCTTGGAAACAATGTAAGTGCACGAGAGAATCAAACTGTAATGTGGTCTGCTGTTAAATCTGTAAAGTGTTCAAGATTTGTGTTTTTGACCAACAAACAAATGCCCCTTACTTCCTTGTATCAGATTATTCAGTGGGGGAGTAGTAGCAACATCATACAGTACACTCTGTACATGTCGATTCTTGTGTTTAAAAAATAATTAAAAAAGACAAATAGCACAGCAGTATTAAAGATGTGTGTGTGTGTGTATGTATATATATATATATATATATATAAGGGAATTGAATCATGTTCAATTAAAAAATCATTTCGGGCGTGTTGGAAAAGGGAAAAAAAGTGTGGGCGTGTGAACAGGTATAAACCGCTCCGCGTCGCTGCTGCTGCTGTTAGTTGACGCGCGTGGAACTCGAGCCCACTCACTGTGGAGGGTAGAGGGAGGAGGAGGAACAACAAAGTCAGGCAGGTGAAGGCCAACATTAACTCCACTAATTTAGTCGCCACTTTGAAGAGGACAGCGAGGTGAAAGGTCTAGTTTTATAGTTTTATTTTATTTATTCATTTTTTAAATTTAGACGCTGCCGCGTGTGTGACGAGGGTGAACACAGCAGGCGAAAACTTGGTTGACAGGCGCAGGAGGAGACAGAGCTTGGCGAAACCTCAACCCCACGAAAGAAACAAAGTGTTAGGAGATTTTTTTTCTTTACGCGACAACGGGACTTGTTTGAACGAGAACGTTAACCTCTGAAGATTGTGGACTTTGAGTCACGTTCGCCTCGCGTCACGTTGTAGCGCACAGATCCCTAATATCACCGCGTTACAATGGGGTGAGTACACTGTACTATCCAGACTTTACTGAATGTGACACCTGCTCTCGTTTTGTAGTCCTTCAAAATAAATACCTCCCCTTGATTTCCCCTCTTTCGTGTAAAACGAATGCACCACAGCACGATCGTCTAATAATTCCGCCACTTGGATCTGGGACCCCAAATTAGCGCCTATCAACCTCGTTAAAAGATATGTTGTTCCACTGACACAGAATTGTTGTATGAATTGGCCATAGATTGCGGTAAATCAGTATGTACAAAATGTGCTTTTACGGTCATGGTGTCATCCAGCGCTGCCCACTGGGAGTGCGTGTTGCAATTAAGTGTGGAGGTCGTTGTGGGCACCCACGGTGGTTCACTCGAGACTATTTTTCTCTTATGCGGTCTGTGGACTACCAGTGGTCCATATTGATGCTGGTAGTCTACCACTATCCAATCGAATTGTTACGTAATAAAAGCCATTTACTCTATATTCTTAATGCTATATCCAGGTTAAGGTCCAGATACAACTGCAGAATGCTTTGTCCGAAAACGAAAGACAATTTAATGCACTGGCAGAGTGACCAGGGCACAATAGTGGAATGATCTTATGAGTACTGTAATGCATATTCAACCGCTCGTACCACTACAAGCAGGCAATGAAACTTACTAGTAAACTACTATGCCGTAGTAGTACGACTAGTAAATGTTTGTCCTGCCCTAGTGAACTCCAGCACTCTGCTAGAATCATCAAAATTCCTGCTTGTTTTTTAATTTTCGCCTTACGAGCAGTAACATATGGCTGACCTACACGTATGATAAAGTAGTCTACTCATGCAACAAAATGCAGTAAAGGGGACATTTTTTTTCTTACTAGTAAGACAATTGATCTACTAGTCAAGTCATTGTACTTTTTGTATTAGTATTGAAGACAAAGCACATACTAATACTATATACTAATGTACCTTAAGATGGATAGCAAATATATTTGCAAACCGTTTACTCAGTATGACAACTTTGACATAACTGCAATACACTAACATATTACTAGGGAGGCAAAATTGTAGTTGGCAACTGCATGCTACCAGTACTGCAAATTGCATAAAATTGTATTAGTTAACGTTGACCGCTTCATTAGTAGTCTCTACTCTTTGTGTGCAAACGGCAACTCGTGCACAGCTTTGCCTCACAGGTAACATGTAGTTGTCCGACAAGTACAGTATGTCAAAGTAATCCATCGAGTGTGCAGGGATGTCATACAATTAGTGCAAGAATGCATTACCACGAAGACAGTCGTTCAACGAATGTGCCGAATTGCCTTACTAGTGAGGACAAAGAGCATACTAGTACACAGACTTTAAGATGGCCATCAAGGATATTGAATCAATGCTCAAACTGCTTTCAAAATGCATCTTTTTTACTTATAAATAACAAACAGCTATGCTGCTGCTGCTCCTACTAATAAAATGTGTTTATCTATTTCTCTCTCTCTTGAGAGAGAGAGAGGAATTTATGCTTTAAAAGAGCTGCATAAAAATACTTGTAAAAAATGCAATTTGACAATGTTTCGTTTTTGATCAACACTGTAACAGGAGATTAAATAAATACAATTCAGAAATCAAGCAGATTTTTTCAGAAAAGCTGATGTAGCACCAGAAGGACCCCATCCACAGGTGTTTTTCATTTTCTTTGGCTGTTTTTATGAGGGTGCTACAAAAGGGTATATTGATGCAGTACACGATAAATTAAGGTTTTGTTTTTGCACTTATGAGAGTTACAATTGACAAAATGTTTTACATCAAGCATTGTTCAGTGTTTTATGATGCCTGGCAGTTTAATTCCCTTTCCATTTTTTTTCATTTGGAAAAATCTATTCTAAATCCAAACAAATCGTAAGCCAACTGGCATCCTAGAATGTGTCGATCGATTTGACGTTCCACTGCATGAATGTGGCAATATGTTTATTGTCATGGAATTAGTTTTTGGCATTGGTATACAGCTGCACTGAGAGGTGTTTCTAATGATTTCTCTCAGTGTGAGTGTACCGGTTCAGGCATACATTGAAAAAATGTTGAATTTACTCAGTTTTATTTTGTCAAGTGGATGCACGAAATAAATGTCGTCATAGTGTAGTCTATTTGAAAAAAATGTATCTGGATCCAGATGATTTTGTTTCATGCAACCACTTGACAAAACCGAATTAAACACACCGTTTTTTTTTTCGAGGGTATGCATATGTGCATCTGTTCTTCCTTGAATGTGCAGTGGAGGAAAAAATACAATAATAGTGTGTGTGTGTCAAAGGCCAGCAATTGACAATAATTGTCAGTTACCATAAAAAGAGTGAATTTGGCTCGAGTAATTTAAAGGGAATGCTGCAGTACCCGTTTTCCCTGATCACACTTTTGCTTTTAAAGGTGAGTCCCACAGCTGTGGCTCCCTCTCATTAGGTCTGCGTAGTCACCCAAATGCTTTAAAATGTCGTCCACAGTGTTGTCATTAAACTGGCCCCTGTGGACCTGCAGCCGTGAGCTAGCCTCAACTCATGTCGCCAACATGGTGACGCGGCACTCGCCTGCTTTTAGTCACTGCCAGCATGGAGTCACACTTGACACCTCAATACGTCTGACAAGGCCAAATGGATCTTTCCATTCTTTAGACCCACTAATGGGTCACTTTTACTTGTTCCTTCTTTTTTTGTTGGTTGTCTATGTTTTGCCCCTTTTAGCCCTGGCACATTTGCAACTAAATGGGGTTATAGATTAGCAATAATTTGCTCTTCATGTGAACTTTTGCTACCCTCCTGACCTTGACACATTGGAATTGATTTCATTCCCATGTGTAATTTACAATTGTCACTTTCCAGGGAAAAAAACCCCCACAGTTATTTTAAGACCCCAGGGAGTACCGAGGTGTATGCACTTTAATTATGATAGTGTATCCTTTCTAATACTTCTAAATACATTTCACTTGCTCATATTTATTGGCTTGCGGAAGTGTTTTGGAATAGACCAAAGTTATTCCTTTCTTACTCACAGACGCCAACAGCAATGTGAGACGCATATTGCTATTTAAAGTAAGTCCTGCTGGGAGCTGCGCTAACACTGGTATAGATGATAATCTTCTGGCTGGCTACAGACTGACAACTAAAGGCTTAACATTCATTGATTAGGCTCACATGTGACGAGGCCCCAGGTCTCTCGCTGCCCCGCCAGGAGAGCAGACTACATAAACCTAATCTGAGTGTGCCCTCTCCGTCTGGTCAGTAGGCAGGCCAGGAAGGTGTAGAAGGAAAGTGGCTGCACCAGTTGGTGTTAAAAGAAAGAGGAGCAAATGAAAGAAGACGGGCTGAAGGCGGATTGCAAGTCTCTTTGCCAGATGGTTGAGGCCTGGAAGGCCATCTGCTGCCATGCTGTGCCTCTGTGGAGACTTCTCATGTCCTCTTGCTTGCAGCTCGCTGATGAAGCTGGGATCTGTGACCCACTGCCTCTGTTGACCACTGTGCTTGATGGTTAGAAAAATCAAGCCCACTCTCTTCTTTGATGAGCTGATTAACCCCCTTGAAATTAGAAGAGGAAACTTGTCACAAAAAGAGTTTGGTTGTTGTGGTTTTGGATCCTTCAGTGTAAACGTGTCCTTGTTACACACACACACACACGCACACCCTTCTTGCCATCAAACGATATGTTTGCTCATTCCCTGCCAGCCGTTTTCAAAGTAGAGTTCCCCATGGTATACAGTATAAAGAGCATTTGGACTGAGCTGTCAAGACCCACTGAATATTGTGTTCCATGACAATGTAAATATCGATTATACCAAAAGAAAGAGAAAGGTCTCTTCTTTCACCATAAAAATAAGTTTGTTTCTATGTTTTTCCGTTCTTTAGTCATGAGAAATTTGCAGAAAAAAATGGGCTTCCCCAACAGGTTTGACTAGCTGCCATCCTCCATGGATTTAAATCTCGTTTCAAAACCCATTCTGTTTTGTTTTGTGATTTTTGTTGCATTTTTGTAAACTGTTTTTATGACCTCCATTAGGTTTTTTTTGTTTTTTTTGGCGCTATCTACCGCAGTATGGCTCGCTGGTCAACTGTCTTGTTTTTAAATATATGGTTAAAGCAAGTAAATAAATCAGATGGGATTGTTGTCAATTAAATGAAGATCAGATCACATTTTATGATTCATTTATGCAGAAATTCAGACCATTCAAAAGGCTTTGCATACATGACTATTGATGACTTTCAGGAATTAGTTCATTTATCTTCCACTCTAACATATTTTGGAGGGATTGTGCATGTATTATGCATATCCGCATACTGTATAATCAAGAGAAAATTGGTTAGCACCAGCAATAAGTAGAGAATAACTGCTTGTAACTCTGCGTTCTGACTCACTCACTCCCCTTTTCCATCAACGTGTGACTCACATCTGTACATGCAAATGATTTGAATTTGCCAGAACTGTATTCTAAGTAAGTTCGGCTTGTATCATCATTTCTGATGTGCTCCCAGGTAGAGTTTAGCTTTGGTCTGACTTTTACTGTGCAACCATGAATGATGTAGCCTCATCCACCAGTTGGTTCACTAGAACGTGTCCAAGGCACGTTACATAGAGCAGCACGGCCAAACCACCACCTCACTCACCTTTGTTTTCTGCTGGGAGCATTCAAATGACATAAAAGCTACTCCCTAATGACGTATTGCAGGCTCATTCACATCAATGTGTATTTGAGGTTCTTGCCTCCAAGCACGTGTACGGTATATTCATCCCATGTTGACGTTGCTAATATCATCGCTTGACTGACCCATTTTAAATGTGCCGCTGGTATCATCATCATCGTGGTCTCTTGCGGCAGTAATGTGAATAGTACTGCATTATTACTCATATGAGAAGCAACCCGCAAAGCCCAATGGGCTTAGTAGACACTCAAAAGAGCAATTAAAAGAAACGACATCTTAACACCTATTTTCCTACTCGGTGTATGTGTGGCACATTTCTGTTTCTGTTGATTGATAGTGTAGCAAAATGTTTGACCCGAGCCAGTGGATCGCAACTCAAGTTTATGGTGTCTCTTTAATCAAATTCAGTTAGTATATTTGAGCCTGTTTCAGTTAGTATATTTGAGCTTGTTGAGAATCCATCCTGAAGATGACCATACAAAGTCTACTGCATCGCTTTGCAATACTCTATATTCACCAAATATAAAACAGCGAATTTGCACCAAACATATGCGTTATTTGACAAGAGCATCGCCGTGGCTCTCCTGCTGTCGCCCGATGGTATTTCCACTGAGGCAGCCAGTTATACTGTAGTTTGCACAACTTTGGCCAAATAGGCCAAACTGTCCTCAATCAAAGTCAGATTTGGTAGGCCCCAGTTCACGTAGTGAGAAAAAGCGCCATTGAACACGAATGGCTATTCACTGTCGCTATCATTTTTTAAATGACACTGATACTTCCCCTTTCATCCTGTTAAAACCAATCAAGCTGATGCTCTTTATCTCAGAAAAGCAGATCACTGGAGTCAACCAATGGTTGTGAGCGCATCCATGTGTTCAGCATTGACCTTTTACTCCTCCTTGCCTGCCACTGTGAGCGGGCTCCCGACATTACCACCGCGAAGGTCAGCGCATGTGTGCATGCGTGTATAGGCAAAGCAGTGATCTGTAGAACGGGTTTCGTTGTTTTAAACCAGATGAGGAAGGAGATTAGGTTTAAACGGGGACTGTGCATTCATTAGGCTTTGATTTCTGTTAGAACGATAATCCCGGTGGAAGTAAAAGATTTATTAGCTGATGAATTTCTGTCCCTGTCTGTCTGCAATTTTTTTTTTGAACCGGCAGGACTACCGAAATGCATGTCCTCTTGAGTGAATGCTTCTGCCAAACATCACCAGGACCTCTCATTTGAGTAGAGCTTGAGACTCTAGTCCATTGATTGATTTGAGAAGGTGAAGGAAGGCAAGAATGTTCAGAAATGTGAAATCACTTCTCACCCAAAACAAGCATGCAGGAAGAGCAGACAGCAAAACACAACAGTTTCAGTTCAAACCGTGATCAGCTGCTGTTGGAAATCCAGCTCTTTTGGGTCTTAGTCTCAGGCAGTAAAATGTGTCTGTTCAGGTGTAATGTGTGTTAGCATTAAGCTTGAGGGAAAACAATGAGAACATAAATACCTGTACCTAAATAAGTTCATACGGTCGATAATGTCATCAGTGAATTTGGTCTTGTTCAAAACTCAATGTGATTTTTTTTTCTTTTTTAATTGTTAACCAACTAAACAGTCTTAGACATATGTGGGAACAGAGAAAAGTAGTGCTCAAATGAAGCTGTTAAATAGTCACCCTGGTAATGAATTTGCATCCTGAAATAGTCCTGCAGTACACGTTCTGCATATTTGTTTGAATACAATAATGCTTTGTGGGATTCTCTTGTTAATGTTGTTTCTTTCCATGTCACCCACCACCCCTAGCCCCAAACCGCCGAATGTGTCCCACAGCTCCTCATATCGTTTTCTACTACTTCGCAAGAATATGCAAATTTCTGCACATTTTGCCACTTTTTGAAGTGGGCAAAGCAAAAAATGACACCCTACTAGCCAGCATCTGAGTCATGTACAGGTGAGGAGGCAAGATGATTCAGTGTCTGGTAGAGACTGCAAAATTTGTTGGAATGGCGACATGAGCGGCTTTAATGTTTTATCTTTTGTCTTTTTTAAAATACTTCTCCGTCTTGCTGTCAATCCGGTTAAACTGACAGCCATCACTTCATGGCTAGCCATGTCTTATTTATTTATCTATTTTTATAAATACGCAACTTCCAGCGGCATTTAAACAGCCTCTCCCAAGCTCTAAAAATATTGTTCAGATTCATGATTTCAAACTGTCACTGTTGTATTATGTTTCAAAAAAAGAAGACAAATTATTGATGTTGCACTTTCCAAAAAAAGAAAAGCTTTCAGCTTTTTAAAATCTACCAAACGTTGATTTTAATACCAAGTTAGGTACGGAACTATGATTTTGAGTGTAAATTTACGCGACTAGCATGTATACACTACATTTTATTGTTTCATCATTGGAATCTCTTGGGCAGTGTTTCCCAACAAGTACGGGTAACCCAATATAACTATTTCCAAACTACAGCCCGGGGGCCCATTTGCGGCCCACAGTCCAATTTGTAGTGGTCCACGGCATATAACTAAAAATATCTTTTGACATTGCTCCTAAAGCTATTTAAAAAAAAAAAAGGGGTAGAGTGAGACTACAGTGGGCAGCATTGGAACTGCAGCTGCCAAAAAAGTGGTAGGACGTGAGTAATTGATATGACTACAAATAGAATTTTTGAGATAAACAAAGACACAAATATATTTTGAGCTAAAATAGGAACAGAATTTTTCTTTATTAACAAAGTGGAGAGCAAAGATAATTCAGTTTCAAAAACAAGTCAAACATTTTCTTTGCAAAAATATATTCTACTCTAAACATTGATTAATGTTGCACTTGTAGAATTTGAATTAAGCAGCAAAGTCCAGTCATTTTTATCCATCTCGGGGTGGCCATTTTGCCACTTGACGTGCTAATAGCTTTTGAGTTGGCAAGAGGATTTTTGGTGGTGTTACATTATCACTCGCCTGCCTACGTCTCTCTGGAATCATGCTGTTGGAGCCTGCAGGTATCATGTGTGGTGTCATGATGCTGTATAACTCTATCTGGCGAACTTTTTAAAGGGTAGCCTCTCAATAAGTACATATTTTTCTTAGAAGTTACTGCTCTCATGGTGCTCACAGTTGTCCCTGTTCTCTGTCCCAACCCCCCAGGGAGCAGCCAATCTACACCACCAGGGCCCATGTCTTCCAAATTGATCCAAACACGAAGAAGAACTGGGTCCCTGCCAGCAAACAGGCCGTCACAGTCTCCTATTTTTATGACAGCACACGCAACAGCTACCGCATCATCAGCGTGGATGGATCAAAGGTATGAGTGTGCTTGGAAACGGCGATGAACACATGGTGAAAATAAATTACTGTAAAGAGACGAGAGAAGATTTTGCGTCGACTGATATTGATAAATATCTAGATATGGAAACCTAGCTGCCGGGGTGCAAGTTGGCATCAGCATTATATTCATGCTTCTGGATCACAAGCAATTGTTGTTGGTTAGTTATCATACCACACTTCATCAAAATGTGCTCATAGCTTTTTGAGATCCGTACATGTTATGAAAATGAGCCAAACTTTTCTAGTTAAGGTAATCTCTTTTGAGACAAATTGAAACCAAAACTTTCTAATAAGTAATTAGCCAACGTTTTGTTGTCCTCATTTGCTGTCGGAGGGCAGAGTGTGCTCTGCTCATAATTTTTGAAGACAGCTGTTTACTCTTGGGCTACATTTTTGGGGCACTCTGAGTAACCAAAGGGCACATTTGAACAATGTTTTGAGTTTCCAAACAGACTGAGTGAAGCAGCGCGCTTGGAGCGTCTTTCTGAATGAACCCACGATGAGAAAACAGGGGTTTTGGGAGCGACGAGCTCTAGGGCACCTTTGGAAATATTCTCTAAGCACGCACTGCTCCCTTTCGACCATTCAGAAACTCAGAGCATTGAATTGTGCCCGTCGGTCATTCGGAGTGCGGGCGAGCACTCGAGGCGGTCCAACTGGGGGCACGACACACCAGTGGGTCAGGCAGTACAGATGGAAACAGTTCAAGCACGAGCTGCTGATTGATTTAGATTAGAACATAGGCTCCGTTTGGAAAGTAGTGAGAGTAGCGTGCGCTTTGCCTCACCGAACACCCCCACACACGTACACACGCACACACGCAGTGAGTAGTGCAGGGGTGTCAGAGTGAATTTCCATACTCGACCCTAATGTCTATTTTTTTGTCAAACAAATTTCCCCTAAAAAAAATAAAATAAAAATTCTTGACTGTTCTGACTTTAAATGAAGAAAAATCGCAAGAAAACACAAACAATAGGTGGAGGTAAAACTGCAATAGATTGAATTATGGTCACAAATGAAAATCTGCAATAGAGTGAATCGACAATAACCGAACCGCAAAGTAGCGAGGGATCACTGTATAGCAGGAAGTATCATCTTATCTATGTGGATAAGAATGATAAATATAGCTCGGGGCTCTCAGTTCTTATTTCCATCCAGAAGGCTAATGGCTTTGCGATAAAAGCTGAAGCTAAATGCTATCCTGTATATGACTGTTTATAATTTTGCTTAAAATTTGTATTAGACTCCCATGTTTGGTTTACTGTTCGGGTTTCCATTTCAACACAGAACAGTAGCAACTGTCTGTCACAGAAATTTAAAATCGGCTTCTTTAAAGAGCTCCTCAAATAACGTCTTACATGGCAAGTCTGACTTAAAAATGCTTACCCGTACTGTAATTGATGGCAGACAGTCAATATTGGTATTGGGGGTAATAATAGACACCATTTAAATTGTACAAATATTTATATTCACAACACCACCGTTCCTCATCTTGGTGAACGTGTAGATTATGTTTCCATGGCGATAAGAGACTCCTCTCCTTGTGAAAAGATGAGATATTGTCATGCGATCATTTTTAGCCCTTTGATTACTTGTGAGTGATTGTGGAGACGCAGTCAGAGCGCAGTTGTTTGGATTTTGCTCCACTGTTTCGTTACAAGGTCTGCGGAGCTGACTGGTGGAATAACTAACCCAACAGCTGGAAATGTTATCGTATGTACAATTTTTGCACAAGGATTGTATCGTTGCAAAGTTACTCGTTGTATAATCTCAAGATAGGATTTTCACACCATTCTTCGGTGAAAATCTCTTAAACATGAATGCGAGTTATTTGTGTATTTTTGCAAAGCAATGTTTTGTCAAGTGACTCCCACTGCTTGAAGCCAGCGAGGCAACACTCATCAGGTTATGTCATCACGCGGTACTGACAGGAGATAGCTGGCGACTCCCAGACCACACTGGCTTATTTTTATCTTGCAGGCGCTTAAGAAAAGTCTTCATTTGTATACCGAAAAAGAACACACAGCTGCATTTATTTCTGATGGCATTCATCTATACTTTTATTTTCTCGTCAATACTTCCCCAAGGTCAGACATCCTTTCTCCGCTCTCCCACTTATGCTTCCTCTTTTGTCATCGCCCTAACATTGCAATCTTGTCTGTAAAACCATTTACGATGCCATATCTTTCTCACTCACGGGTTACAGTGGATTACATTTTTTATTTTATTTTTCTTTGGGTAGGGGACAAAATGCATATTTTGCTATATATGTAGTGGCGCAATACACCAAGTTTTGTCATTCTTTCAGTTCAGGTCAGGTCAGTGGAAGCGCAGTGTGTCTTCTCAAAGCACTTTTTAAAGTATTGAGAAATTTGTGGGGAAAAACCCTCTAATTTGCATACTCCTTATGAACAAACCATGTCTGACCAGGACAATCGTTTTTGCTGCTGTATGCACTAACTGTGACAAACTGTCAGCATATATTGGTTCACTGAGAGAACCAGACAGCTCACCGATGATGACAGAGCGAGCAGAAATTCATTCCAAGCACTTCTGACTTCTTTTTGCCCAGATGTGTGCTGCTCATATAAGATCATCACAGTATTACACAATTTACTTTTGGTACCCAATTTATTCATACATTGACACCTTCCAGGGATAAAGATGCTAGCATGAAGAGTCCTTTGAATAGGAGTAAATTCTAATATAATTTAATTTCTTTCAACTTTATGATCCCATATTGAATTTACTGCAATGCAATTGGCTGGTGAGCAGTCCAGGTCAGGGCCGGGGAAAGGCTGCAGGTCACCAGTGACCCAAATGAGAGTAAGCAGCATAGAAATTGGGTGGATGGATTGTGAGGAATTTATATAGCATATTATTATTCCTAGCTTTTCTAGCTCTAGATTCAAAATGACTGCCCAATTGTGTGATGATTTATATTTTGAAAGAAAAAACGTGCACCCAATTTTGACCATTGTGACATTGATTTTTTTGGCGGCGGGGCTTGTTTGTTTCCCTACCCATATCAAGTGCAAGTGAAAACTATTGGCTCCATTATTAACTACCGGTATTTAATAAAGCAGACAATCATGGGGAAAAAACCCCAACAAATATCTTATTGATTCCAAATTATATTATGAAGACCTAATCCATCAAAAAGCAAATCTGAACCTGCTTGGTTGTCACTGGAAAGTGAAACTATCAATGGCTCATACTGGTTTATCAATAATGTACTGTAGATGTGCAACGATTCTTTTAACTGCTCAATCAAAGATGATGAAAATTGATAGAAAATACAAATGACTCAGCAAATCCATCTATAGCACTGGCATCAACCAAACTAATAGAAGAAATCACCAACTCAATGGACAAGAAAACAATTGTGAATGGGACCCTCATTGATTAAAAAAAGCATTTGATCCAATAAATCATAAAATATTGATAACTAAACTAGAACAATACGGGATTTGAGGGCTAGTTTTGAATTTGGTGAGAAGCTATTTGGAGAGTATGCAACAGTTTGGGTTCATGGATTGGTATAAGTCACAATGCCTGGACATTGGGTGTGGCATCCCACAGGGGTTAGTAATGGGACCAGTGTTTTTTAATATGTATGTTCATGGCATTTATAATGTCTCAAAATCTCTGAAATGCATCCTCTTTGCAGATGACACACACATTCTGTTTTTTGGGGAAAGCTTGCAGCAACTACAGTCCTCGCTTAACTGTCGAGAAGAGTAAATTTACAAAGTGGTTTGATGGAAATAAGTCAGTCTGCACTCATTCTGAGCTATTTTGGCATTGTGTGGTAATTGTCGTCCGTGGTCGTCTTCTCATTTACAATATGACTTCATGTGATTATGTGAACTCCGACCATACATAATCAGACATGGAACACGTTCCCATAGAGGCTAGTCAAGCAGGCTCGTAGTTTGAAATGCACCCTCAAGTTACTGGCCAGCAGCACTTTAATTTGTACTTCCTGTGTTGCATTTGATACAGGACTGGCTGTCCACCCCCACAGCTGCTCATGTCACTCCACTCCCCCTCCCTCTGTCACGCTCTCCCACTTGCCTACTCGCTTGATTGCAGTCTTGCATGCACATTCATACCACCTACAGCACCCTTAATGGGTATTATGATGATACAGTAAGTGGAAACAAGCAATGCGCACACATTTTTCTGTATAATGAAATTATGGTTTCTACTGTTATCTTCAGCTTCATAAGAATCGAACTGTGCTGAAAGCATCCTCAAATTCTCAATTTCATGAAAGCGGAGGGAACGATTGCTACTATTAGATACTTTAACATATCCTTGAGGAAAGCCCGTGTAATGCTTCTTGAGATAGAGAGATATATTTGGGGGGGGGGGGGGGTTGTTTTTTTGCGGGGGGCTGCAGACTGCAATCCGATTCACACGATTTGCCACACCTGTGGACAGTATTGTGCAATGCCAGGCTCAAGGGTACCTTGGCAGCAATTCAACAATATGGATGTATGGATGGATATCACGAAATGCTTCCTTGATTCAAAATAAAATGGCATTTCCCTCTTGCTCTACTTGGGAAACAATAATAGGCAATTGTTGAGTTTCAGTTGACTTTGTGATGAACTTGGCTGCATGCTTATATAATTCACATGATGTGTCAGAAGTACTGTACAGATATCATGGAGTTATTTCTTTTGTACTGTTCCACCCATTTTATCATTGCTTTTATTGTTTTTTTAAACTTGCCTATGGTAGGGCTTAACCATCCACATCTTCGTGTTAAGATAAAATTTGGGGCATCTAAATTGGTGAGGGTTGTCGTTTTTATCTTGCAGCAGCCCAGTTTTCCACGATAAATGAACATTAAAGTTTTATATCACAGACTGAAACAAATGTGAAAATTTCACTCAGCTCTTTGGGAAGAAGTGCTGTTCAGGAAACTCTCTTTTGAGAAAATGAGGTCTTTTTTTTTTTAATGAGATGAACCTTTTTAGAATGCTGCTTGAATTCTCAGTTACAACAAAAGTCTTGAGGCTTTTCTTTCTAGTTTTTTTTTTTGGGTCCATGTATTTGCAGCCGTTGGAAATTGACATTTCGCGTTGTTGAAAAGGACACACATCTGTCAGATTTGAATTCTCTAGCGCTGTGTCCACAGCCAGGTTGCTATGAAACAAGGACTCCCCATTAATTTAGCCCTCTTCAGTTGTTCCTAATCGTTGGGATAAGTGGATCTTTATAGTCAGGCAAATTTGGCTTCACGTGAATGCTTTAAAGTGACTGCTTTTGTCAACATGCATTGGGCAGTACAATTTACTCAAGCCTGGTCAGGCTGAGTTTCAAGTATGAGATCTACTATAGTGCTTTATGCCCTGGTTTACTGCATCCCTGCAATAGTTGATAGTCTTGTAGCAAGCAGACAATGTCATTGGACAATTTAAAGGTTTGTGCGTTAGCAGTTCTAATGGGTAGCAGTCTTTTGTAGGTCAAATACTGTAATGAGTTGGTGAATTGGCACATTTAGGAATAATGTTTCATTAAAGGTTTTTTTTTTTGTAACTTGCATCTTTATTATTTTTACAACATATAGGACCATACAAGTCTGGACATTTGAATACAGAGGGTTTCGTGTATTTCCACCTGTGGTTCGTTTCTACATCAACATCCATTTATAACTGTGAAGGTCATTTAACAGAGGAAACAACTAAATAACCTGCAAACATATGTGACAGAAGAAAAACAAATAAAAAAATAAATTGTGATCAACAGTGACAGGTGTCCCTTAGTTTGGATTTATATTCGTAATCTTCCTGTGATTTGTGGTGTCATTCTTTCATTCATTTATTTTTATATTCCTCCCATTTTTCCCATCTCGTTTTAAACTTCCCTACTTGGACCCTCAATATGTATGTGAATCTTTCCAGCTCAAATATTTCTCCCACTATTCCCAGCCAGATTCTTTGTTGGTGGGTCAGTTTTAAACCATGTTCTTGTTATGGCTTTCTTGCTGGCAGCCAGCAACACTTTTATCAAGTACTCATCTCTCATTAGTACACTTTCTTGATTTATATTGCCTAGATCAGAGGTGTCAAACTTACGGCCCGCGGGCCGGAACCGGCCCGCAAGGAGGTTTGATCAGGCCCGCAGGATCATTTAAAAGTGAAAAAATGCATAAAAGACACGGAATGAATATTTTTAATGAGGTGCAATTCATGAAATATCCGCTAGGGGGACCCACTGTTTTGATCAGAGAAAAAGACAACCTTGTTTTGATCAGAGAAGAAGACAACACCAGCCTCAGTCTGTCACTGAGACAGACCCAACACAGCAGACGCTATCAAGGATATGTGAATACTTTATTCTTTACACATATTATAGCACTCTCCTTAGTTTGTAAGGTGTAGGCAGGGATTACATTTAGAATTTATATGCTTGTGTAAATGGTTTAAAAATTCCTTTCTTTATAAATCTCGTTTAATCTTAAAAGTGCATTACTATATTTTTCAATACCAATTACTTGTTAAGGTTTGGTGCCTTTGTACAGTCAATGGGATCAGCTGCAATGCATATATGTGAATGATAAAAGTAAATTGCATATTTGTCTAAGGAAATCTAAGGTCCTTCATGTAATGTTTTGTAAAAAATATATTCATTAAATTTCAACATTTTCCTAGTATTCTTGTGCTTCTTTAGACCAAAACAAAGGATATACATATTATTTTGGTTATTTACAGCAGAGTATGGTGTCATTTTTAATGGTCCGGCCCACTTGACATCTACCGAGGCCATATGCGGCCCACAATGTGAAATGAGTTTGACACCCCTGGCCTAGATACATCACTAAGCCAGTCTTTGGTATTTCATAGCCAATTATCTTCTTCAGTTGTCTCCAAATTTCTTCCCAATAACCTTTCAACTTTGACATTTCCAAAATATGTGTGCATGATCTACAGATCTTTCCTGTCCACATAACCGCCAGCACTCATTCTGCCCTCATTAAAGGAGGTTTGACACAAACTCAAGGCAAATGTTAAGTAAAAGGGCAGCTAAGGCGACATCACCTCATTTGGTTTTCAGTGTCCACTGCAGAAAAGACTGGCGAGCCAAAGTTGGGACATATTTACAGTATGTCATCGTTTGACACAGATTCCTGTGCTATTTACGTTTGGTGCTCATGGAACAAGCAAATGAAACAGAAATACATGATTTGAATGTAACAAGTAATTGAAATGGGGAATAACATGACAACAGAGGAAAATGATCTTGAACCTCTGAGATCGGATGGATGAATGGACAAACTTTCCAGGTTTCTCTTGTGATAGAGTTCCACCCCCCCCCCCAAATAGTACTGTGAATGAGGCCAAATATATTAAGAAAATAAGAGAGTCAAACTTAATTAAATTGTGTTGCATTGTATTAAAGCTATTATATTTGATCCTTTTCAAGAGGACCATGCTAAATAAAAATCATTACTCACAAAAAGATAAGATATGATGCTTTCAAGTTAAATTTGAGGATGAACCGAGAATGCTCTGCAATCTTTAACAGGTGAACTTGAATTGATATGGCCTGGAGGGCCACTGTCCTGCCTGTTTTCCAGCTCTCCCGGCTGCAGCACACCTGATTCAGATGATCAGCTCATCAGCCAGCTCTGAAGCAGTATTACAACGTTCCTGATTATTTGAATCAGGCGTGTTGCTCTTGGGAGAGCTGGAAAAAAAGGCAGGACAGCGGTCCTTGAGGACTGACTTTGGACACCCCTGCTCTAAACTTTTGAATGCCCGTGTCCCAACTGTTCAGTGTTTTATGTTGCTGTTCTATCACCAGGAACTGAACAGAAAAATTCACGCTTGGTGTTTGATCTATGAATAGACCAATACATTTCCTGGTTCAATTGCAGTCCTCTTCCTCATGCTGTTGACATTTTGACATCATGAGACCAAGACCTTGTCTAATAATTGATCAGCTGTGTCTGTGTGCGTGCGTGCGCGTGTGTGTGTGTGGTCGGTCTGTTTTTTGTGTGTACACATTGTCATTACTCGGCAGGTAGGTGAGCACGCTGGAGGTTTTATCTGTTGGCAAATTGTAAGTTGAGCTATTGAAACTCATTAGACTAATCGCGTCCTCACCAGGCGTTTCACGTGTCTTGTTTTCCTCAGGTTATCATCAACAGCACCATCACACCCAACATGATGTTCACAAAGACGTCACAGAAGTTTGGCCAGTGGGCAGACAGCAGGGCCAACACTGTGTTCGGTTTGGGCTTCAGCTCAGAGCAGCAGCTTGCTAAGGTAACGGTGTTCACAATTACACACAGTTGGTCAATGAATGAATGTACCGGTACCTTAAAATCATTGCAATAAAAGGGTCCCCATTTCCACCAAGCATTGACGTCTAGTTCTCCTCTGTATGGTTTGTAAAAGGTGATCTGCCAGATTATCTACCAAAGGGTGTGTAGGCGAGATGGCAATGGTGTATTAATTATGTAGAAAGTGTGACATCATACCAGCATAACACAATAGAACCCGTTAATGTATTCACCAAAAAGGAGAGAGGTGTCAAAATAAACAATGGTGGATATCCCGCATTTCAGACTTTAGCTGGCATACGGTTGTTTATTATGACAGGAAAGATGAGCTTTGTTTTTACTTTCTATATTCATCCCAAAAGACAGTTTTGTTTTTTGCTAATAAATGAACTGTAGAATGTCTAGCATCACCCATCAGGTACCGTTTTGCTGCTTTTGCTCCACCCCTTGGGTCTGATTGATTTGGTACCCTTCACAACTTGGGGAACCGAAATGCAAAAATTGCCAACGGCACTGCAGTGCTTGGTTAAGACGAGGCTTAAAGTGTCCATCTTCATCACCATGTGTTGCCAAGAGCTCATTCCTATCATTTTCAGTTTGCAGAGAAGTTCCAGGAAGTCAAAGAGGCAGCCAAAATGGCAAGAGACAAATCTCAGGAGAAGGCGGAGGTGCTGGGCAATCACACCCAGGTAACGCATCACTCTGCAGCCTGAAATTCTGGATTTGAACAAGTCTACTGCAAGCACATACAACCATTACTGGAAGAGAAGCACAGCTGTATGCAAAATCAACATTCTGTTCGAATCAATTGTCACAGCGCTACAGTACGTTCTTGACCCTCATGCGATGGTGATGTTGAAAAGTCATGGTAAATACCATGAAAAAATATTTTCTCTAGTTTACCCCTAACACATGATTTTAGCACATTTAAATATAGAACACAATCAAACTTAATAAAACACACTTTTTAAAGTATATTCTCTCACTCACGCAGTTCTCCAAAAAAGGCACCAAGCATACTTGCTTTAAGCTCTTTCTTTCACTTTCTACCTTTTATTAAACAGTCAACCACAAAATACAAAATGAATACACTCAAAAGTAGCCGCACTAGGCCATAACAGTCAAAATCAGACTATCCAGTCATGTCCCTCACTCAGCCATGCCCCTGAAAGGCACACATTAGATTAGACACTGCTGTTGTCGTACTTTCGGCTTGTCCTAATGTATAATAATAGACGCTTTGTTCATTGGCATTCTCTTTTATTATGTTATGTCCAGTTTTATTTTTCTTTCGTGAAAATGCGAAACATTTTGAATGTCATTTCAAGTAAACTGAGTTATGAGCTTGGTCAAGAAAGCAATTGCTCTTAAATCAAGGTATTACTGTATCAGCGGCATATTTGGACAAAGTAATAGTTGACGTGTCATGATTGTTTATGGCGTTTTGCCAAAGGAGTGTCCAATTTCACAGTACGTGCAGGGCTTTTTGACAGGCCATCAAGCGTGAGAAAGCTGCAGGTAGCCCACTCATGGGTTTTTTTTCTCCCCCTCTCCCTCCCTTGTTTCTTTCTGACTTTCGGGTTGAGTGAACGCTGGCGCGTTTTGGCTGCCGCTGCTCAACCCGTATTGTTTTGTGTTTTTTGTTATTGTAAAGTGTCCTTGGGTGTCTTGAAAGGCGCTTATAAATAAAATCTATTATTATTATTATTATCATGTAAAAGGGCCTGAAACATGAAATGTCCCCGCTCCACCCACCAGGAGTCTGGACGTGAAACGCCATCAACAAACCAGGCTTCCAGCATGAATGGCACCGACGATGAGAAGATTTTTCACGTGGGACCAGAGGCTGTCCTGCTGAAGAATGAGAATGATCTCCTCAAGAATGTTGTAGAACAGAGGTAGTGGCTTCCTTTCGAGTTTTTGATTTACACTTTCAAGGCATTTTCATTTTCTATTTGAAGATTAAGCAGCAGCATGTACTGTATTGAGCTTACTTCCATAGACACGAGCCTCGGCAGGACCTCTACAGTCCACATACATGACCTGACCATTGAGTGTAGTTTGAAGATATGATCCATCCTTTGGCCATTAGTTATTTATTTACTTATTTTTACTTTCGAACAGAAACTAGAGATAGGAGTGTGAAAAATTCTTCTTCTTCAAAAAATGAAGATTCAAGCTGTTAATTGCCCCTCCCAGTTCGGACTGTGCGATGATGGAAAAAATAACAATAATAATCACAAATGTTTGATTTCATTTCAGTGGCCAAAGATGCACTTAGGCACAAATTGCACTTCCATTATATCCCAAGGCACCACTCTGTTTGACATCATGAAATAATTTCACTGCATTCGAAATAGCTCCCTTACAGGGACCTCCTGATTTTAATAATTACCGAGATGGCAGTTGTGGATCACTCGTACTGTTCCATCTAATGTTTGGAGTTTCACACTGTTCTGAAAAATGGTCTCTCTTTTTTATTGCTGCTGGGATTATCTCACATGCCCATAAATTATCTGAATTACTCTGATGGCTGAGACTGCTCCACGCGCCCATTTACTTCATTAATCCTAATACTCAACGCAGTAAATTATAATTGCATAAAACAGCAGATGTTGTTCCAGATGGGCTGCATATGACCCCAAAACATTGTGGTCAACTATGATGTTGTTGTTTTTTTGGCTGCATTTATTTTAGTTAGATTCTCTCTCTTTCGATATAGATCTCGAACAGCCCTAATATATATACTGTATATATATATATATATATATGCTACTCACAAGAAGTTAGGGAAGTTGGGCTTCCTGGTGAAATTTTAGGACCGTTTTAAAACGCACTGATCTTTACAGGTGATTTTAACATGTATAGCACCCGTGTCATTTTTTTCTGGGGGGGGGGGTCCATTTTTTGGGGGGGGGGGGGGGGTCCAGCTTGATACACCTTTGGGACATCTCTTTGTCACATCTCAACATCTCCCGACAGTACCATGCACATTTAAGCAAGAAGTCTTCATTCGAATGGTTTTGTTTGATTCTGCGTCACCCCAGCGGGCACATAGACCAGGCCTTTCAACAATCACCTGTCTAAATGTTCCTTCTTTTCATAACGCTCCTCTTGGAACCGTCTCATGTCTGACAGCAACACCAACGCCAAGAAGTGGGAAACCGAGCTGCAGACGTTAAGAGAGAATAATGCCCGGCTGGTGGACGCGCTGCAGGAGTCCTCGGCTAATGTAGAGAGCTGGAAGAAACAGCTCAGTGCCTGCAAGGAGGAGAGTGACACGCTCAGGCAGAAGGTAATGTAGTTTTGTGAATGCCTAAAAGAAATCTGCACAAATGCATTAAACCTTTTTTTTTTTTTTGTGCTTAGCTTGACATGAAAAAAACATAACAAGTCCTCTTTATTTATTTGTGCGGTGATCGTTTTTCCAGCCCCCAAGGGGCAATTCACATTACACTCTGCTGTATTATAGTTTATATATTTGGTTGCATGCTGCACACAAACAAGCCAAGCACACATGTACACATGTTGGCCTACAAGGAGAGAGGTCAGGATTAGCTCAGAGTGAGGACCCCTATACGTGAATCAGACTGCAGGCTGTCCATCCACCAAGTTGTAGCAGTGGGAGTCGAACCATGACCCTCCGGCACTATACTGCCATCTCTGCTTGCTCAGTTGTAGCTTACTGTAAAACTGATATACAAGACAAATAAAGTTAACCATTTTATCTTGGTTCAGTGCTAACATGAAATGGGAAAGGTCATAGATGGGCTAATGGCAATTAGCCTCGATGCTACAGTAATGATAAACTTTCAAACAACTGCTACTTTAACACATGGTTTTAAAGTTCTTCACGTTTCTCCTGATGCGTCCCTCGCTTGTGTGAGTTTAGATTGCGGATCTGGAGGTTCAGTGTCATGAGGTCGCTCAGGAGAAGCAAAGAAATGTGCAACTGAGCGTGCGTGTGCAGGAGCTGGAGGCCGAGCTGCACGACAGAAAGCAGGTGAAATCTTCATTTGAATTTTGCTGTTGTTCACTTTGGAGGCGTGGGGGGGGGGGGGCTCTTATGTTGTAATGTGTTGATGTTTAGTAAAAGAAGGCACCGTTTTTGCAGATTTTAAAGGGCCTGATATCGGCCCATTTGGGCCCATTTAGCATGAACGACATTGTATTGTGCTCCAAAGCAGCAAAGTGTCTGCTCTGCATATTCTTATTGTGCTGTTATTTCTAATGAGAAAGAGCTCTGCAAGGACACGGTGTTTTGACCTTTGCTTATGGCCTTCTTTAATTCAACTTCCAGTGATCACAGAGTCTTGCGCGCACTTGTCTTTGTTTTACCAACAGTGGCGCAGTGCAAAAACAAAAAGGTTAACTTTTAATGTTTGTTGCAAAAAAACAAAACAAAAAAAACCTTCAAATTGCAATGAAAATGTCTTTTTGTTCATAAATTTCCGCAATGTGGGACAAATAAAGGATATCTTGTTTTAGCTTATAAAACGCTAATAAAGCCCCCCCCCCCCCTCCCCCCTGAGCTTTGAGCCAATAATTGCCCAATAAATTTCCCGGTTAATTTTGAAGCAGTATTTCATCAGTCCTCTTCATAATGCTGTTCAACTGGTGACATCATGAGACCAAAAATATGCCCATGCTCTCAGAGGGAAGTGGCCCTGAGCTTCGAGCGGTATCAGCAGGTTGCAAATGAGATACAGCAAGACTGGGAGAGTCATCAAGAGGCTTAGAAGTGGACATCCTTGGATTTTCATGGCTCAAACACCTGTTGTGAATTTCCTTCAGCTCTTTGTTAGACAAGAGCAAGTTGTGCAACGAGTAATAAAACAACGAACAGTTGGACACGTGCATTGACAAGTATAGGTCAAATTGATTTCACCTGTAAAGCTATACACTATTTTACCTTGAAATTCCATTCAAAAGGCTAACCATCTGAGTAGCGTATATTGGAGCTAATTTAAAATATTATGATCAAAGGATCGTTGACCAGTGAGAGTCTGCAGTTTTTCCATTAATTAATCTTCAGCACTGACCCAATGGCCTGCAAATCACGGTAAGGTAGCAGATGGCCCACAGAGGCTCATCTGCCCAGTGACTCATTTCTCCTAGAAACACGCACGCACGCACGCACACAAACGCACTTTCTCCCGGGGTGGTGGGCACATTCTGGCCAGTCACGAAGTACAAGAAGCAAACTGCTGCAGGTGATAGCAAACGTTGGCTTCTCATTATTATGATGAAATGTTTATCACAAAGCAGAGAGGCGAAAAAGGTTTCAGGGCAAAAACTGAAAAACAAACTTGCAAGTACATGGAGAGCACTCTGAACTGATACTTTTATGTTTCATCGTTACTTTTACTCGACATTCACGGAACATTTTGGTTTTTGCTCCCTTAAAAGCTACGATTTTTTTCTATGTACAAGAAGGCCTATTTCTCTAAAATCTCTGCATCTGTGTTCGTGAGCGCTTCTCTTTTGCCGGTATAATTCATCCACATCACAGTTGTGGCATGTCAAATTGCTGATTCGACAACATGATTATTGCACAGGTGTGCCTTGGGCTGCCCACAATAAAATGCCTGTACCTCATGTTATAACTCGTGAATGCTCTTTATCGAGCAATCTTCATTAGGATTCTCCATTTGTTATGCGCTAAACTTGTCAAACCCCCCTCTGCCCCCCCCCCCTCCCCACAACCAAGGAGCTGGAAAATTTGAGGAAGCAAGCGGAGATAATCCCCCAACTCATGGCGGAGTGTGAGAGCATCACTTCTAAACTGCAGGTAAAGAACACACATCAGTGGTGGGTTGTCACGATTTACGTGTGTATGTGTGACGGCAGCTTAGTCCGTTTTTGTGGCTGGCACACGACTAACGTCACACAGTGAGGCCGACAAGTGCATTCTATTCATCTCTCAGGCTGAAGGCTGGTGATTCAAACATTCCTCTCACACACACACACATGCGCACAAATTGCTGGCTGTATCTATTAATAAGGGACCATTTCCAGCTCAAAGGTGTGTGGGTTACCACCCTTTTACATGCTACTTTCTTCCAGATTGGATCAGAAAGAAAATAAACTGGTTGTGTTGTCACTGGCTGTAAAATGGTGCTCTTTTTGAGGTTATTTCCATGTGTGTTGATGTCTTGTCTTTGGCGTCGGCTGCTTTCAGCAAGCCCCACCTAGTCCCTCACGTTTGTCATTTTAACAAAAGGGTACCTGTTCGTCAGACTTGGTGAAACCTGAAGTGCGAGAGTGCACAGGCAGTGGGTGTGTGAGAGCCAGCTGTGACATCACCGCACCTGTATGCTCCAAGTCAGTTTGAAATAATCCTGAGAGGCCGAACGTGTTGAATACAGCATGTACTGCCTGGACGGGCCTGGCCGGGCCAGCAGGGGTGCGGAGCGGGATAAAAGCAACAATGACATGCCTGGAGTTCCTCAACTGGCTGCTTTGTTTGTCAAAGCAGTCAGCTGGATGAACAACAACAAAGAGTTTGAGCCTTCTTTTCCACTTGCATGGCTCCTAAAATCACAACTGTATGTTGTTTTTTGTTTTTCCTCTAATGCTTGTCTACCACTAAATGGACCTGAACAATTAATCAAATTCAAATCGTCATGACAGAGTAGTAGAATGCAATTTTCTAATCGCAAAGGATGCCAATTCTGCTTCATTTTGGTCAGTCAGGTTTGTTATTTGTTTGTTTGTATATACACAAACACACACACGGGGACAAAAATGTTGGCAGCACTTCTCTATTAATGAAAGAAAAATGATGATAAAATGTAAGAAAAAATATATAAATATAAAAAATAGTAACCGGGCAAGGAAAATCAGATATTGCCTTTCAAATGTGGTTCAACAGAATTATTAAAGAAAAACAAACAAACTCATGTAGCCTTAGCCTAATGATTTGTTGCATAACATTTCAAAGCAATCACTGCAATCAATAAATTTTTATAACTTACAAGGAGACTTCTCCAACTCTCGGGAAACAACCGGAGCAAAATTGCTCCGGTTGTCTCAATTTCGAAGGGTTCTTTCTCCAGACTGCATCTATCAGCTCCTTGCACAGATGGTCAGTAGGATTTCGATCAGTGCTCGCAGAGAGCCACTTCAGAAGAGTCCAATGTTTTGCTCTTAGCGATTCTTGGGCGTTTTTCGCTGTGTTTTGCAAGACCTGCAACCCAAGCCAGGCTTTCCAACGATGGCCACAACATTTCTCTCTGGAATACCTCTCTGGAGAGTCTTAAGATTTCATTGTACCCTGTACAGATTCCAGACTCCCTGTGTCTGAATTTCATTGGTTAATTTTAATTAATGTAATCACAATATTGAAGGGCGGAAAAATAACTATTGGATTATTTTTCATAATAGTTCAGCCCTACCGCTGACGCCCCGCCCCCTTCCCTCCTTTTTTTTCCAACATTGTGTGTCTTTTTTCAAAAATGCTTATGGTTGCACTCAAGTTTCTCCTCTACTTAAATGTGACGCCTGGAGTACAGATAAAGTTTCAGAAGTCAGCTGGAGCTCAGAGCCATCGTGGGTGCAGCACCTATTTAGCACTCCTATTTTAAACTCCTCCCTTCATTGGTATCTTTGGCATTAAAGTGTTGCCTCACAGTCTGGACTGCTCGCTTCATCTTCTCGTCACAACAAACTCGTAAACGCGCAACTGCAAAGTGCTATAGAAAGCTTTTGCGAGTGCCACGCGTTGTGGGGATGTGCTCAAGTACACGTACAATATGTTTTTCTACATCCCCCAGAAAAGTTATACCACTATTTCGCTTGCAATCAAAAATCATTCCAACTTGAACATATTCACGACATCCAAGCAACTGCAGTATTTTCCAGATTTATAACATTCCTACTTTTCCCGGAATTCCTCATTTTGCACAAACAAAGATAAGTGAATCTTGCGAGCACGAATGGTTGTCCTATGTATGCCCCGTGATTGGCCAGCAACCGGTTCAGGGTGTCCCCCGCCTACTGCCCGAAGACGGCTGGGATAGGCTCCAGCACCCCCCTTGTGAGGATAAGCGGATCGGAAAATTGATGGATGGATGTTCAGCTTAGTCAGGACACTTGAAAAATACAGTATTTTTTACTTTCCCCAAATTTCATACTTGACAGAGCAAAACTGACAAATTTAGGTATTTCACACATCCTTCTTCGACATTGCTTGACTGATTCAAATACTTGTGCTACCCTGGCCACCAGGAGGCAGTATAATAGTCATAGACACAAATGACAAAAATAGACTTAATGCTCTTCTACTACTGTAAGTGAGATATAATCAGATCCAGTAATAATAGTCTTTTTTTTTTTTGGTAGAGGATAAAGAATATATGGATGTCAGCATTACGTTGTCTGCATGTGTTCAAATATAAATTGCTTCTAAAACGGCGATGATCAATGCTACCTGTTAGCAAGGCACCACTGCACTGTGCAACTTAGTTCTGATCCTAAAACAGATTCATTGCATCTCCATTCAATTCAATGGGAAACATGACTTCGGTTGAGTGAGGGAACAAATTCCATTGGTATTCCACTGTGTGTTCTGCTTTCTTAATGTGCTCAACTGATTCCTGGAGGGAGTGGTTCAAGGGACACTTGTATGTGCCACTCTAATTGCGATGAATTTGACATGTTTTGTCTCTTCCTGCCCAGACCGCCGAGACAAAGAACAGAGAGCTGGAGGGGAAGATCGGCGTTCTTCACATGGACGTGGACGACAGTCGCCAGAAGCAAGGCAACGTCAAAGGCGAGCTGAAGAAGTTGATGGACATCCTGGACATCAAGCTGGACGAGCTGCACGAGTTCCGACGGGGCCTGTCCCGGCTCGGCGTCGACAACTGAGCCCGTCGACCCGCCGTTGACGTCTTGAGGGAACAAACTCCGTGGCGCCCACTCTCCCTCTCAAGTCACGTCCACCAGGAGGCACTATGGACATACTCTAAGGAGGAGGAGGAGCGTGCTCTGACACAACCTCACCTTTTGTGTGCAAGCCAATCAAGCGTCATACTTTGGAGCTTATGTTTATGGGGGCAGGGGCAGTGGTGGTGGGTTCTTTATAAGGGCTACAAGTAACAACACACAAGGGGAATGTTGCTGAGTGTCACTCGAGTAATAATTGGTGTTATTCTCAAGCCCCACTCCGCCTCCTGGCAATCAATAGGCTCTATCTCAGGTGTGTCACTTTATACTTGGATGCCATGAACCCACGAGACTAATGGCCGTGACACTAAGTGCCTCTGGAGGGTGAAGGGGTTTGGGGGGGAGGTGAAGTCCTCCTGGCAAGGAGATGTGCCCCCCCCCCCCCACATGAAAAGCATCCTGCTAAACGGGTCAAAATGTGTGGAAAGCCGTTTTAGCATTTTGTCCATAGCCTTGATATCCCGCTTAAGGTCCAAGTACATCCGTTGACCTCAATTGTAAGAGTTTAGTGCACTCATAGAACTAGGACACACGAGTCAAATTGCTCGGAGGACTAACACGTTTTACACTACAGTGTGATGTTTCTGCATACTTGTACGTAAGACTCACTTCATTAGTGAGGCGAACCGGCGCAGTTGTGTTCGACTTGTGAAGTGGTGGATGTCATCAAATAGTTTAATGTTGAATAAATGCTCAAATGGCTTTTTCCATTTGTTAGATATTGAAGATGTCCAGCTTCAGGTCCATATGTACCAGTACATACATTGCATATGGACCTGAAGCTAGATTGTCAAATGTTCTCGAGACGTGTACTGTAACTAGTACTCACCTTCCCACTAAAGAATCCTTTTGTCGTCCAGCATTTCCATAGACGGGTACAAGTGATGCCTCCATAGCTTTCTTCACCAACCATGTTGTCCAAAAAGAATATAAGCCAATTTTGCGGTCACGTTCAAGGACCTGTCGTGCGAGTGTATGCAATAGTATTTTTGGGCCGATCTGTTTAAAGGCTATTGATGTGCTTCCTTCCACTCAATTATTTATTTTTTTGCTGTGTGTCTGTGTGTTGGTGATGTTTGTTTGGGGTGAGTGGCCATGGTGCTGCTTCATGGGTGCATAATGTGAATAACAACACTACTGAGGGACTTGGCTTTTGTCTGACATTATTTATTTGGGTGCCTCTCTCCTATGTATGTGTTTCTATTATGAGCAAAGTCAATCGACATGATGTACAATAGGATGTAGGAACGATACCAAACCTGTCTTCTCTCAGAGCTGCTTTGTACAATCTATTTTTAAATATTTACAACAACAAAAAAAAAACACCAATGTACTTGCATCCCTGTCATAAAATTGGAATTTGTTAATTCATGTAATATCAAACATAAAGTGTGACCTTTTGTTTTGAACCAAATGACTCATGTAAACACCCGTGGCTTCTCTTCATTGTACAATATAACTGATTACTTTTAAAAAATCACTGAAAACAGTCAGTGAGTTGAGTGAGTGGTATAGTGTGCTTACCCACTGAATTAGACCAGCATCCAAAGTCAGGTTTCGGCCACGGCTAGTCGACACTAATTTATAGACAGCATTGTTAGTTGTCAAAATCATGTTTAGAATAGTTCTGTAATAGTTAATACACCAGAAGGGAGAGGCTCTTGAACTGACTTTTCAATGCTAAAACAATGGTTACCCTTGAATTTTCAAATGTGCTCTTACAGGAAACATGACGCAACCAACGCACATCATCTTGGTCAACATGTCAAATAAGAGTAATTTGTTTGCGATCTTGAAGAAAAAAAAAACATTTTGGGCTGTAAAATTGTGCTTTTTTATTTTATTTTTTAACTTCTTCATTCCTGGTCAAAATAAAAAACGGAAAGCCCAGTAAAATAGAAAGAGTCCACATTAAAGCACATCATGATGCTTCTGTTTGACAGGTGGCCTTGTAAGTGTGGTAAGTAAAATCTACTACTACTACTACTACTACTAAGTACAGTCCTGTATACCAGGTCTAAAATACAAAGCGATGGTGAAACATTTCTGGTGGGTAAAAACGAGGCAGCTCGTCTCTGTACCGCGCTGTACAATGTACATCACTAAACTGAGCCCTAATCCTAACGCACACAAAACCACAATAATTGAGCAGGGATTTACCATTTTTCTCTTGCCAGAGGAAAAAAAAACAGCCACAAAACTGCCTGTTTGCAGCGATGGAAAAACCCCAATGAGGAAATATCTGCAGTAGAGGATCCGAGGACAGGTTGCCTTGGCAACTTAATCCCACTCACTGCACCCCGCTCCCCCCCCCCCCCCCCCCCACCTTAAAAAATTGGGAAGCATACAGTCTCTAACATCTCATCTTTTTTATGGGACAAACAATGAGGGAATGAAACTTAATGACAATGCAAAGTAGTGTATTTCCTGTCTCCTCAAAATGACTCAACACAGCCATTAATGTCCTAACCACTGGCAACAAAAATGAATTCACCACGTGAAACCGCCACTTAACACTTAACCGCGACTTAACTCTATCTTCATTCTCATCAGAAATTGCCACGCAAACTATAAAATCTTGAAAGTACTTTGCATTTATTTTACCTACAGAGTGAGTTGAGGGATCATGCTTTTCGTTTTCTCCCAGTCTTGCTTCATGGTTTTAATGACCTATTTTAAATTGAGTAGTGTGACAGCACCACAAAGAGGTGCAAGTTGGAACTTCTGATAATTGTTTACTGGCCTGCTTGACAGCTTGCATTTGAAGTCCCTGTACCAAGAGTTCTAAGATGCACAATACTATAAACTAAACTTTCCACTTCCATATGCCAACATTCTTTATGACCTATTCAAAGTGTAATTTGTAAACACCAGTAAAATGCTTGACTTTACAATTTCATTTACAATAAATGAATTAACCAATTATTTAATAAGAGAAACAAAGAATACACGAGATATTCGATATTAGAATACACGAGCTGAATTATAGGGGGAAGAAAGAGCATGATGCTGATTTTCCAAGTGTGGTGCAAGTACCACTCGTAGTACACATGCTCACTCTATTAATTGGTTCAATAAATCAAAGACTGCAAATTTCCCCAATGTGGGACGAATAAAGGTTATCTTATCTTAAAAAATCACAGAATTATTTCTTTTAAATCAAGTCAATTACAATTGTGAAAACCCCTATCGCACTGAGGGGTGACATTAGAAAAATTGCTCTGGGGCAGACACGGCACGTACACTCGGCCCACATACCTCAATGAATGACGGTCCTGCAGTGGCCCACGTCTGGCATCCATGATGTGGGCCGCATTCGGCTCAGATCTGAGCCACATTGTAAAACCATATCTGGCCCTACTCCGGCCCGACGCTGGGCCAGAACAGGTTCCTGATATCAGCCTGAATTCAACCTCAACGAAGTCACATCTTTCATGAGCCATATTTGACCCACATTTTAAAAAAAGTCTCAAAAACGACTGTTATAAAAATATGTTTATTGTCATAATTTGTGAACCTCACATATAACTCCACATACACTGGAAAAATGCACTTTTCTTTATTTAACAGTGAACACAAAGTCCAAATTGGGATGCAGCTTACTCTTGAACGGTATTTTTCTGTCCATCAAATTGTTGCGCTCTCCTTGTCCTCTTTACTTCTCATGGTCTCCTTCCTGTCACCATCCCGATCAGGAGCCAGATGTAGCCATCTTTTGAATGTGACATCAATTTCCTGGTCTGAGGCCCAAGATGTTAGGCTGTTAGGTCTCACCGCGGCTGTAAGAACTGTAAGAAAACAAGAATGGACAGTGTGTTAGGAAAACAAACATTTGTACATGTCATGAACAATGAATGGTCAGTAAAAATAACCCCTGAAATTTCTCATAATAATAATAATAATAATACATTTCATTTATAAGCGTCTTTCAAGCCACTCTAGGACACTTTACAACCAAAACTAAACTAGGTGTGACGCTGTGGGGCGGAATATTTGCCACCAAAAACTAAACGTGAATAACTTTTAAATAGTTTATACTGAATTTGAATTACGTGAATTGAAGGTCAGTGGCTCGGATTATGGATGGACTTGTATATTTTACTCTGAATCATATTGAATAACTGAATCTGAATTGTACAATCTGAATTTGTAACGATATACTTTTTTTTCTTTGAAACTATTTGATCCTCACTGAAAATTCAATTCTGTTTATTTTCATATTCAGTCTTACAAAAATACAAAACAACGTTTTTTTCAACGACAGAATTGAGGTACTAAGTTTTATATTAACTTTATGGTCAAGTATGAAGTATACGGTTTGTATTGCAGCAAACGGAATCAAAATTAATTTCATTGTATTTCAGTACAGAAAGGGTTCTTTTTGGCAGCACCTTTGACTGTTCGATCACCGACATTTTCACAAGTGATGTGTCGGTCGCGAACGAGCCGGTACAACAGTTTTTAGCCAAAAAAAACAACCATGTATAGCAAGGCGTTTTTAGACGAAAAAAGCGACCATGTGTAGTAAGGCGTTTTTCGACAAAAAAAACGACCATGAATAGTAAGGCGTTTTTCAACAAAAAAAAACGACCATGAATAGTAAGGTGTTTTTAGCCGAAAAAAACGACCATGAATAGTAAGGCGTTTTTCAACAAAAAAAAACGACCATGAATAGTAAGGTGTTTTTAGCCGAAAAAAACGACCATGAATAGTAAGGCGTTTTAACAAAAAAAAAAACGACCATGTACAGTAAGTCGTTTTGAGCCGAAAAAAAAGGACCACGTATAGTAAGGTGTTTTTAGCCAAAAAAAACGACCACGTATAGTAATGCGCTTTTAGCCGCAAAAAATGACCATGTATAGTAAGCCGTTTTTAGACGAAAAAAAAGACCATGTAAAATAAGGAGTTTTTAGACAAAAATAACGACCATGTATAGTAAGGCGTTTTAACCCGAAAAAAATGACCATGTATATATAGTAAGGCGTTATTAGCCCAAAAAAATGATCATGTACTGTATAGTAAGAGGTTTTAACCCGAAAATAACGACCATGTATAGTAAGGCATTTTAACTCGAAAAAAACGACCATGTATAGGAAGGCGTTTTAACCCGAAAAAAACGACCATGTATAGTAAGGAGTTTTTAGACGAAAACAACAAACATGTACAATAAGGCGTTTTTAGCCGAAAAAAAACAACCGTGTGTAGGAAGGTGTTTTTAGCCAAAAAAAACGACCATGTTTAGGAAGGTGTTTTTAGCCGAAAAAAAGCGACCATGTATATAAGGCGTTTTTAGCCGAAAAAAAGGACCATGTATAGTAAGGCGTTTTTAGGCGAAAACAACGACCATGTATAGTAAGGTGTTTTTAGCCAAAAAAAACGACCATGTTTAGGAAGGTGTTTTTAGCCGAAAAAAAGCGACCATGTATATAAGGCGTTTTTAGCCGAAAAAAAGGACCATGTATAGTAAGGCGTTTTTAGGCGAAAACAACGACCATGTATAGTAAGGTGTTTTTAGCCGAAAAAAAACGACCATGTAGAGTAAGGCGTTTTTAGCCGAAAAAAAAGGACCATGTACAATAAGGCGTTTTTAGCCAAAAAAAAACCAACCGTGTGTAGTAGGGCGTTTTTAGCCGAAAAGTAAACGACCATGTATAGTAAGGTGTTTTTAGCTGAAAAAAAACCGAACATGTATAGTAAGGTGTTTTTAGCCGAAAAACAAAAAGACCATGTATAGTAAGGCGTTTTTAGCCGGAAAAAAAAAACGACCACATATAGTAAGGTGTTTTGAGCCGAAAATAACGACCATGTATAGTAAGGTGTTTTTAGCCGAAAAAAACCCCGACCATGTACAGTAAGGCGTTTTTAGCCGAAAAAAACGACCATGTATAGTAAGGTGTTTTTAGCCGAAAAAAAACGACCATGTATAGTAAGGCGTTTTTGGACGAATTTTTTAGCCGAAAAAACCGACCATGTGTAGTAAGGCGTTCTTAGACAAAAATAACGACCATGTATAGTAAGGCGTTTTAACCCGAAAAAAATGACCATGTATATATAGTAAGGCGTTATTAGCCCAAAAAAATGATCATGTACTGTATAGTAAGAGGTTTTAACCCGAAAATAACGACCATGTATAGTAAGGCATTTTAACTCGAAAAAAACGACCATGTATAGGAAGGCGTTTTAACCCGAAAAAAACGACCATGTATAGTAAGGAGTTTTTAGACGAAAACAACAAACATATACAATAAGGCGTTTTTAGCCGAAAAAAAACAACCGTGTGTAGGAAGGTGTTTTTAGCCAAAAAAAACGACCATGTTTAGGAAGGTGTTTTTAGCCGAAAAAAAGCGACCATGTATATAAGGCGTTTTTAGCCGAAAAAAAGGACCATGTATAGTAAGGCGTTTTTAGGCGAAAACAACGACCATGTATAGTAAGGTGTTTTTAGCCAAAAAAAACGACCATGTTTAGGAAGGTGTTTTTAGCCGAAAAAAAGCGACCATGTATATAAGGCGTTTTTAGCCGAAAAAAAGGACCATGTATAGTAAGGCGTTTTTAGGCGAAAACAACGACCATGTATAGTAAGGTGTTTTTAGCCGAAAAAAAACGACCATGTAGAGTAAGGCGTTTTTAGCCGAAAAAAAAGGACCATGTACAATAAGGCGTTTTTAGCCAAAAAAAAACCAACCGTGTGTAGTAGGGCGTTTTTAGCCGAAAAGTAAACGACCATGTATAGTAAGGTGTTTTTAGCTGAAAAAAACCCGAACATGTATAGTAAGGTGTTTTTAGCCAAAAAACAAAAAGACCATGTATAGTAAGGCGTTTTTAGCCGGAAAAAAAACCCGACCACATATAGTAAGGTGTTTTGAGCCGAAAATAACGACCATGTATAGTAAGGTGTTTTTAGCCGAAAACCCCCCCGACCATGTACAGTAAGGCGTTTTTAGCCGAAAAAAACGACCATGTATAGTAAGGTGTTTTTAGCCGAAAAAAACCGACCATGTATAGTAAGGCGTTTTTGGACGAATTTTTTAGCCGAAAAAACCGACCATGTGTAGTAAGGCGTTTTTAGACAAAAATAACGACCATGTATAGTAAGGCGTTTTAACCCGAAAAAAACGACCATGTATATATAGTAAGGCGTTATTAGCCCAAAAAAATGACCATGTACTGTATAGTAAGAGGTTTTAACCCGAAAATAACGACCATGTATAGCAAGGTGTTTTAACCCGAAAATAACGACCATGTATAGTAAGGCATTTTAACTCGAAAAAAACGACCATGTATAGGAAGGCGTTTTTAGCCGAAAAAAACGACCATGTATAGTAAGGAGTTTTTAGATGAAAACAACGAACATGTACAATAAGGCGTTTTTAGCCGAAAAAAAACAACCGTGTGTAGGAAGGTGTTTTTAGCCCAAAAAAACCCGACCATGTTTAGGAAGGAGTTTTTAGCCGAAAAAAAGCGACCATGTATATAAGGCGTTTTTAGCCGAAAAAAAGGACCATGTATAGTAAGGCGTTTTTAGGCGAAAACAACGACCATGTATAGTAAGGTGTTTTTAGCGAAAAAAAACGACCATGTATAGTAAGGCGTTTTTAGCCGAAAAAAAAGGACCATGTACAATAAGGCGTTTTTAGCCAAAAACAAAATAACCGTGTGTAGTAGGGTGTTTTTAGCCGAAAAGTAAACGACCATGTATAGTAAGGTGTTTTTAGCTGAAAAAGAAACGAACATGTATAGTAAGGCGTTTTTAGCCGAAAAAAAAGGACCATGTGTCGTTAGGCGTTTTTAGCCGGAAAAAAACGACCATGTATAGTAAGGTGTTTTTAGCCGAAAAACAAAAAGACCATGTATAGTAAGGCGTTTTTACCGAAAAAAAAGAAACGACAATGTACAGTAAGGCGTTTTTAGCCGAAAAAAACGACCATGTATAGTAAGGCGTTTTTAGCCGGAAAAAAAACGACCATGTATAGTAAGGCGGTTTTAGCCGAAAAAAAACGACCATGTATAGTAAGGCGTTTTTAGCCGAAAAAAACGACCATGTATAGTAAGGCGTTTTAACAAAAAAAAAAATGACCATGTAAACTAAGGTGTCTTGAGCCGAAAAAAACGACCATGTAAACTAAGGTGTCTTGAGCCGAAAAAAACGACCATGTATAGTAAGGCGTTTTTAGACGAAAACAACGAACATGTACAATAAGGCGTTTTTAGCCGAAAAAAAACAACCGTGTGTAGGAAGGTGTTTTTAGCCCAAAAAAAACGACCATGGTTAGGAAGGAGTTTTTAGCCGAAAAAAAGCGACCATGTATATAAGGCATTTTTAGCCGGAAAAAAGGACCATGTATAGTAAGGTGTTTTTAGCTGAAAAGTAAACGACCATGTATAGTAAGGTGTTTTTAGCTGAAAAAAAACGAACATGTATAGTAAGGCGTTTTTAGCCGAAAAAAAGGACCATGTATAGTAAGGTGTTTTTAGCCGAAAAACAAAAAGACCATGTATAGTAAGGCGTTTTTAGCCGGAAAAAAAAACGACCATGTGTAGTAAGGCGTTTTTAGACAAAAATAACGACCATGTATAGTAAGGCGTTTTAACCCGAAAAAAACGACCATACATATATAGTAAGGCGTTATTAGCCCAAAAAAATGACCATGTACTGTATAGTAAGAGGTTTTAACCCGAAAATAACGACCATGTATAGCAAGGCG
This sequence comes from Hippocampus guttulatus, assembly GCF_054856545.1. Classification (NCBI taxonomy): domain Eukaryota; kingdom Metazoa; phylum Chordata; class Actinopteri; order Syngnathiformes; family Syngnathidae; genus Hippocampus; species Hippocampus guttulatus. Next base: position 11,304,965 of record NC_141263.1, read on the forward strand.
TTTTTAGCCGAAAAAAACGACCATGTATAGTAAGGAGTTTTTAGACGAAAACAACGAACATGTACAATAAGGCGTTTTTAGCCGAAAAAAAACAACCGTGTGTAGGAAGGTGTTTTTAGCCCAAAAAACCCCGACCATGTTTAGGAAGGAGTTTTTAGCCGAAAAAAGCGACCATGTATATAAGGCGTTTTTAGCCGAAAAAAAGGACCATGTATAGTAAGGCGTTTTTAGGCGAAAACAACGACCATGTATAGTAAGGTGTTTTTAGCCGAAAAAAAACGACCATGTATAGTAAGGCGTTTTTAGCCGAAAAAAAAGGACCATGTACAATAAGGCGTTTTTTAGCCAAAAAAAACCCAACCGTGTGTAGTAGGGTGTTTTTAGCCGAAAAAAAAACGACCACGTATAGTAAGGTGTTTTGAGCCGAAAATAACGACCATGTATAGTAAGGTGTTTTTAGCCGAAAACCCCCCCGACAATGTACAGTAAGGTGTTTTTAGCCGAAAAAAACCAACCATGTATAGTAAGGCGGTTTTAGCCGAAAAAACCCCACCATGTATAGTAAGGCGGTTTTAGCCGAAAAAAACCGACCATGTATAGTAAGGCGTTTTTAGCCGAAAAAAACGACCATGTATAGTAAGGCGTTTTAACTAAAAAAAAACCGACCATGTATACTAAGGTGTCTTGAGCCGAAAAAAACGACCATGAACAGTAAGGCGTTTTAACTAAAAAAAAAGACCATGTATAGTAAGTTTTTTTTAGCCGAAAAAAACGACCATGTATAGTAAGGCGTTTTTAGCCGAAAAAAACAACCATGTATAGTAAGGCGGTTTTAGCCGAAAAAAAACGACCATGTATAGTAAGGCGTTTTTAGCCGAAAAAAACGACCATGTATAGTAAGGCGGTTTTAGCCGAAAAAAAACGACCATGTATAGTAAGGCGGTTTTAGCCGAAAAAAAACGACCATGTATAGTAAGGCGTTTTTAGACGAAAACAACGAACATGTACAATAAGGCGTTTTTAGCCGAAAAAAAAACCGTGTGTAGGAAGGTGTTTTGAGCCGAAAAAACCCCACCATGTATAGTAAGGCGGTTTTTGCCGAAAAAAACCGACCATGTATAGTAAGGCGGTTTTAGCCGAAAAAAAACGACCATGTATAGTAAGGCGTTTTAACAAAAAAAAAACGACCATGAACATTAAGGCGTTTTAACTAAAAAAAAAAAGACCATGTATAGTAAGTTTTTTTTAGCCGAAAAAAACCACCATGTATAGTAAGGCGTTTTTAGCCGAAAAAAACGACCATGTATAGTAAGGCGTTTTTAGACGAAAACAACGAACATGTACAATAAGGCGTTTTTAGCCGAAAAAAAACAACCGTGTGTAGGAAGGTGTTTTTAGCCGAAAAAACCCGACCATGTATAGTAAGGCGGTTTTAGCCGAAAAAAACCGACCATGTATAGTAAGGCGTTTTTAGCCGAAAAAAACCGACCATGTATAGTAAGGGGCGGCCCGGTAGTCCAGTGGTTAGCACGTCGGCTTCACAGTGCAGAGGTACCGGGTTCGATTCCAGCTCCGGCCTCCCTGTGTGGAGTTTGCATGTTCTCCCCGGGCCTGCGTGGGTTTCCTCCGGGTGCTCCGGTTTCCTCCCACATTCCAAAAACATGCATGTCAGGCTGATTGGACGCTCTAAATTGTCCCTAGGTGTGAGTGTGGGCGTGGATGGTTGTTCGTCTCTGTGTGCCCTGCGATTGGCTGGCAACTGATTCAGGGTGTCCCCCGCCTACTGCCCGGAGATGGCTGGGATAGGCTCCAGCACCCCCCGCGACCCTAGTGAGGATCAAGCGGTTCGGAAAATGGATGGATGTATAGTAAGGCGGTTTTTGCCGAAAAAAAACGACCATGTATAGTAAGGTGTTTTTAGCCGAAAAAACCCGACCATGTATATAGTAAGGCGGTTTTAGCCGAAAAAAACCGACCATGTATAGTAAGGCGTTTTAACTAAAAAAAAACGACCATGAACATTAAGGCGTTTTAACTAAAAAAAAAAAGACCATGTATAGTAAGTTTTTTTTAGCCGAAAAAAACCACCATGTATAGTAAGGCGTTTTTAGCCGAAAAAACCCGACCATGTATAGTAAGGTGGTTTTAGCTGAAAAAAACCGACCATGTATAGTAAGGCGTTTTTAGCCGAAAAAAACGACCATGTATAGTAAGGTGTTTTTAGCCGAAAAAAACCGACCATGTATAGTAAGGCGGTTTTAGCCGAAAAAAAAACGACCATGTATAGTAAGGCGTTTTAACAAAAAAAAAAACGACCATGTATACTAAGGTGTCTTGAGCCGAAAAAAACGACCATGTATAGTAAGGCGTTTTTAGACGAAAAAAACGACCATGTATAGTAAGGTGTTTTTAGCCGAAAAAACCCGACCATGTATATAGTAAGGCGGTTTTAGTCGAAAAAAACCGACCATGTATAGTAAGGCGTTTTTAGCCGAAAAAAAACAACCGTGTGTAGGAAGGTGTTTTTAGCCGAAAAAACCCGACCATGTATCGTAAGGCGGTTTTAGCCGAAAAAAACCGACCATGTATAGTAAGGCGTTTTTAGCCGAAAAAACCAACCATGTATATAGTAAGGCGGTTTTAGCCGAAAAAAACCGACCATGTATAGTAAGGCGTTTTAACTAAAAAAAAAAAGACCATGAACATTAAGGCGTTTTAACTAAAAAAAAAAAGACCATGTATAGGAAGTTTTTTTTAGCCGAAAAAAACCACCATGTATAGTAAGGCGTTTTTAGCCGAAAAAAACGACCATGTACAATAAGGCGTTTTTAGCCGAAAAAAACCAACCGTGTGTAGGAAGGTGTTTTTAGCCGAAAAAACCCGACCATGTATAGTAAGGCGGTTTTAGCTGAAAAAATCCGACCATGTATATAGTAAGGCGTTTTTAGCCGAAAAAAACGACCATGTATAGTAAGGTGTTTTTAGCCGAAAAAAACCGACCATGTATAGTAAGGCGGTTTTAGCCGAAAAAAAACGACCATGTATAGTAAGGTGTCTTGAGCCGAAAAAACGACCATGAACAGTAAGGCGTTTTAACAAAAAAAAAAAGACCATGTATAGTAAGTTTTTTTTAGCCGAAAAAAACGACCATGTATAGTAAGGCGTTTTTAGACGAAAAAAACGACCATGTATAGTAAGGTGTTTTTAGCCGAAAAAAACCGACCATGTATAGTAAGGCGGTTTTAGTCGAAAAAAACCGACCATGTATAGTAAGGCGTTTTTAGCCGAAAAAAAACAACCGTGTGTAGGAAGGTGTTTTTAGCCGAAAAAACCCGACCATGTATAGTAAGGCGGTTTTAGCCGAAAAAAACCGACCATGTATAGTAAGGCGTTTTTAGCCGAAAAAAACGACCATGTATAGTAAGGTGTTTTTAGCCGAAAAAAACCGACCATGTATAGTAAGGCAGTTTTTGCCGAAAAAACCCGACCATGTATATAGTAAGGCGGTTTTAGCCGAAAAAAACCGACCATGTATAGTAAGGCGTTTTAACTAAAAAAAAAAAGACCATGAACATTAAGGCGTTTTAACTAAAAAAAAAAAGACCATGTATAGTAAGTTTTTTTTAGCCGAAAAAAACCACCATGTATAGTAAGGCGTTTTTAGACGAAAACAACGAACATGTACAATAAGGCGTTTTTAGCCGAAAAAAAACAACCGTGTGTAGGAAGGTGTTTTTAGCCGAAAAACCCGACCATGTATAGTAAGGCGGTTTTAGCTGAAAAAAACCGACCATGTATAGTAAGGCGTTTTTAGCCGAAAAAAACGACCATGTATAGTAAGGTGTTTTTAGCCGAAAAAAACCGACCATGTATAGTAAGGCGGTTTTTGCCGAAAAAACCCGACCATGTATATAGTAAGGCGGTTTTAGCCGAAAAAAACCGACCATGTATAGTAAGGCGTTTTTAGACGAAAACAACGAACATGTACAATAAGGCGTTTTTAGCCGAAAAAAAACAACCGTGTGTAGGAAGGTGTTTTTAGCCGAAAAACCCGACCATGTATAGTAAGGCGGTTTTAGCTGAAAAAAACCGACCATGTATAGTAAGGCGTTTTTAGCCGAAAAAAACGACCATGTATAGTAAGGTGTTTTTAGCCGAAAACAACCGACCATGTATAGTAAGGCGGTTTTTGCCGAAAAAACCCGACCATGTATATAGTAAGGCGGTTTTAGCCGAAAAAAACCGACCATGTATAGTAAGGCGTTTTAACTAAAAAAAAAAAGACCATGAACATTAAGGCGTTTTAACTAAAAAAAAAAGACCATGTATAGTAAGTTTTTTTTAGCCGAAAAAAACCACCATGTATAGTAAGGCGTTTTTAGACGAAAACAACGAACATGTACAATAAGGCGTTTTTAGCCGAAAAAAAACAACCGTGTGTAGGAAGGTGTTTTTAGCCGAAAAAACCCGACCATGTATAGTAAGGCGGTTTTAGCTGAAAAAAACCACCATGTATACTAAGGTGTCTTGAGCCGAAAAAAACGACCATGAACAGTAAGGCGTTTTAACAAAAAAAAAAGACCATGTATAGTAAGTTTTTTTTAGCCGAAAAAAACGACCATGTATAGTAAGGCGTTTTTAGACGAAACCAATGACTATACATGGTCGAGGTGACTCCGCAATCAGATCAGCGTTCAATGTTAAGATTTATTCAACCAACCAGCTCCTCGTTACTGCATTACAATCATCGCGGCATCAAAAACATTTAATGAAACAAAACAAAACAAAAAAAGGCAGCAGCTCATCACATTCCAAACAATTCAAGGACACATTTTTGGGTTGGGAAGAGTTTTGCCCAAGATTCATTGTGACATCGAGTGCTGAATCGCGCGTACACACGCACGCTGCTACACACAAAACCTTCAAAAACACATCAACATCTTAGAGAGTTCATTCATTCTTAACCAACATGTTAGAAATCATCGAGTGTTCATTTAAAACTTCAAAAGTAATTTATTTACTACAGTTCACACTGCACATTCTTCATGTGAGATGTTTTTGTTGGGTAGTGTGCTGTGACATTTTTCGAATGTAAAACGTAACTCGGCTCAATAAAGGTTGAGTAAGTTGTATACTAAATAAAAGTTTCAGTGCCAAGGGGTCCAAGACAAAGCTGTGACGTAACAAGGACGAAAATAATTTGCCCTGGACAAGGTCAACTACGTTTGAATACATTCCTAATACTTGATCACAGCAACAAAAACAGCAAGAAAAAAGAAATAGTCACGACACTAAGAGCTGTGCATTAAGGCCACACTGAAAATTAAGAAATTACATGACAAGAAGCCTTAAGGGGCGCAGTACAAAATGCAGCCATCCACCTTTTAAACTGCATTTGTTGTTCAGCATGTCTGAGGACCCCAGACTGGTCGCCAGTCAATCACAAGGCACATTCTGTGGATAAACAAGAAATGACTCACCCATTCACACCTTTGTGCAATTTAGTGAAACCAACATGCATGTTTCCAACGACGGACCTCTGCGGCAGAGGCTGTATTCCTGTACATTGGTATTTGAATTTCACTTAATACAATACCATAATTGTCTGCCAAGACGCACAAGATGCTCTGCTCTATCACACAGCTGCAGTGTAGGATGACTTATTTGATGTCAGATTGTTTTGCCTTGAGTATCGTAGGCTGGTATCGGCAGCCTTCAGGAGACCCCGATACCTTGACATAAGGCCGGTATTGGCCCAATAATGATCCCTGGTGTCGTTAAAATTATTGCTCCGGTAAAACAGGTTGAATTTTGCCATTTTATTTCTTGGGAATAATTACATCTCTCACTGATTCTGAGAAGATAATAACTTTGATTTGAAAAATATATATATAATGGTGTATTAGGATGTTTTCATGTAAAGCGTATGAAAAATACATTCACGAGAGGGAAGTCAGCAAAGGTCGCACAGGGACATTGGCCCAAACATGCCGACATGTTTTCCACCCTAACCACTTTAATTTGCTTTCATGTGGCGTCTTCACACATTTCCCCCCCAAATAAACTCAGCCGTGATTTACATAACGTAATCGCACAATGCACAATGATTGCAGTTGTATGCATCCTAAATTTGGAATATGTGCTCAGCGCCCTCCTTTCAGCTGTGGCAATTCGGTACAATTGCCACTTCCTTTGTGTTACTATGACCAACGATGAGTCATCATGAGGCGAGGGGAAGAAAAAACCCCCAAAACGAAACGCCCTAATGTGCTGTGTGTTATCTGGACGACCGTGTCTCTCCCCTGTTTACATGACAACAGCGAAACATGGATGAGCTAGTGTGGCTAATGACACTTAATTGTGGCTAGGAGAATTTGATATGGTTTAGCCACATTGCTGAAAGGGTTTCATGACCCAGTAGAGGATGACAGAAAAAAAAAAAAAGACTGAATCAAAGTTCCATACAAAAATTTGGCCGTAATTTAAGTCGATTAAGTAGCAAAGGTGTCGGAAGAGTAGATTTATGAATGCACGTGTGCGGATGTCCTCAACTGTCCCAGTCTCCACTCTGTGCGTCCTCGTCTCCTTTGTCTTCGTCGTCGGAGTCGGCCGACACCTTCTTCATCCTCATCATGGCTGCTTTGATGCTGCGCTCCAGCTCGTTGTCTTGCCTGCCGCCGAGCATGTCGCAGGGAGCCGGAAGCACCTAAAAGTTGACAGCCAGTTAAATTTGAGAGAATTTTCTGAAGGGAATGCAAACCCGTATGAGCCCTCTCAGCTTCATTTCCTCCTTGCGCTGGTTTTCGGATGCATTTTGCTTTGAGTGTAACGTTTTGCAATGTTTTGCAATGTATTTCTATTTAGACTTCCCAGTAAACCGGAATGCGGCATCATCGGCTTCAAGCCGGATTTTAATTAAGACTCCGAGGTTCTCCAGCGGAGAACATCTGACCTTCTTCAAGGTGACCCCTTGTCGGATGGCCGACATCAGGCTGCTTCTCTGGTCCCCGAAGGCGGGAGGTATCGGGGGCGCGGGGGCCTTCCGAAGCCGGCTCTGTCCACGCCGCAGCGAGGCTAACACTTCATCCATGGGTCCTACAGCAACAATGCAGTTAGTCTTTTTGTTGACAAGCTTCATCCTCCACAACGGCAAAGACAAGAAGAAGCTGGAAGGCTGCGTTTTGGTGGTGGTGGTGAAATACCTCCTGTTTTCGAGATGAAAATGCTGTCATATTTTTGAGATACAAAGTCAACATTGAAGCCTTACCGATATTTTGTGTGAGTGTGTTCTTGGCTGCAAAAGGAGGTTCTTCTCGGTCACAGAGCGGCATGGGTTTATCCTCACGGGAAGTGCTGAATGATGATGGTGGTGGTGGTGGTGGACGAAGAGGAGGAAGGGGTGGTGGCGGTGGTGGTGGTGGGGGTGTAGAGGGTACAGTTGCGGTTTTTCCAGATAGAGGAGGTGGTGGTGAAGGGTAGATTTGGACTGGAACGTCTCGAGGCTGCGCTTTCACCGGAAGCGTTTTGCGCCTCGGTGCCGTGCGGATGGAGGGAAGCCCATCAGAGGAGGGAGGCGGGCCGAGGCTGATGATGGAGAGTGGCTGGGAGGGGCAAGACGACTCTGTGGGAGACCTCCGGGACTTTAGCACATACTGACCCGGTCGCTTCTTTGGGGAGAGGAGGAGAAGGACAAAGAGACAGATGGTGAAGACGGGAAGTTGCACAACTCTTTGTGTAGTTTTAACTTAGCTTCTAATTGCAGGAATGGATGAATTTAATTTGGCATCCACCAGCAAGTGAGATGTTTTGTGTTTTGAGTTAAGGGCATGAACCAAATTCAACTCTTAAGTCAAGGCACCGCTGTACCACAAGAATGACCACAGTGGGAAATGTCAAGTAAAATTGAAAAATAACAATGAAGCTGACGATTCAATTTTGATAATTTCTTACTCTCTACGACATTATGAACTAAGATAGCTGAAAGGGGGCGTGTCGTATCTACCCATTCATATCTGTGGTAATGACATCATGAGTAATCATAAGGTAGGTAGTAGCACAGTGCAATAGTTGATCTCTCTCTTTTATTGATTGTGCCAAAACCTAATTTTCTGAAACATGGGTCACTATGACTCATTTTGTGATGTCGGGTCGCATACAGTATCGAGTTTTTGTGCAAATGTTTGTGGAAGTGAGGCCATCCACATCAGAACTATTAATACACTTTTTGAATTGATAATGACAAACAACTGAAAGGCGGGTCTCTCCCTGATGCTTGCATCCAGAACATGAAATAAGGGATAACCTTCAAGAGGAAGCCTTGCAGAAGGGACAAAATAAGAGCAGGTTGAACCTCTTTGAAGGATCTTAATCTGTTGACAGTCTTCTCTCGCTCCTGGTCCACCCACTGCTTCCTCCTCTGCTCCTCCTCCTTCCTCTTCTCTCGTTTCTACAAACAACAGCAAGAGAGAGACAGAGAGAGAGAGAGAAGTTGAAGGCGACACTGCGGGGAGACAGACAGAATTCGATTGCGGCTCATTAGGAGCCTCTGCCGACGTGGGAGTATCTCTCTGACTGTCTCGTTGCCATGGCGACATACCAAGTGGACCTGATGATGCTGGGCGAAGACTCTGGATCTGTGCTCGGCTGTGAGCTGCTTCTGCTTGTGGGCCTCCACACATTGATCCTACATAAAACACACGCATCATGAAAAAAAAGTCTTTAGGTGCAGTTGTTGGAAGTCTTGTTTCATCACCGTTAGTTTGAACAGTGTGAATCAAGTCGACATGCGGTTTTCGCGAACGGCCTCAAAACGCTGTTCAGAACACTGCAGGACGTGTTTTTTCCATTGGGAGGTTGTTTACAAGTGCGAGGTTCAATCGCCTGATGTGTAGCAGGAAGTCACCAACTGTATTTTTATTTTTTGCGATTGTTCTGATTTAGTCGTTTTTGGCCACGGAGCTAGGTGGGCCACAGACAGGTAGGAAAAAAATTACAGGTAGCCGAGTGCCTCCTGCAATTTTTTTTCCTTTCCTTTTTATGATTGCCAGACCCAAACGTTTGCTGATTTTTTTTTTCTTTTAAATGCAGTAAGTTGTTATTATTTTAACATTACCACAGCAGATAAACATCATGACAACGTCACCCCCCCACCAAAAAGAAAACAAAACAAAACCAAAAAAAAGGGGTCAATTTTTTTCAGATTTTTCTCTCTGTTGTAATTTATATCACTATTGTTGAAAGCATTAAGAAATCAAAAAATAACTTATCATTGTTTAGGTTTTAATTAATCAACCAATTAATCAGTTATCAGAATTTGATTCTGCCAAATATCGGAATTGGACTTAAAAAAAAAAATCCTGATCTGCTGCGCCATATAAACTTTTATATATTGCGCCTCCCCCCAATTTTTTTTTTGGGGGGGATGCCAGAGGAGAGCGCAGTACCCGGCGAAAACCCACGCAGGCACCTCTCTACTGTGAGGCCGACGTGCTAACCAATCAACCATCGTGCGACCATGAAATATAAACAATTCCTTTTTTTTTCTTCTACAAAGTGGGTTGCGGGTTAGAAACTACAGAAAATTTGGAGGCATGCTGAGATGACAGTTGAGCACCAATGTCCTAGGTACCTATTACTACTTTTCTATTGGCCAGGGCTTCAGTGCCATCTTATGGAATTTTAGGATGTAACAGAAAGAGCCCCCCCCACCCCACACACACACACACCTCCAAAACAACCCGATGAGTACAACAAATAACTGTTTATCGGTTACACACACAAAAAAAAAAGGTTTCACTGAATAAAACATATGTGCTAAAAACATGACCACTTTATATAGTGAAAAAAACAAAATGCCCTTTCATGCCCAATGGTCATTTTAAAAAGTCAAAGCGATTCACTCGCGGCACCTTTTTGTTGCGCAGGTATGCTCGCCGAGCACAGATGTTGCCTCTCTTGGTCTCCAGGTTCTGGAGACGTTTTTTGAGCTGACGGATGGCTGGAGGCTCTGTGTGATGAAGTTCTGTGTGAATCATGCTGTGGAGCTCCTCTGGATCCTCGCAGACATCGTAATAGACCACCTCCTCCTTCAATTCTAAAACACATTCCAGGTCCAGTCAGCAATTTCCATCACAACCTTAGTTGACTAGAATCAACACGTGATTGCGAGGCTTGAGGTTGCTTTAAGCCCCGTTTCAGACTGTTGACAAAGGTAGCAAAATGTGCATTCTTGTGTCAGGGTTCGCCAAACGGTCGGCAGACGTTCGGCGGAAATTTTGCGACACGAAAAGTACAGGCAAACGTTTGGTGACCGTTGGCGACCTTGACCACACCCTGATGAACCTTGACAAGAACGCACTATTTGCTAACTTTGAAAACACCCACACTTGTTCGCAGCTCAGTAGGACGGGAGCTTCAGTCGAAGCAAGGCAGCCTCAATCTCATTTTCAAATCTATCATCTATCCAACCCACTTTTATGGAATAATTTGCACCTTAATATTGACACTTTTAATGAGGATACAGCACCAGAACTTATCCTCCATTCCTACTTTGGTCGTACTAAATGACAGTAGCTCACATTTTGACGTCCTCACATTATTCAAAGTATTTTCATTGACACAGTTTTCTGTTTGAATAAAATGTCATTTCAGTGCTGTCTCGTACAATAATGTATAATAATTTGCAAAAACATGAATGCTATATGCACTTTTTTCCAGGCACTGTATTTTTGCCGGGTGTGTTTTATAACAAATATGATAATTGTAAAACTCATCATGCAGATGAACCATTTCGGCTTTCAGGGGAGCAAAAATGCTTCTACACTTTAAGTGTTGGCAACAATGCAAAATAAATTAAGTCAAGTGATCGTGTCACTAATAACTAACTTTTTTTTTTTTTTTTTTTTTAACAGACGTTTGTGTGTTGAAATTGGGTTGAAGGGTCTGGCAGTTATGTCACTGGAGCATCTGGTACTATTATGCGCATTCAAATATGCGTTCTTGACTTCATCGTTTGACCTAAAAATGTGTCTGTTACTCATGTGCAGCACGAACACCTCTGATCTGACGCCGCAAGGTGTCTGTCTGAGTCACCAGCAGCTGCTCCTCGTTTTTCAGGATTTCAAACTTGGTGTTGTACAGTTCCAGTTGCGTTTCATAGAACTGCAACTCCAGCCGGTCTACGGTGTCCTGCTGTTGGTCTTGCTCGGGCGCTGAACCAGTGTCATCTGTCTGGCTCTGGTCTCTGCCATACAAGTTGACAAACTAGAACAAAACATAAAAGAAGGTAATGTCAGCTTCATGAATTATGCATGACCCATTCTGTTGATAAATGCATAAAAATCCCCTCCCCGCCAGTTGTCTGACCACTTTGCAAAAAAAAAAAGCGCAAGGATCTTTGTTTTCAAGTATTTTTTCCAGATTTCCTCAATCAGAAAAAGTTATAACACAGACGTTCGTAAATGAATATAGCTCTTGGATTGAACTCATTAGTCTGAATTTGATTCGTTTTTTTTCAGGCTTTTAAAAAAATAAGTATGTTTACATGGCAGCTCAATTCCGATTAAAATTTTTGGGGGCGGGGCGTAATGTTCGAGAGCCGACTGACATAATCCGTGAATCTGCAAAGTTGTTTTGACGAACAGTGTTGTGTCTATATTGGTCTTTTATTGAATCCCATTGGAAACGTGAATCATAAAGTTGACATACGTGGTGATGGTAATAATTCAACCACGCAGATGGCGTCATTTATTACGTGCGGTAATGATGTGATGTCATCCTAAGTAGACATCTCCATAAAATGAGGAGATTGAGGAGTGTCGTCTCATTTCGCCAAAATATTTCTATCTCCTCCCGCCTTGCTACTCTGGCAATATGACACACTTTCAAAGCGTGTTCATGTCGGCTGAGCTCTGCCACATACAAATGGAAACTGACTGGAAATCAGCCTCCAGCTTCGAGAGTGATTTGATTTGAGATGATGTGCTGCTCATTCCATGCACACGCACGCACACGGGCATCATGTTGTGAAATCAGCAGGTGCATTCAACAGAATCGCAATCGGTTATTTTGCCAGCGGTGATTGGGTGTAGGTGTTTTTCACTGATCTCATTAGCAAAAGAAAAAAACCCCCCACATACGCATAGTTGCAGACACAGCCAGCATCATCAAATTTGTAATTTAAAGAGTGTAGTGAGATGTTATGCAAGGTAAATGTGTGTACGCTCTGAATTTTTTTTCCTCAAACTCAGATTCAAACACCCAGCAGCAGCAGATAAGCTCTTTTTCAAAAATCTTTGATTATGGCATAACAAATACACAGCCATGTACTGAGACGACCGGTGCAGGCGCGCGCACACACACACACACACACACACACACACACACACACACACACACAAAGAGTCCTGAAGTCATATTTTGCCATACCAAAAACCTAAAAACGCAATACAGAGAGACACAAAAAAATGTACCCACAATCCAAAAACACACAAAAATTCTGTCTTACTCTCCCAGGCAGGTTTTGGAGATGCAGTAATGGGTTTTTTTGTGCTTCCGAGAGTCTTTTGTAAATAGATGAAAGGTCGTTTCATAACCGACGGGGACTATCAGGTGAAAGAGTGAGTGTGACCATCTCCAAAGCCTTGCCACAAGACAACAGAGCGGTGTTGATTCCACATGGACAGAATGTGCTAGAAATCCAGCCGCCCCACCCAAAATTTAGATCCATCGGCATGCTATTCATGCTAAACCAGTGAGCGTGATGTTCACCTCTTTTTTGATGCTGGCTTTCTTGCTGTTCAGACACATCTCAGTCGATCTCATGTGTTGCAGGGCTTCTTTGGCCAGGAGGAAGCGCAGTTTCTCCAGTCGGGGAGCTGCAGAAGCCCAGGCAGCGGCTCCAAAGCGATGCTTATCCTCCTCCATCTGCTTCACCATACCTGAACATGTACGGTATGTGCACGAGTCGGTTATGCATGTCTGCATCTGCACGACATCTCATTCCTCTACATTTGGTTGCGCTATACAAAATAATCGGCCTAATTTAATACAGTATAATATAATGAATACGGCCAAATCAGTAAGACTTGATAACATTGTAATGTTCCTTACATACTTGAATAAGGAGGCCAAACACTGATGAAAATTAAAACAAAAATAATATATATACACATATATAAAATTAAAAAATCTCTTTTGTTACCTACTTTATTTGTATGTGTTGCTGCTCCTTGTGTGTTTATAATTATTGTAACATTGATGCTGATTTCCATTAGCCTGCCGTCACTTGATTTTATGTTAGCAATGAAGATGCCTACTTTTTTTTGTCAGTTTTACAGCACACAAAGTGAAAAATAGCTTGAAGCAAGCACACTTTGTCTTGGTTGATTTCAAAAAGCCATTATGGAGCATCAAGTTGTAGGACATGACTGAATATTATGTGTATGAAGTTGCAATGGAACCAGGGACTGCAGTGATCTATTTGCTGCATGCGGCTGTAAAGTGAACAGAATTCAGCTTATTAATAATAAAGTGATTAAACACAATGAGTCACCAGCCAACGCCTTTGCAGTCTGCGCAAAGTAGGTGACTGTGATATCCTGAATGGACACGACTGCATCTTCCGCTTTGGCCCTCCACTCCTCCGCCTCCCCCTCCAGAGCTTCAATCCTCTTAGGACCCAAGTCATCAAACTCCAGGGACTTCTGCGGAAAACAGCAGTGTGGAACGTCAACTGTTCAAAGCTATTCTAACATGTATGAGAATGCGTTTTGGAAAACTGGTTTCAAACTGTCCGAGTGGCACAGTAGCTGCGGTGTAAGATAAAACTAGAAAATGGAGCTGCTGTTTCAATGAAATGCGATTTCCATAACATTCCAAGGCATTCCCAGTCCAGCCGGGAGACATAGTGTCTCCAGCATGACCTGGGCCATCCCCGGGGGCTCCTGCCGATGGGACATGCCCGGAACACCTCGACAGGGAAGGCATACAGGAGGCATCCTAACCAGATGCCCGAGCCACCTCATCTGGCTCCTCTCGACGTGGAGGAGCAGCGGCTTGATTCTGAGCCCCTCCCGGATGAGCAAGCTTTCTCACCGTATTTGTAAGGGAGAGCCTGGACCCCCTGCGAAGGAAACTCATTTTGGCCGATTGTCATTGGGATTTCCTTCTTTCAGTCACGACCCACAGCTCATGACCATAGGTTAGGGTAGAAACGTAGATCGCCTGGTAAATCGAGAGCTTCGCCTTTCACCTCAGCTCCTTCTTCACCGCGACAGACCAACAATATATCATTGCTTAATTGATGGATTTTAGCGTCTTTAATAAATGAAAGTGGAAGAATTAGGTCCTTCCATTTTTCTGAACGCAGCCCTCAAACTGAAAAATGTGGACACCCCCCTGGTCTTTTAACACCCTCCTTTGGTAGAAAGCAGATACTGCAGTCATGCAATGGAATAAGTCCTGTCAGTGGGTGCCACAGCACTAACGTCAACCCTTCAAGTGGCATGCTTTTATTTACCAGGATCTCCATTTTGTAGAGGCAAGCCAGCTCTCGCATGTCTCGAAAAGGCTGCAGCAGGTACTGAAAGAAGGCAGTGGCCTCAGTGAGCAGGTCCTGGTAGGCGTCATCCTCTTGTGCGTAGATAGCAAGCAGCGCGACCATCCGGTCCGCACCTCCGTGACTCTGCAGCAGCTGAGAGGGGACGCAATGTGTTGTTGAATTGTTGAATCATCCTATTTCACAAAGTTACAGTGCTATATGTCAATTATTACCTTTTGAATATGATGTTACATAATGACACTGGTGGATGCAGAGTGTGTGAGTAAGATTGGAAGGGAAGGAAGAGATCATACGTATAATTATTTAACCCTTATTTTACTCTTTTCTCAATCACTCTGCCTTGGTCAAACGCCACCCACAAGTGCGTGTGACGTCACGATCACCCAGTCAATAAAAGTTGTGAAAAGCGTGCTAAATCGAAGTTGTATGCATAATGAATGACTCTACCTGTCGTAGGTGACCCTTGGCCCTTGACATCTCGTCGTGCATGCTCTTTCTCTTCAACTCCTGGAGGTTCTCAAAGTAGTCATCCGAGTCGCGCTCATCCTGGTAGAATAGCGTGTCGAGCACTATTGTCCTCCCGCAAACGTCGATGGCGGTGCTGAAGTATTTTTCCAGCTTCCGACACGGCGCGTCCGACAGCCTCCGCTCGTCATCCGAACCGTACTTCCGACTCGGGAAAAGTAAATCCCATCCACTGCCGTCTTCGAACTCCGACAAGTCGGGAAAGCAAGGCGCCAAGACATCGCTGACACACATTAGCTGCTGATGGATGTGTTTTAAATTGCTCATCGAGAAGAGGCCGGCCCAGCTGCTTTGATGCTCCCCCGTCAAGCTAAATTCTTCTTTTCGCTTCCGCCGCTGTAATGTCCTGTTGTGGCAGGTGACCGCGAACTTACACTCGATTACGTTCCATTGGACGATAAAACCCAACTTAAACACCTCCGGTTCTTCGAAGATGTTACTTTTTATCGCCACCCATCCGTCCAAGCTGTCCGGGCGCTCACACTCAACGTTGCTCATCGTTGAAAATGTTTGGACACGGGCCTCCTCAAAACTGGGTCTCTGTTTACAACGTCCGCCATTTGCGTGACGTGAGATGCATTCAGAGACCACAAAGAAAATGGGATTTCACCAGCAAAGCTCATGGTCTCATCCAAGCGACTCGCAAACACAAAACGGCGTTGAAATAGCACTGCACATGAGTTTTCAGGACATAAATCATTAATGGTCATTTTTATCATTATTTGTAGTATTATTACTACGCCCACTTTTTGCCCTTCTAAATCTTCCACATTTCTCTACCCATTCAAAGTCAAAGCTACAAACTGTTAGGTCACATTTGACCCGTTTTGAACGTAATGTAATGCAATGTAATTTGCAGCAATCCCACACTTTGACCAATGTTACCCTCACATAAGATGAAATAAACCATTAATCACCGTTTTAAATCTCAGACTTATTACATTTGGGAAAAATCTGGAGCTAATAGCATGATATTCTGTGGCCAACTGTCACAATTGACTTTGAAGCTGGAAAATGGACAGCAGCCTATTTAAGTTTGGATTCATTCATTCATATGGGAGCTATTTATCAGATTTCCCAAACTAGAAATGACATATTCTACATACTCCACATCTCCTGATGGATTCAGACCCTGTCTAAATCCAAGTCTCACATGCTACTTTTCAACAATTCAATTATTAATTAATTAATTCAATAATTCACATGACCTGTCTACAATAAATGCATTCTCTATTTTGAAACTGAGATTAATGGAGGGAGGTGTCCAATTAGCAGCTATAATTTTTTTTTAAATTCTATATTTGTATTATATAGTGAGGCGGCCCGGTAGTCCAGTGGTTAGCACGTCGACTTCACAGTGCAGAGGTACCGGGTTCAATTCCGGCTCTGGCCTCCCTGTGTGGAGTTTGCATGTTCTCCCCGGGCCTGCGTGGGTTTTCTCCGGGTACTCCGGTTTCCTCCCACATTCCAAAAAAAAACATGCATGGCAGGCTGATTGAACTCTCTAAAATTGTCCCTAGGTGTGAATGTGAGCGTGGATGGTTGTTTGTCTCTGTGTGCCCTGCGATTGGCTGGCAACCGATTCAGGCTGTCCCCCGCCTACTGCCCGAAGACGGCTGGGATAGGCTCCAGCACCCCCCGCGACCCTAGTGAGGATTAAGCGGTTCGGAAAATGGATGGATATTATATAGTAGCAGGTATGCATGTTCAAGCAATATAGACACTAAGGATACGTTGTTAAGTTTCCGCATCTTGTTAACAGTTGTTGAAAAAGCACAAAAGGAATAACATGTGATATCAATAGATAAAAATGAGCCAGTGTAAGATTTTAGAAATTACGAGAGTCACTGAAGGCGTCATACCCCTCCAGTATTCGCGTTCAATTTTCAGTCACGTCTGGGGATTTCCACCTTGTGATGTCAGAATGAAACCGAATTTTAAAACCTTTAACCTCATTTTTTGTTGTAAATGTATACTGTATTCAATAAACAACATAGACGGTGTTGGCTTCTATTCTCAGGATGTTTGAGATATTTTTGACATTTGATCAGTGTGTGCCTGCTTCATCTATTTCCGTCACAGCTTCTGCGTGTGTTGCTGCTCTGCTCACAGTTAGTTTGTGCACGTTGGCCTGCAATGGTGGCGTAAAACCTGATTCCTAGCGGTGAATATTCCTCCATTTTTACATTCAGTCCGCATGCATTATCTTACTACAGTACTTTTGTTCAAAGTCTTATTCAGCATTTATTGCGTGTCACTCAGTGTTATAATGTCCTCCCACAGTCATTCGTCATGGATCTGTATGAGATCAGGGGAAGTAGATTGGATGTCATTGCAGAAGAAGCTGAATACCAGGAGTTGAATAGAGACATGGCCAGCCCTCTGAAGAAGTCCCCTGGAGTGAAGGATAGACATGATGATGTGTTTGGCAATGGTCGTATTGAGGTAGGAAGCTGAACTCATCTTCTAACTCTTCAGTTTAATGAGGCAGGAAAATGTTCCCAGTCAGATACAGTACAGGCATTGTAGTGTGCCGAACTGTCTTACTATCAGGCACAAAGAGTGTACTAGTAGCTACTCAAGCTGCTGGATATCAAATAAATGCTCAGGTGGCATTCCACACAATGTCACAAATTGAAAACACTGCTTTCTAGGATTAAAAGTCTGTCAGTCACTTTGTCGCACTGTTGACAGGTGTTGCCAGTCACAAACAGCAACACTTTTAAATGCCCATGTATTTCGAACTAATTAACTTGAATGAAGGAGTCATTTTAAGTTTGTTCAAACCCTTGTAGAGTGAAATCAACAGCACCAGGAATCAGTTGCAAGGGAAGGTGGCTGAGATGGAGAACTTTGCAGGACACCTGGAAGAAATTTTTCTCACTGTCGAGGTAAAATGTTTTCCTAAGAGCAAGAAAATCAGCCATCCATCCATCCATTTTCGAATCTGTTTATTCTCATGAGGGACGTGGGCGTGCTGGAGCCAATCCCAGCTGTCTTTGAGCTGTAGGCAGGGTACACCCTGAACCGGTGAGGCCGACGTGCTAACCAGTTGCCCACCGTGCCACCATGAAAATAATAAAAGATATGATTTCATTATATCTGTAAACAATAGGTGCCAAAGTACTTCGAGGTGGAAGAAAATTGATCAACAGTAGTCACAATTTGGGTTGTACTGCCAGATATAAACCCCAAAAGGTTTCATTTTTTTCAATTTCCTTACAAAATATAAATCCAGTGAAATTTGTAGGTGAATAAATAAATCCTGAGTGCATGACGTCAGGAGCTGTTGGTACGGAGAAGATAGCCAGACTGCTTCATCAGACAAAGCTGTGTCTTTTGCCACCCTGGAAGCATGTGTGACATCATGGTGAAAAGGTCTTGCCAAGTGTTAAAAGCTCTGCAAATGATACACCACGCAGGAGAATTTTGGCAGACGTGAGCAACACTTGGAGCATCACTACACAGATGTTCTTCAGACAATATCGCAGCGTTATGACGAGCGAGCAGCTAGATTGGAAGATGAAAAGAAGAGGAAGCTGGAGGCCCTTTACGCTCAGCTGCTGGCCTGTGGGCATGCGTTGGATGCCTCCAAGGAGCTCATAGAGGAGGCTAAGGAGGTTTATCGGAGCCAGGACAAAAGGGTTTTTCTCAAGGTATGAATCCATCCAGATTCAAATCTGTCTAGAGATTGCGCCACTAATCTTATCTATCCATGTTCATGTATTAACTCATCTCCATTTTCGTTTTATGACAGACAGTTGTTCCAACTCTTAAACGGTAAGCAAGACACCGCCCAGTGTAAATCCATTATCTGAAGTAGTCCGATTTGTATTTATTAATCGGGATAAATGGCAGAATTCAGCATTAGGTTTTTTTGGACTTCATCAGAATTGAGGAGTTTGCCAAAGAGGAGATGGACCTCACACTGGCAACAAATCTTGATTTTGAAACACCACTCGCTGATCTGTCAGATGTCAAAAGCATGATGGACTCCATCAACATCGTTCCAGGTTTGATTTACATTTTGGTTTTGCAGTTTCATAACTGTTAGGGATGTGGGCGGCATGGTGATTGACTGGTTAACATGTCCGCCTCACGGTGCAGAGGTCATGGGTTTGAATCCGGCCCAGGGGAGGGGACGCTAAACTGCACATAGGCTGATGGTCTCTGGCTGCAGGCTCCAAAGTACAAACTGCGGGGGATAATTTTTTTGTGGATCAGTAATGACTGAAATATTGTTGGCCGATCAAGTATTTTCCCATGGAAATTGGTGGCTGATCAATCGGCATGCCTCTAAATGTGTCATACTCGAAAAACACCGCAACCACTTAGCTGCACCCGTTTTGATTGCATGAGAGGGATAAATACAGTTCAGGAAATGCACCACACTTCTACGTCGCTGCATTCAGCCACAACACTAAACATAAACTTCAATCTAATCTTTGCTCATAAAGCACAATCAATACTAAACACTGTAGCCCAAAGCGGATATATACCGGTACTGTTAAAAAGTTATAGGTCAAATGAAGAAATAAACATCAGTCTAATATATCAATAATACTGAGAGGATGAAATAAATGCAATTTGCATGTCACGTGACTCATTAGTATAACAAGGTCTCAGATGTGAAACCTGCACCAATGGGTGGGCTCACTTTTGTTGCGTGTTATTTTGAGGAGACAGATAATGTACCCTCTTGTATCAGCTGAAAACTAACTACAGGTACACTACTTTACATTGTCGCAGAGTGTCATTTCTTCAGCATGGTCTAATGACAAGATATTTTGACAAACTTATGAGTGGGATTCATGTGAGATATTGTTTATAACTATGAAACACTGGCTGCCATGCCAAGTAAAGACCACGGGATGTCCACAGCTCCATCCGCCCCGGTCATCAACCCCCAAACGGCGAACTCGGCCACCCAGACATCCCTTCGTGTATGTTGGAGTCTGTTCTCCGACGACACAGTGGAGTTCTACGAGCTGTACTACAGACTGGTGCTGCAGAATGCGCCTCTGGACAGCACTACTGCCCCACAAGGTACGTCTGCATCTGTATCACAACACCATCTGCATTTGATGCCGTTTTTATTTTTCGAACCAGTTGTACCCATTGCTTTCGCGTCTAGTAAGGAAGGCAAAAGTGAAAGAGACCCACTGCACTGTGAAAGAGCTTCTGCCCGGTGCTCAATATGAGCTCTGGGTGACAGCCACCAACACAACAGGCATCAGCCCAGCCAGTGAGAAGGCCTTATACATGACAGGTAATTAACGAGAAGTCTGGTTCTGAAGTCATGAAGCACGATTACTATATTATTGTTGCTAAGTAGATTTTTATGGTATCTGTACTTGATATGAGTTCTGTATTTATTTTTCTTACATTTTACCGTTATTCCCGACATTTAAAATCAGATTATCTCCTGAAAATAGAATTTTTGTTTGTCCTCAGCCTTCCATGATTGATGCGGTCAGGGGGAATCAAAGCTAAATCTCTCATTTCTCCACAGTTCCATCTCCTCCAGTGATCAAGCAGAGACAGTGTTGCAGCAGCCCGGAGGCTGCTCTCATACGCTGGGAGTCGGGAAACCCCGACCCTGTTGACTCCTATACTGTGGAGCTGACCGAACTGAAAGGGTCAGACTGCAATGAGAAAGGGGTCACTGAGTAAGAGCACCTCATCACACTACATGATTTACAACAGAGCTTCCCAGTTGGGAGTTTTTATCTCCCATCTTTATCTTCAACTGGGATTTTTTTTTTTTTTTAAGCCTAGACTATTGCAGTATGTCAAGATAAAATTGTCGTAGTTTATTATTGGGAGTAACACCTCACAAAACTAATACACTTAAAGTCAGCCATGAATTTTTGATGCAACACACTACCATTAGGCAATATTTTTCTTAACATGCATCACATTGCATGTTAACTCCAGTGTGACCCGTGTTCTTACAGTACACCCAGTACACATGAAGTGGGACCTGAAAAATGTCCAGTCAGAACTCGCCAATTCTCCCTGACTCCCTAGGGCGGGGGTCGGCAACATGCGGCTCCAGAGCCACATGAGGCTCTTTAGCGACATCTAGTGGCTCCCTGGAGCTTTATAAAAATGTTTGAAAATGGAAAAAGATTTTGATAGTAGGCTAAAATAGCTCAAATAGATATAGATACATGTTGCAGCTCCGAAAAAGGAGAGCTGTGGTGTTAATTTTTTAAAACGTACACTTTATGCTTTTAAGTCTCGACAGACACGTCGGAATCCGACTCCGTGCCTTCTCTCTTCTCGTTCGACTTGAGAGGCGTTCAAAGACAGCCTCCAAAAAGGGGAATTTTTTATGATCACTTCACTGACACTAAGAAAAGCAAAAATAATGCACCAAAACAAAAAAATCAAGCGAGGAAATTACAAAATAAATTCTATGGGGGCGTTTGTGAACACACAACAAAGGAATGAATAACCTTCATTGTTTCCTTCATTGTAATTATAGAAGGCTTTTATTTTTTTTGCGGCTCCAGACATGTTTTTTTTGTCCTATATGGCTCTTTCAACATTTTGGGTTGCCGACCCCTGCCCTACGGTACAGTTCTTGAAGAACAGTTCCCCTGACTACAGAAATTAGCAGTATGTACCTGCTGTTAAATTTCTACTTTGGGCTTTTTTCTTCTTCTTCTTCAATGCTTTCATAAACACGGCAATGTTAGTGCTTGCAGAGGACACCAGAAGTCCCGTGGTTATTGGGTTGCTGAATCAAGATGCACTCTGTCCTAAAAAAAATCTATTCTTAGCCTCAGCTCTTATCCTCAACATTCTCCTTTGTTTATCTGGCGACTCCAGAGAAATTGCTACATATTTGACTGGTATCTATCTTTCATTGAGTCCAGAATGTTTTCTAGAGTGAAAAGTCGAATGCCAAGAAATGTTTTCAAACTGTGAGGTGGATATTTGATGAAAATGTCTGACCTATCCTATTGTCCTGATCAGGTCTGTAGTAGCAGTACCCACATGCCAGTGTTTGATTCAGCTTCAAGCAGGTCACTGTTACCTCATCTCAGTGAGAGCGGTCAATATCGGTGGGCCCAGCGACAGGAGTAAGGAAATGCGCATTTCCACCTCTGGTAAGAGGCAACACAGAGCGGTCTCTTCCTAATTGGTTCACTGTTCAGGCTACAGCCCAAGACTATCTGCAACTGTTTTGTTCTTCTGTTGGCAGGGACATTTTTCTATCTTCTCGAGGAGACTGCCCATCCGTGCCTGTCAATATCTGAGGATGGTTTCACTATTTTCTATGGAGATGAAGAGCTGCCAATCAGCGCTATGGCCTTAGATGATGACAACTTCACCAGGTAAACCAGAGAATGCAATTCTTGTCAAATGATGACAGGAACTGAAACTGAATTGAAATAATGCCAAATTAATTGAATTGTTGAAATATAGATGGGCAGACTTCAAATTGGATCTATCGGGAAATGTGGAAGGGCGAGATGAATTCACATCCCCATTGATTTGCGTCTGTCATTAAAATGTGGAAAAATTAAAGATGCACGAGTTTGCCAAATGTGTAATGTTCCCAAGATGTCCTCGATGAGCTCAACAGTTTGAAATTGTTTGAATTAGTGGAGAAATGCAAATAATGGTGGAAATGTTTGAAAAATCGATACAAATTTGGGAGCAGAACATGTGAATGCTCTTCAGCAGAACCATCAGATTTTTTTTAGATTTCCTTTTCAGTGATCATTCTTAACGTGTGTATCAGGTGTGTAGCAGTCCTTGGGGATCTGATTCCAGTGCGAGCTCGGCATTACTGGGAAGTGGAGGTGGATGACAGGACAGAGTTCAGGGTTGGAGTAGCATACGAGGACATTGAGAGAAATTCCTACCTGGGAGGCAACAACACCTCCTGGTGTATGAGACACATCCTCACTACTTCTAGGTACCAAGCGTATTAAATATCTAAGTGATGTTACAGGCTGTAAATAAATCAACCATCTTCTCTTTTTATTCCAGGCACAAGTACGAGTTTTTACACAATGGTCAGAGCCCTGACCTGAGGATCACAGTGAACCCAGTCCGAATAGGGTTGGCTTTGGACTATGACTGGGGCACTCTGTCCTTCTTCAATGTGGATCTGGAACAACACCTGCATACCTTCCAGTGTCAATTTCAGCGCTATGTCCAGCCGTGCTTTGGCCTGGACAGCCCAGGAGCTCTGACCATACACAATGGCATAGAGGCTCCAAAATATGCATTCGTAGAGCATCCTTAATCCCATTCAAAAAAATGACCCAGGTTAAATATAAGTCCTTTGTAGGCGTTTTTATTATAGTATTCCATGGGAACAGACATCCATCATTTTTCCGAGAGAAGAAAAAGCTCTAACGTCCATCTCTAAGTGAGCCGTATTCAATTCAGAACAAATAAAGCTGGCTGGTTTGTGGTCAACAAAAATAAAAATGCCACGCCGAATCAAAGTTCTGTTCATTTTAACACTTGTATGCACACATATTAAAAAAAAAGGAAAATCCACCAAAAGCACACTGTTAAAGTTGGTAGCCGGGGGATGCAATTTCCTTTGCTGGTACAGTAATTATGTTTTTTTTTTTTTTTAATTTCTCTGACGTTTGCTTCATCAAAATACCTACTTTCATATTGAATAAAATGCACTGCATTGTGTTTATGAAGTAGTCGGCGGAGATCTTCCACATTTCTCTGCTATTTGAAAATTCTTGAGTAATTGACAGTCCCCTCCAAAAACAGATGTTTTAATTGCCAATGTATGCCACATGATGGCGGCTTTGGCCCAAGCACAAAAACGGTGAATATGTGCGCGCTCAGCAAATTGCAGAGAATAGATTCCACAAAACTCTGCAAAGAGGTGAATTCGCAAGTAGCGAAACTTGCTATGGGGGATAAAACTGTCGATTTCTTTACTTTACATGACCTGCCTATATCAGGACTGAAAATATGCGTCTTCCATTCAAATGGAATCTGAAGAAACACATTGTCTCAAAGCAGTGTGTCAGAGTGTGAAAGTGGATTTTTCTTTTGGGGGAGATTCAAGTGCATCTCCGGAGGGGTCAAGAGTTACTGCTCTTACTGCTACGCGTCCTCTCCTCTTCCTCGTCAGAAGAGTCTCCGCCGTAGGGCACCAGCCCTGATGCATCCATCACCACTTTGGGCTTCTTCCCGCACACATCTCCAACAAGACCTGTTGGGGCACAGCATAAGAGGCAAACAGAAGGAAGGGGGGTGGGGGGAGAAGATGACCCAAAGGAAACCCATTGAAGAGCCCCATGTTAGCGGTGGTTTACAGTCGGTTTGATCCCCATTCAGCCAGGTCAGGACATTCATGCCAAGCAGGTCCGTGGACATGTGAAGAGAGAGAGAAAACAAGGGAAAGACAAAAAGACATATAGAAGAAGACAATGTTAGTGGCTTCCAAGCAACCGAGAAATATCTCACAGGTCTTCAACTCCTCCTCCATTCATCCACAGGGGTGTGGAGATGCCATTTCATTGAACAGATAATCTCTCAACAGACCAATTCATCAAGACGTCGCACATTCTTCTGGGTGGTAAAAGCACTCGTAAACAAATGCTGCATGTCATTTCGCCAAATTGAGTAAACAGCGGAAATCGAATGATTACACTGGCCAACAAATTTAAACAAAAAAGTCGACTTTCTAAAAAATATTTTTGCGCCGATTCCAGATCAACCCTCGTTTTTCCCTCTTGACCGCATCAGGCTTTCATATTACTACTACGAATAAGAATATTTTAAAGTACATAAGGATATTGTGAAATCAATATTATTGCAATTTTAACAATTCCGTAAAAAAATTCTCAGGAAATAAACATGATTTGAATTTGAAAAATGAACAGACTATTTATTGTGACCTAAACATTTCTAAGTGAGGCGCAAACATTTAAACTTAAGTGTTAGCATGAACTTGCTGAAACAAAAATAAAGCATTCTTCTTCTAACCAGTTATTTTACTCATGTGTAACCATACACGGCCGTGCCATTAATCCAAGCAACAGAAAGACCAATTCAGGCCCTCACCGATGATGTTTATGTTTTAATCAAAATCATGCTTATTTTGAAAGGAACTTGTTGAAATAAAAAAAAATGACGACCATCTCCCTTTCAAGGGATTTACCTCACACATCTTTTTGACTGACTTTTCAAACATTCAAAATTCAATGGTAGAGGCGACAGCTAGCCAGTTTTCTCAATTGGGCCACCTTGACATTCAAGAGTATACTAGGAATGCCACTGGAGAAAAGCGAAGGCTTTTGCCATCAGAAGTACGTGCAGCTTCAATGTGAAAAGGTCCATAAAGAGGTACGCTTCATCTCGCAGAATTGGGAGCAAAGAAACAGGTGCGTACCCGAAGATGCGTCACTGTTGGGCGGACTGCCTGGATCTTCGGTCGGCGTGTCACTCGTTCGCTTCAGCGGGCTAGAGGTGAGAGCAGCAAAGGGAGGCGGCGGGGGAGGCATGAGGATCCTAAAGAGTCGGACAGAAAATATGTTTTACAACCAGAGGTTGTTAAAGAGGAACTACGTGGAGAACTTAAAAAGGACAAACCTCTCTACTGCATTGTCTTGGATGACGGGGGAAGGAAATGTGGGCTGTCGAAGAGCAGGAGCCTCCTGAGAGTGGCTGGCAGGCTGAACAAAAGCCCAACATGTTTATCAAGGTCTATTTTGTCCATAGAAGCATACTTAAAAAAAAAAAAAATTACACCCCCCCAAAAAAATCTAATGTACGGTAACTCCTTAGAGCTAAAGTTTACTTAACCCAAATCTACGGTGAGGAATGGTGTGTCCTCTTCCTTATTTCAAGTGTACCTAGAATGGCCCATTTCGATTTATTGATCGAAGAAATGAAGCAATATTGTGAAGTTTGATGAATGTCCAGCGTTCCCATCTTTGTGTGTCGTCTTGCATTTCCCAGAACAGCATATCCGCAACCCCCCTGGTTAATTATAATGGCGACATGTTAAGGAATGGATGTGACATCACGTCATTGACTGGGCCGTCCCTGGCTTGCATCTACCAGTTCCTAATGAATGATACACCAGATCATTGCTGTCATATTGTCGTGGATAAAATGCGCATTCTGAGGAAAATCAAGAAGAAATGGACCAACAGGGATATACTGTATATTTGAGCCCAAAAGGTCCTTAGATTCAGAATCCATGAATGAAACAGAAAATCTATAAAGGCCAACTTTTAAATTCCCATCGAGTGGGATATGGACTTCCTGTAGCCGTTTCAAACATTGCTTGCCTGTGGAAGTAAATCTGTCTTGGTCATTTTTTTTCTTCTCGCACGGTGACCTTAATACACACCATAGTTGAAAAGGTATTCCCAACCTTAAAAGAAAATATAGTCTACTACCAGTAGGGGTCGCCCACTACGGCTTACTACACCTTCTCTGAGGCAGCTGTTGTGCACTGGCCTCATCTGACAGAGAGTCATGCTTCCTCACATTTTTTTTTGGGTGTTCAATGCATTTTAATGCCATTTAAGGCTTTCATTTTCACAAAATCAATTTATTGATACATGCATTTGGGTAATATGGTAAACAGGCTGTCACTTGTACAGCGCTTTTCTACCTCGGGTACTCAAAGCGCTTCACACTGTCTGTTGCCTCATTCATCTACTGATGATGCAACATCAGGAGCAATCGCGATTTGAGTATCTTGCTCAAGGACACTTGGACATGGTTGCAATGGCCAGGGATTCAACCAACAACCTCTGGGTTGGGAAACGACAGCTCTACCACTGAGCTGACATCAACGGAAATACAATACTTCTCGAATCATATTTTTATTTTTCACTAAGGGTTCGGTGGATCTGCAAATGAACTGGTGGGGTTCAGTAACTCTAACAAGGTTAAGAACCACTGGTGTAGATGTAACAGAATGGAAATGCAAGAAGCTTGAAATTCACATGGTCATGAAGGTCATTTTGTACATTTCGATCTCAAACTAAATAATCATGTTTTTTTTCCCCACAACCACCCAGCTCAGCTCTGCAACATCCATCATCCACATTCAGAGCGAGTGCAGGCATGACTCTTTACCTAACCTGTTTTTCCTCTGTGCCTTCATGGAGCTGCTGATTTGAACTTCCTGCGTCCGACTGAGCGTGTAAAGATCCTACAACGTCCACTGCATCACCGCCACCAACACCCTTTAACACAATATAATAACCCTTACATTTACATAATTCTTTCAAAGCTTTTGCCAAGAAAAGCTGGTGTTGTCATTTCAAAATCCTGACTATTAATAATGATACCTAATGACGTAGTTAACATCGGGCGTTGGCGTACTAAAAAACGCTTGCCTTAACCCATTTTGGGTAGCTGCTATACAAGTATACAATGGTTTGCAAAAGTATTTGGCCCCTTTGAACTTTGTGACCTTTTGCCACATATCAGGCTCCAAGCAAGGACATAAAATAGAATTTTGGTGGGGGGACACAGTTGTGAAGTGGAACGAAATTAATATATTTTTAACATTTTTTTAAGAAAAAAGAAACATTCTTAAAAGTGGACCGTGCAAAATATTTCAGCTCACCTGAGTTAATACTTTGTTGAAGCACCTTTTGCTGCGGTTACAGATGCAAGTCTTTTGGAGTGTGTCACTTTTGAGCATTTAGAGACTGAAATGTTTGCCCACTCTCCCTTGGAAAACAGCCCCAGCTCAGTAAGCTTTGACGATGAGCGTTTGTGCACAGCCGTTTTCTGCTCTTTCCGCAGATTCTCAATTGGATTCAGGTCTGGACTTTGACATGGCTTTTCCAACACCTGAGTATGTTTTTTTAAACCATTCGACTGTACATTTTGCTTTATGTTTAGGATCATTGTCTTGTTGCAAGGTAAACCTTTGTCTCAGATCTTTTACAGACTCCAATAGGTTTTCTTCCAAAACGGCCTTGTGCGGCTCGGTTCAACCTCCCATTAATTTTAATCTCCCCTGTCCCTGAAGAAAAGCAGCCACCATGGTTCAATTTTTGCGCACCTTTTGACTTATATCGACCAATAATTATTGGCCACCAATCAATTGGAGCATCCGTAGCAATTTACATGGTATTGTATTTATGAACAAATTTACAAAAAAGAATATAAAACTGCCATTAATTCAATGCAAACATAGAAAAAAATCTACATATATGGATACAGATCTTTCATTAAAATTAAATTATTGTGTTAGTAGAAATGATATATATCAAAAGTACTAGTGGTATTGGTTACTTGGTATCGGAGAGTATTCGAGAGTTGGGTATTCATACTGGCATCAGTCTGGAAAAAAAATAGCGAACATCCCTATTAAATATTAATAACAAAATGAAATAGTTAATGGTAACATGAGCAAATTTGTTATTTCATAAGTGGATGTCAAACCCGTAGCCCTTCCAAACAATCAGTACCAAAGAAGCAGCTCTCGATTTCAAAAAGGTCAGTGACCCCTGTTTTACGCACGACCAGTGCAGTTCAGTAGTGCTTTAAATGAACCGTTAGTTGATTGGGTTGATGACAGGCAAGTGTAAACAATGCACAGGAGTATTTTCAAAAATTGACCCATCAACAAGTATTCAAACTACCAAGGTTTGCACAAAAAAGCAGCGCTAACAACCAACTACAACATTTTGAATCGTTGTGATTACCTCCACAAGATATGGATTTGGCTTCCGTGGACACACCGGATACTGAACCATTGCCTGAGAAGATGGAGGGGTTGTCGACAAGTTAGAATGACTCTGGGGACCATTTGCATTACTCCAATAACCACCGGCTCCTGGGTAAGCTGAATAGGCTCCAGCATACCCATTGGCTGGGTAGTTATACCAGGAAGACTGGCTAGAGTAATTGCTATTAGGTGGAAATCCATGAGCTGCGTATGCTGAAAGGAAAGTATAGAATGTGGTGTTAACGGCATCCGTCACATACAGTACATCAGTAACAGGCTGTGACCAATCTAATGTTGGACCACTCACTAAAACACAGGATGTGGGAAGTGTCATGACAAGAGTGCAGCTATGGTAACGTCTAATATAGTTCTCAGTGTTCAGTCAAAACAGTGAAAGGAAACTCACGTTGAGTTGAGGCGGTGGCTGTGTAGGACGACTTTAACCGGGTGTGCTCGGCTCTCACCTGTAGGTGGAGGTCATAACAAGAGCAAATGAACAAACACTGCACAACACCAGAGTAAATGGACAGTTGAAATGTATTGTGGGTAGGTGCAGAGCACTCAGGACCTATCTCTGGAGATCAGGTGGTTCACACTACTACTGTTACTCTTGGAGGTATGTATCAGTGACAACTATATGCTTTGATAGCTTCACCTTCTTAAACCCCCGTACAGCTCTCATTCAGCTTCAGGCAAGTGGTCGACTTACAGTTTCCAACAGACTCTCTGCGAGTCGCTTGGCTGCCTCCAGTCCAGCTGCGTTTGGGTGGCTGTAACGTAAATGGCATCATTGTTAAAGCGCGACATTAGGCCAAAAAGGGACAATGTATCAAATGACTTGTTTTATATTGTTATGCGGTGGATAATGCGTTTTTGCAAACTTCACCCCCCCCCCAAAAAAGTAATAGCTATCCAAATGATATATTTCTAAGATGCCGCATTGCACCACGTGACCAACAAGTCAGTGACACATGCCGCACACGCATCCGAAATTGGTGCTGTGCGTAGATGCTGCGCGCATTCTCTTTCGAGATTGGTCTGTTTAATCACCTGCTACGGAGACATATTCAGCTTTCTTCAATTTTTACCAGCTTCTAAACAACAAGCGAAGCCACCAGTGGCATTCTTACCTTGCCCCTCGCTAAGCACACATACTCTAACTTGAATACCGGGTACATTGATTTCTTTGTGGCATTTCCATATAATTTTCTGTCTATGTTGAAAATGCCGCATTGCATGGCATACGGTTGTACCAATTAGCCTGGGAGCTGCTCTGAATGCACATTTCATCGGTAAAAATTTGATTATAGTTTTCTTCTGAGGTATCTCCCCAACTCTTCAATACCACTTTTTTTCCGACCCGTACCAGTATTCACTCTGAGTCATCACCAATACTGAGTACTGATACCTCTACTAATTTTGATAATTTAAGTAATTTAACAGAATGGCAAAATTTTTTTTGCAAAAACCTTACTTCTTGAAGACGATGATTCACCAATCTGCCAACTATTGCCAAGGGCGATTTACTCGATATCAGAGTTACATACATTATAGTTTTCTTCTGAGGTATCTCCCTAACTCTTCAATACCACTTTTTTTCCGACCCGTACCAGTATTCACTCTGAGTCATCACCAATACTGAGTACTGATACCTCTACTAATTTTGATAATTTAAGTAATTTAATTTAACAGAATGGCAAAATTTTTGTTTGCAAAAACCTTACTTCTAGAAGACGATGATTCACCAATCTGCCAACTATTGCCAAGGGCGATTTACTCGATATCAGAGTTACATACATTTTTGCCCCGGGTATCGGTGGCTGCTATCGGCAGCCTCCGCGAGGCCTTGATACCTTAAAATATGCCTGGCGTTGGCCCGATATCTGGTGTTTGTGCTCGCCCATCGCTAATAGAGGGCAAAAAAGTATATTACCTGATGTATACGTAAAGCGGTTCAAAAGACTCCCGTTTGGATGCTTGTTCAATGTAGCCGGAACCTTTGCCTCTGAGGAAGACTCGAGCTCCTGTTTCTGTCTGGATGTGACCCAAGTATGTTCCTCCGGGACCTTCGACCTTTTCATTTACGTTGAATGACGGCACAGACTGTTCCAGGCCCACAAAGATCTTTGTGTGAACAAAGTTCTATGAAGAAAGATTTTCATTGTCAATGCAGATTTTGGCCTGGTACAAGAATACATTTAACAAAATATGTTGTCGGCAGATGCAGTAACCCATGGCTCTCTTCTTTAGACCAAGGATCTTCTCTCTGCTATTTAATTTAGGAGGTGGGTATCAGAGAAGGCAACATAGTCTTCACTTGCCTCACTTTCTTTACCTCCATGCCTAAAGGAGAAGTCAAACCTATTTGTCTTTGTTTATTCCCAAAATATGTTCTGTGCTGCCCTAACACAGTCTTACGATTAATATTGCGATTGTGGGGTATGAGTTAATCAGGAAAATCCACCCCTACCTCAGGGGGCGACCACTGAAAATGACATCGCAGCTGCTGAGGGTTTGACCAATCACGGCTCAGCTTCAGAAAACAGGTGAGCCGTGATTGGTCATTTCCTGAATATTAACCAGAACGGCGCGTTTAGACTCGCGAAGGCACATAGAACATATTATTGTGAAGAAAATTTGTGTTGACTTCCCTGTGAAAGATCTTGACATTGAGCGAGAAAGGCCTTGCTCAATTCTGCCTACCCCTGGATGAGGAGCTGCTGGCCGATGCCCTTGACTCGGTGTTGAGTTGCTGTTGGCTGTTTGGATGATAGGGCGAGGAGGCTGAGGGTACAATGTGAGTGGGGGAATAATGGGCATTGGTTGACCTCCCGAAGCTGCAGATGCTCTCAACATATCCTCAGCGATGATCTCTTTGATTCTAGCGACAGCTTCTACGTTGGCAGAAAAATGATGGTAGAAATGTCACTTGCTAACAAACTTTGTGATATTTATTCTTTGAAGCTAAGAACCGAAGGGGAAAGGGTCCGGGGAATCGGCGCCACTTACTATTGACCTGCTCCTGTGTCTTTGCCTGGACATGCAAATACAAAGGTCTTTGTCTAAAAGGAGACAAATTAGACAGGTCATGGACAACGGGGAAGTTCTGTACCCTTCTGATCATTTTACATGACAGAACATAAGAATGTTGTGCTCAGGATGTCTCCGTGGGGACAGCTCAATTCTACTTCCTGCAAGATGCTGTTGTAACAACAGTCATTGTAAAGAGAAACAATGGCCGGACTAAATTGCGCAACGTACCTAGAAATCGAAGCAATGTTGGTTTAGCATGCTGCTTGTGATGACATCATTACTGTTAAATGTGGGCCACAACCACAGGTCGGTTCCTGTTTATCACCAGGGGATATTTTCCAGACCCGCTCGCAATAAGTGAAAATGCACCAAAGAGATGCGTTGGTGCGTTTGAATTTAGAAAACACACTTTTGAAACACAGTGTTTGAACACACAAAAGACTAATAAATCACATTGATAACATGTATAGTTCATATTGTCCGTATTGTTAAGTCTGTTGACAATAAATGTGAATCTGCAGCTGTGGCTCTCCATTCCCCACGTGCAAGAGCATTACATAGTCTCTCCAGCGTGTCCTGGGTCTTCCTCGGGGTCTCCTCCCGGTGGGACATGCCCGGAACACCTCACCAGGGAGGCGCTCAGGAGGCATCCGAATCAGATGCCCAAGCCACCTCATCTGGCTCCTCTCGATGTGGAGGAGAAGCGGCTCGACTCTGAGCCCCTCCCGGATGACCGAGCTTCTCACCTTATCTCTAAGGGAGAGCCCGGACACCCTGCGGAGAAATCTCATTTCAGCCGCTTGTATCCGGGATCTCGTTCTTTCGGTCACGACCCATAGCTCGTGACCATAGATGAGGGTTGGAACGTAGATCGACCGGTAAATTGAGAGCTTCGCCCTTTGGCTCAGCTCCTTCTTCACCACGACAGACCGATACAACGTCCGCATCACAGCAGACGCTGCACCGATCCGCCTGTCGATCTCCCGCTCCCTCCTGCCCCCACTCGTGAACAAGACCCCAAGATACTTAAACTCCTCCACTTGGGGCAAGATCTCCTCCCCGACCCGGAGGGGGCACTCCACCCTTTTCCGACTGAGGACCATGGTTTCAGATTTGGAGGTGCTGATTTTCATCCCAACCGCTTCACACTCGGCTGCGAAACGCTCCAGTGAGAGTTGGAGAGCCCTGCTTGAAGGAGCCAACAGTACCACATCATCTGCAAAAAGCAGAGAAGCAATACTGAGGGCACTAAAACGGACCCCCTCAACGCTTCGGCTGCGCCTAGAACTTCAGTCCATGAAAGTTATGAACAAAACCGGCGACAAAGGGCAGCCTTGGCGCAGTCCTACCCCTACTGGAAACGATTCCGACTTACTGCCGGCAATGCGAACCAAACTCTGACATCGGTGGTATAGTGACCGAACAGCCCGTATCAGGGGGTTCGGCACCCCATACCCACGAAGCACCCCCCACAGAACTCCCCGAGGGACACGGTCAAACGCCTTCTCCAAATCCACAAAACACATGTAGACTGGTTGGGCGAATTCCCACATACCCTCGAGGACCCTGCTAAGGGTGTAGAGCTGGTCCACTGTTCCACGGCCGGGACGAAAACCACACTGCTCCTCCTCAATCTGAGGCTCGACTTCCTGATGGACCCTCCTCTCCAGCACCCCTGAATAGACCTTACCAGGGAGGCTGAGGAGTGTGATCCCTCTGTAGTTGGAACACACCCTCCGGTCCCCCTTTTTAAAAAGAGGGACTACCACCCCGGTCTGCCAATCCAGAGGCACTCTCCCCGTTGACCACGCGATGTTGCAGAGGCGTGTCAACCAGGACAGCCCCACAACATCCAGAGCCTTGAGGAACTCCGGGCGGATCTCATCCACCCCCGGGGCCTTGCC
The DNA here is from genome assembly GCF_054856545.1 of Hippocampus guttulatus. Lineage (NCBI taxonomy): Eukaryota > Metazoa > Chordata > Actinopteri > Syngnathiformes > Syngnathidae > Hippocampus > Hippocampus guttulatus. Next base: position 11,338,689 of record NC_141263.1, read on the forward strand.
ACCGAGGAGCTTTTTAACCACATCGGTGACTTCAACCACAGAGATAGGAGAGCCCACCTCAGAGTCCCCAGGCTCTGCTTCCTCCAAGGAAGGCGTGTTGGTGGAGTTGAGGAGGTCTTCGAAGTACTCTGCCCACCGGTTCACAACGTCCCGAGTCGAAGTCAGCAGCGCCCCATCCCCACTGTACACAGTGTTAGTGGTGCACTGCTTCCCCCTCCCGAGACGTCGGATGGTGGACCAGAATTTCCTCGAAGCCGTCCGGAAGTCGGCTTCCATGGCCTCACCGAACTCTTCCCACGCTCTGGTTTTTGCCTCGGCGACCACCGAAGCTGCGTTCCGCTTGGCCAGTCGATACCCGCCAGCTGCCTCTGGGGTCCCACAGGCCATAAAAGCTCGATAGGACTCCTTCTTCAGCTTGACGGCATCCCTTACTGCTGGTGTCCACCAGCGAGTACGGGGGTTGCCGCCACGACAGGCACCAACCACCTTATGGCCACAACTCAGATTGGCCGCCTCAACAATAGAGGCACGGAAAAAGTATTTGTCCCATTCTATTCTAACGACCCAAAGTAGGGATGGGTGATTATGGAAAAAAAACTGTAATTGACACTTAATAAAATGATCGATTAAGGCCATATCTCACTGAGCAGCAAATGCTTGGGAGTGTTTATGGACGTAGGGGATGTTTTTTCGTCAGGGTTCTTTATAGGCTGCAAAGACATAAGCAAACAGTTTTTCTTGTCGGCATCAAATTTTGAACACATTCAAAATTTCCTCGCCTTACATAAAAAAAAAGTGCTGGCAGAGAAAAGTGAAATATATTTACAGGTATTTTTGTATTTATAGATAATTTCATAGTATGATTGCAATTCTGTAGGGTTTCTAGTTTTTGGTTCCATTTTAAAACACCACAGATTTACAGCTACATTTTTAGGTCACACCATCGCCTTCAATTGGAGTTGCTCCCTCATTGATAAACACATAAGGAATGCTGGTACAAGCTGCCAAGTTGAATGAATGCTGAATGTCCTATAATCTCAATTGTCTTTATTATCAAATTGTACATACCTTTAGGAGTTCAAGTTGTAAGTTGGGGATCATTATATAGAGGCACCTGTTTGCTGGTGTAATATGCTGCAGTTTACATATGATCTGATTTGTCCACTAAACGTGACTACTGTTGGTGATTGATCGACGAGCAAAATAATAAGTTTGTGGCAGCCTTTGTCGCCAGTGAATCACAGTTTTCAAAAGTAAGATTCTTTGGAAACTCTGCTTTGAATACAAAGATTGTGTATCTATATACATACCCGCCAGATTTTTCCCTTTCAACATCAGACATGAAATGTCCTCTGGTTGATACAACTGCCCCACTACACAGTCGAATCTGAAATCGTGAATCCAGAAATATATTAGCTCAAGTTAGAATCTATTTAAAGCATTTTCAAGTCCAATGCTTCCAATGTTCAACTTCCACAACCTCTGTTCACATACCTCCTCTTGGGTTTTGCCTTTCGTGAGAAGGTCTCTGCAATTTAGAGGCACATCATTTATGTCAACCTCAGTGACAACCAGCTCTTCTGTGGGGGGCAGCACGGGTGCACTTTGGGGTGTCTAGATGAGGTTTAAAAATAAATCATTCATGACTGGATGGAACCATGGCTTGCATTGTTTTGTTTTGTTTTTAAAATAAACAAGTACCAACCTTTGTCAACAACGGCGGGGGAGTCAAAAGTTTTCCTTTTGCCATCAACATGGCATTTATTTTAGCTGCCATGGCGGCAGCCATTTCAACCCCTCCCTGAGGCTCTGGCTTTTCCGCACCAGGCGCGATGCTTTCTTTTTGTTCTGTGAGAGGAAGTGAACTACTTAAACTGGATGCGCTGTTAACCGTTGAAACACAATGGGATATATTCCCACTGTCCCTTTGCTTTGATTGGGCTGGTTGATCCCATCGGCTGGTTAGACACCTGAAGAAGAGGAGGGGAAAAAACACACCCAGGGTCATATGGTTGCTTTTCCAGTTATCAAAGTTGGTTGAAGTGAGCCTGGCATGCAACATAAGCGTGGCACGGTCATGTTATTGATGTTGCCCCAATTTTGATGTTAAAATCTTGAATGTTCCGATCTCGATTTTGATACATTCATGAAATATCGCCCTGCCCTTTGAAATACCATTCCAAAATGGCTGTCTGACAGCTGTGAATCAATTTTCCTCGTTCACTCCTAAAGAGACGTTTAAAAGAATGACTCGTTTGTGCACGTCACAACACCAATGCAGCATCCTACCTGGATGTTGACATCTAAATTACTTACTTGCTAAGTAAATCAAGATGATGGAATACATCTTATTGACTTAGAGCTGGTGATGGGTTGGACAGAGGCCAAACTCCCATGCTACAACCCATGACATTGCCACAGCAAGTTTGACCTCCTCATCCATCCACCCAGCCATCCATTATCCTAGCCAATTATCCTCACAAGGGTCGCGGCCGTGCTGGAGTCTATCGCAGCTGTCTGCGGGAAGTAGGCCGGGTACACCCTGAACTTTTTTTATAGTCGGTGTCTTCAATTTGCCTGTTTTTTTCTATCAAAGCCCCATTTGAGTTGAGTATGATGTCTAATGAAAGAATCCGAAGTTTGAGCCTCCTAGCTCAAGCGGTTTTTGGGTTATGTCCCTTCAAAGTTAGATGCCATGTCCACTTTTGGGACCTGGTAATTGCACTACAAAATTTTGGACCATATTTGGAGGCCGCCCCGTTTTGTTTGACGGTAGTTACAGTCCAATAAATTGCTATATCAATGTATTGTGGCTCTTTCTATCAGAATATGCACTTAAAAATAGGTGTAGTATTTTTACATATACTACCCCTTAAAAAGTGGCTTTTTAAAATCACGCAAAACATTTTTTACATTTTGTTTTGTGTTGGTGGGGTTTATCATATTCACTGCCTCTGTATTTAGAGAGTTTCAAGGCACCCAGACCTCTGGTGTGGGTACAGGAGGTCTCAAAATATGGCTGTGAGACAAAATTAGCATTTTGGACCCCCTACTTCAGGCCACCGGAATGGTGTTTTATCTGTTAATACAGGGTTGGGCAAACTTTTTGGCTCGGGGGCCGACTTTTAAAATTTGACAGAAGGGCCAGGTCAGCACGAGCTATGGTACATTAATTTTTTTTTTTTAAAAACGCATTTGTTGACAGTCCATATCAAACATCAATAGAACAAAAGCATGAAAGTACTGTATTAATATACTTTTTTAAAATGACAACAGTGTTGTTGATGACCTATTATAGCCTGTGCATTGCTGCAGATTGGTTGTGATCAGACGAGTAGAAGTCGAGCGATACAGAGGTCCTAGGTGGTCGAAAAGACCCCCCCCCCAGTATTCTGCAACTTCAAGCCAATGCGCCACCTGGCGGTGAAATGCCTGTCATTACAAGTCCAATTGAAATGAACGCAATCATTCACATCAAACCTTAATTGTGGACCAACCTTCGGCGGGCCGGATTAAAAAGACCAACGGGCCGGATTCAGCCCGCGGGCGGTAATTTGCCCACCTCTGTGTTAATACCACCCACATATATTGACATAAAGGATGGACCATTTTCTATAAATGCGCTTTTACGATATATGACAGCTTTCCATGTATCTGACCCCAGCCACCTTAGTTGGATGATTTGAGTTACAGTTCAAATAGGAAAGAGAAAGGTTAAACCGAGACAATATTCCAAAGACGCATGCTGGTTGCTTTCCTATATATGCCTCAAACTCTAATATGGAAGTGTTTGTCTGCCCATCCATCCATCCATCCATGCATGTGTGAGAGACAGATCAATTTCATTAAAGCAAAGTACAAACAGTACAGAGAACAAGTAATACTTGACCCCTCAAAGGCACCAAATGCTTTATTTGAATGTAAAAATTGTGATACTCCACAAAAACTGGGGGTTAAAAAAGTGGATTTGCACCATCAAATTTTTTTGTTAGAAATCGGTCACACAGTTTCATACATATACTGCTGTTGCCCTGCAGTCAAGCAGAAAGTGATTGAGAACAACAACGATGACTTGCAAGTATTTAATTGCATCTTGTTTTGCATGTAAGGACTGCACGACTGTCCGTGTTTTATGTTATGTGTATTTATTTTACTTTATGTTAACTGTTTTGTTAAGCGCTTTGTTACAGCTGCCACTGTTATGAAAGCGCTATATAAATCAGCATGTATTGTATTGTAATATAATGGTTAAGTATTGGGCCTCTTTTGTGATCACATGGTCACATGATGGTAGCATTCATCTAAGACCTCATGAGACCATTTCTGTCACTTCCCGGTCGTAACTGACTTTTCCGGCAGCTGCCGTCAAACAGGCTGAGGCGGTGAAGGTGTGCCGGCAGCACGCAATGCTCTCGCGCTTTCGTTTACAAAGTTGGCAAAGAAACAAAGAAAAACTCAGTAATAGTAATATTCAGCATGACTAAGGGGATTTCAACTATGTTTGGTGCGTAGGTGCATGCAGCTGAGTGATGAAACTCAGCCAGGTGATTAAGGAGGAGCAGCAGACAAACAAATGGATACAGGCCAATCAGAAGTAGCTTAAGGCCCGACGAGCCAATGATCAGCACAGAGCCAAATAAAGCAGTGACAACGTCAGGCACGCCAGACAGCCAGACAGACAATGTAATGTCAAAACAGCTTCTGACTTCCAGATCAGAGTTCAGGGCAGTTACAGTCAAGCAACCAGGATGTTTGTCTTTGGAATATTGCCTCATTTTAGTCCTTCCCTTTCCTCTTTGAAAGATGCATTTGAACTGTAACTGAAAGAATTTAACTCAATTAGCTGGAGTTTGGTCAAATACAGGGAAGGGGTCATTTATCATAAAAATGGCATCGTGCAACAGCTGGGAAAGGGTTCGGCCTTTGTTATGTCAATATAACGGAGTGGTATTGGGTGTTAATATCACATTTAAATTTCTCAATTGATCATGGTAATTATGGGGATCTGTTTTTACTGCCAGAAACATAAATAGGCAGTCCAAACAACAGCTGATCTACTTTGTCATAAAATATCTAAAAATAGTACCAATATGCAAAGTTGAAGGAGGTGCATAATCAAACTTTTTATTGGCTCAAAATGTTAATTAAACATGACTGTTGATTGGGTAACATGATCATTCCCTTCATGTGCACGCATGATCAACTAGTAGCCTGAAGTAGGGGGTGCAAAAAGGTACCCCCACTTGCCTGAGGGCCCTGAAACTCTCTGAAGACATACCGGTATTAGAGTTCCTAATGATGATAAATTAGTTGCAACACCCCTTTTGAGCGAGGAGGCTCAAATTCCAGATTGTTTTAGAGGCTGGAAGTCCCGCAAGAGAGCAAGGCCAGCGCGCACTGTCCGGGCAGGGGCTCGAGCGGCAGACAATAAAGCCCGCGGGCCTCCCCGCGCACCAAACTTTTACCGGCCGACGTGGGGCCACCATTTAGGGTGATCCCGCCCGTTTCCCTCTTAACAGTTTCTTGCCCTGTCGCGAGTCTCTAAAGAACATTTAATGAGATTTTACGAGAATGACGAGACGGTACCTTACGAGCATTGCGCCCTAGAAGCCACTCTTCTGTGAAAACATCTACAAATAGCAATGGTGCTTTATCAATATTGTCGAAAGCTCGCTTTTATTTCGCTAAAAAATGTAACATAAAACCTTTGATCGTCGCAACCGGATATGTATTTTTAACCCCCACAAGGCAGTGAGAAGTAGAGGGAAGAAAAATAACTTTCCAGGATAACGCAAGCTTTTCCAAGACATTTGACTTTTTTCCCTTCATTTTCCAAGTGTTTTCTATGACTGGAAAATTGGTCAATCATTTTCCAGGACGCACGGGAACCCAGATTCATGTCTATTTCATTGTTTTGCGGGGAAGCGCGTGTAATCGTGTGTACTTTATTATGAGTCTCGGAAACAAACAACAGTAATAAAATCACCACCATAAATCCAAACGTACGAGAACCTGTATGGAAAAGTATTCTCAGTTTTATACGTCATGTTTTAAGAATGTGCAATTAAGTTACGTTATATTTTAGGCATCGTGGTTGTATCACACACGCAGCATGGGATTTCCTCAAATGCTAGCAGGCCACGAACACTCGTTAGCACTGCCGCGGGTCTAAACCATGATCATGATACATTAGCAAGTTGACTGACTTGGTTCATATTCCCTTTCCCTTCTATACGAAGGATAAAAGACACTTACGGTGTTTGCCCGGCCATTCCTGAAGACATAGCAGCACCACTACGTGAACCAGCATGAGAGTTATAAGAGTTTGCAACGATGCTGGACAACGGCCGCAGACATCGCAGACAACGTTGCCGGCGACTTGCTGTGACGTACTTCCTGTGACGCCAGCTTCATGAGCGTGAGCTGGCGGAAGTGAGATCCCTTAGGTTTTGTCATTACGTAACCTTCTCCAGTGGACCTCAACTTTTATTTACAAACCCTATGGTTGTGTTTGGAATCACCCCATATCCACGATAGACTGTAGTAGTGTCTCATATATTGTAGTGAGTTCACCATTTTTTCGTGCTGTTTAACTGTGCAGTCTGAATAGATTACCTATTTTTCCCGCCGTATCACAAAATGTATCTTGAAAAGTGATGAACAACCAATGGTCATTAGGAAAGCTCGTGTTAAGGATGAAGACAGGACCCTGCAGCAAACAGTGCCAACAGATGCCACAAGATGGCGGCAAAGCACTGCTAATGAGGCCCCTCAACTCACTTCAACTCAGTTCCTTGGCACCAAGATATCAAACGATGGAGCCAAAGCAAAACTTTGAGCAAATAGGTTCATTCATCCATCCATCCACACACACACACGCACACGCACTATGCGTCATGAATTGTGGAGATGCAGGGAACATTGCACCACTATGCATATGCGAAGTATTGCACCAATATAGAAAAAACCCCCAATATACGATACCGTACAGCAACACATCACACCACAGATGGACAGATTAATTAAAATATGTTATGTGTGTTCAGTTCTTTATGACAAAACAATATGTTACGTGTGTTCAGTTGTTATTTACAGAACTTTCACCAGCTGGCCTTGATCATGTATGTTTTAATTAGCAGACAGCGATACTGTACAATATTGTATCTGCAAACAGAAATCTAACATGGTAGAAATTTAGAGGATTGGTCCTGGCATTTCTCTTAACCTTGTTGCCTTGGGCAAACCGTTTTAAGTTCTATTTTGTTTGATGCTGTCTTTTTTGTTTGTTTTCAGAGCTTGTAACTATATTCCATTTTATTTACACATTGTATATACACGTTCAATTTTGTTTTCGAAGTAAATGGGGTATCCTATAAATCAAACACTTGAAGTGGTAGAGAAAACCCGAGCTCAGTTTTGGATTCTGCACCCAAAATTCAGTTTAAAACGGCTGTCAGATGTACCTCAACAAAAATTGTGCTGCCCAGTGTACTGATATTTTATTATTGATTGATATGAAGTCTTTTCCTTGTAGGCGCTCATTATAAAGATAAAGCTTTATGTTCATAATATTACCTATGTTGACCATATTACCAGTCAACATAAATTAAAGAAATCAAATTGTCCCACAGACTACAGACGGTTCTATTGGGAAAGCATTTTTACTTTCCGAGTATTGCATCACTTCACAATGGGACGCGAGTTGATCATGAATTCCAAGGCAACATCTGTGTTTCGTTCAACCAAGCTATTTGGAAAATCCCGTGGATGTGATCAAATCTTTTCCCATTAACATGAGATATGCCCACTCCTGTCTACCAGAGGGTATAAATATTAATGACTGGTGATTCTTAATTTAGCAGTGGTGCAGTTAGTTTACCAGCGGCAGATGTGCATTGGGCCATTCCTCTTTCACTGCAGATCTGGTGATCATCATTCAGTATTTAAAGTCTAAATCATGAGTGAAACATTTGTCCCATGTGTTTCAGCGGCAAAATTTGAGGTTTGCTTCCTGACAGCAACTTTGTCACAGAAATAACTTAGGGCAAATGATAACTGGAAAAGCAGTCACATGAGTGGGAAGAGGCACCGCCGTTGAATAATTACTTTTTATTTTTCATTGAACAGTTTCTATTTTTTTCCGTGCCCTCAGACCAAGATGTGAATCAGAAGGAAGAAACAAGACTTCTGATTGAGTGTACAGTTGTGTCATCAGAGAAAAAAAAAAAACTAACATACAAAGTAACCGCCTTCATACGACAAACAGTTATTTGTCGATGGCATTTATATACTGTTTAACAAGGAAATATTCTTCATCAGCAACAATCTTTTCAATGTATATCATTAGTAACCAAACTGAATCCACCTTTGAAGATGAATCTGCTCCCTGGGTCCGCGTGGAAGGATGCTGGAGACAAGTGGCCAGAATAGAATGACGTTGGGATTGAAATCAATGTGAGGCCGCTTCAAAACAGTGATAGACAGTTCTATGATGCACATCCTCCGTCATTAACCAACTCATTTTTCGATATACATGCTCTGTGTGACCACCAAATTCACAGGTATTCAGATCACTATAACGGTTGATCTCATTTGCTGCAAATCCAGTGTAAAAGTCTATAAAAATATTGAGATTTATTTGAACATAACCTGACTATGTTATAATAAAAACTCCAGATGTCTCTTGCAGTTGCACAGTGGGATGTACTGTATAAATATTGTATAAAATAAGGCAAGTCTTTTCAGTAGGATAAACCAGATACAAAAAAAATTATGTGAGGAAAAAAAAAATTTCAAGTCCAAATGGTTTTCACATATCTCTGCTGTTGTCAAATGTCAAGCAGTTTACAGCATGAAACCAGAGAGCCAGGCTTGTTGCAACAATGATTGCATCCACACGACAACTCCTGATGATCAAAAATAACAGCCTGTTCTCCAATGCAACAACCCAACCCGCCGACACGGAGACATTTTTAATATGGTTTACAGTGCAATACAAAAGTCTGGAACTGGTACTGTACTCTTGATAAGAAAATAAAATGGATAATAGTGAGTTCTATCTGAATTGATTAGCTTTGGCTTCCCCCCCCCCCCCCCCTCTCTATTTTCTTATTTCCCAACAAGTTCAATTAGGATATTTTAAATGGAAAATATGGTAAGTCTAAATAAGTGAGCATTCCAAATAGAATGTCATTGTTCAGCTATGATTGTTGCATTATTAGGGTTTTTGTCCACTCCCACATGCCAGTTACGGTATGCCACTTGGATGCATTTCTGTTGGGCACATGGAAATGCATGAGCAGTTATTGAGCAGAGAGGGGAAAAAAAAGTTCTTTCATATTTCAGCCTCCAGGAGCATAAGGAGCAGTCTTGCCTTACTGAGTGAATAAGGATGGAGGATGGAGGCGATTGTATGACCTGACTCGTATTGAACACCTTCATTTATTCGCACCACGTTTCCATTCTCTCCTCCAGTGTTGCTGGCTCATTCAGTAAACAAGCAGTTTCTCGTCAAACAGCAAGGCCAGTTTCACAGCCCCGTATGGTGCACACGGGACTGAAGCTTATCCACGAGGCCTGTCCGGGCCCCCCTTCTCATGTCATGACCAGCTACACTGCAAATGCCTGAGAGGCACGAGAAGTTCCAAAGGGTGCTGTCGTGTGTGCACGTCTGTTTTTTATTTCCACAGTTGTCCTCAGACAAGCTTGTAAGTGCCGGCGATATCAGCGCTGCAGCTGCCTGTCAGAACGTCACTGTGGAGGACTGTGTTTTCCGTACGCACCCACACAACACAAGCAGGGGGAATGCACCGCCTACTCTGGAGGCGGTCGCAGGCTATGCAGCTTTCGCTCATCTAGGCCTTTCCAGTACTTGAAGTTGTTGTCCAAGTGCTGCATAAGATTGGGGAAGTCTGCAAAAGCTGGAGACAGTTCAGAGAAATCGTTTATCATCAGTAATCAGATTTGCAGCTTTTCTTTCGAATTCATGTACAGTATTTCCCATCTGAAATTATTATCCAAGTATACAGTTCATCTCTGCATATTTGTGGTTTGGCATTTGCCAAACTCCCCTCTTTGTGATTTTGGGAGGGTGATGAAAACACACGTCTTCAATAATTGTGTTGTCAAGACAAAGCCCTGCACACAGTATGATACAACGGTCCCTTGAGATACAAGTTTAATTCCTTTGCAATTATCCTCATAATGAAAAACACATTTTTTCCAACTGAAATGAATGGAAATGCTAATCCAGTGAAGCCTCCGAAAAGTCCAGACAATTTTTTATGAGTTTTATTTCATGAGAAAAATATCACTCTATAATATTTGGACTTTATGGGAACATGCATTTTTACAGTTAAACAACAGGCATTTAGGGCCGTAATTTATGGACATTGTGCTGCTCCTTCCATTCATGGAGACAGCACTCCTTCGTAAAATGCAGCAAAATTAATAGTTCTCTACAGAGAATATTCATTATTTGTTAGTTAGCATACAGCAGTCAATCACAAGGTACACATAGACGCTATTCACACTCACACCTGGAGCAATTGAGAGCCTTCAACTGATAACATGTTTAGAACCAAATCACTTTACAGGGTCTTTACAAGTTTCCTCAATAATGGAAATGCACGCATTCCTCTCTTAATAAAGTCAACATGAATAATAGATTGTTCTAGTAATCACAGCCTTACCATCCCAAGCATCAAACATGTCCGTGATGAAGTAGTCTATAAAAGAAATCTGCGACTTTGGGATGCTACATGTGTTTCTGTCAAAGACAGGCATGACCACTGGAAGGCCTTGCCTCTTCTCTTCGTCTGTCTGTAACAAAGACGACAGTCATCATCCACCATCATCATCATCATCACACTGTTCTCACATGTTAAAATTATAACTCATCACACTTTCTTGGGATCATATTTTTCTCAGAAAACAGGGCAATTTCACAGTCCGGTTAAGACTACTGTAATTTTATGGCCAATTACAATGTCTATTCAATGAAACAAGGAATTAGAAAGGAGATGGAATCAAGTCACGCTTATGCAAGTCTTAAGTCGTAACCGCCGCGTCTCAAGCAAGTCACAAGGCAAGTCACGGAAAACTGTGCAGCGATTTCCAAGTATTTCGAAACTATTTCAACATTTACACAGAGCTTGAGCCAATGCCTGACTATCAGTTCCCCTGAACGTTGAATCATATCAGGCTAACTTGAGTCAACTACTGAATGCGTTCAAAAAAAGGCTAAGGAATTTACTGATCTTTACTGGACAGAGTAGTTCTTCAAACAAAAAAATTTGGTCAGCACACTTGTCATTTTTACAGATGAAAGTCCAAACAGCTCCCTCTGCGGGCGGACTTGATGATATGGTCACCGGTCAAACTGCACGAGAAAGCGTAGCAAGGGAGGTGTTTGACGGAGTGACAGACTAAGCCCCCAAAAGGGGCCATTCCTGGCATGAGTTTTTGTCAAGTGAAGTCACAAGTCATCAAAACAATGACTTGATTCGAACGAGTCCAAGTCATAATGACTAAAATTCCCATCCCTGTCTGAGAAACTCTGCATGAATTCAGGAGAGTATTGTTAACTCTCACAACAATATGTGAATAAAATGAGTTTCCTTCGAATGGTGCAAAAGATCATTCAAAATTGTTTGATATGGTCAGGGATATGAGATGAAAACGTAAAACAAAACAATGAAAATGGGAGAGATTTAAAAGGGAAGTCAACTCAAAAACTGTCTTTGCCATAATGCGTTCTAAGTGGGGCCACTAGTCTAAACATGTTATTCCGATTAATATTGTATTTGTGGAATATGAATTGAGCAGCGAAATCCACTACAGTGGACGTCCATTGTGTGCGTTGCTGTCGACAAAAACTGACATGACAGTTGCTCACCAATCACCTGTTTTCTGAAGATGAACCGTGATTGGTCATTACCTGAGCCCTGAGCAACTGCGATGACATTTTCAAATTTTCATCAAAATGGCCGCCCCCTGAGATGGATTAAAAAAAAAATGGTGAAATTTGTTGCTTAATTCATATTCCACAAAGGTAACATTAATCAGGATGCTGTGTTTACACTACTGGGACCGCATGGAAAATTTGGGAGTTGACTTCCCCTTTAACAAACTAAGAAATACAGTCAAACCAGATCACGGGTGCAGCTAACAGCAATCCCTCATTCAAAACATTGTCACACTACTGTTTATGTCACCTGTGCAAAATACTCCTCTGAAATGCGCCCAGCCCATTCTATACACAGCTCCAGAGGCCTGCATGGATTAGAGATGTCCGCACACTTAATCAGCATTCGCTTGACAAGGATGCGATTCTCGGGGGACGTCAAAATGCTTTTCACCGACTCTTCGTCATTATTACCCTGAAAACAGACAGATTATATGCATCAAATTAATGACAACATGTCACATGTACAAGATGTACACCCTCATTTGTTTCAACACTCACTGGTGCAAACCACATAGGCTTTGCGGTCTGACATCACAATTGCCCTACAAGGCTGAGTGTTCACACATAGAGCACAATCACCCTTTTGTCAAATCAGTTGAAAGGTCAAATCAAACAATGAAAAGTTTGATTTGCATTTGTTGCGTACATTTGAAAGAGAAAATAAGCCCTTTATCAGTTACCCGTATCATTCTTTCCTTAAAAAGACAAGACAAGCTTGAAAAGTCTGCGCAGGGCATTCCACACAAGGACGAGAAAGATGATACCAAGTTGTAGAATTCTCTCCTCGCACAGATATATGTGTCTATGGCGACACCAGATTACAAGTCAGATGAACCTCTATTTCTTAAACAGCATTATTTTAACTACTCGTGAGGTCATCTCACCCCGTTCTCCTCCAGGGCAGCCAGCGGCTTGTTGATGCTGTTGACAAATTTGTTGACATGTTCAAAGTGCTTGGTCATCTCGGTGGCAAGCACCATGTCAATGATTGCCTGGCGGAGTTGTCGATACTCATTCCTGGAGGTAGGGATAGGCAAAGATCACAGATTAGTATGGAAGTAACGCGGAAAGTGAGCAGTCCAATCTAACTTCAGTGACAGCGGCGATGAATGGATGCTTTGTTCACACGCCCTCCTTCCCCCTCTCACTGGGGAGTCGTGCACGTGAGCTATTATGCTTTGACTTGAATCATATTAAACCCGGATTAGGTATACAAACTCACAACACTTTAACAACCTGACAGCAGTACTGCATCAGAAAGTTTGGGTTGGAGCGGAATGAGCATATAGGCCATCACCTTATAATTTATTAACATCCAACATATTTGTATAATCCATTTCAAAAAGCTTAACTGAAAGTTAAAGCCATAAATTTACTATTTTTTTAATTCAATTGAACCCCAAATAAGGTTAAAATTTAAAGCACTTGTTTTGTATATCAATCCTGCATTTATTAACATAGAAAGTAATAAACATACTGGAATTGTTCCATCACTTCAACTTTCAAGTCAAAATGGATACCGCTCACCTCATTATAAGGCAGTCAAACCGTATGATTTCTCATGGGGTAAAAAATGAAACCTTTCATGATATAATGGGTTTTTGGAAAATAAACACCCGGGGTCACCATCTTTTTGAAAGCGAGAGGTACTTTGTGGTATTGATTAATGTGAAAGGCTAACATTTTGATGCCCAATAGCCCCAAATAACAAATTGCTCGAGTGACATAAGCATTATTGCGTAAATAATATAACCCCCTGGGTGTCCACTACATGCCTAAATACTGAGCTTCGGAAAAAAGAAATTAAAAAAAATCTACCCCTCCATGAGCCGTCACCCTACCATGGTGAAGGGGGTTGTGTGATGATCCTAGGAGCTAAGTTGTCTGGGGCTTTAAGCCACTGGCAGGGTCACCCATGGCAAACAGGTCCGAGGCAAGGGACCAGATAAAGCACGGCTCAAAAGACCCCTTATGATGAATACAATATACTGTATGGACATTGTTTCCCTTTGCCCCGACACAGGTCACCAGGGCCTCCCTCTGGAGCCAGGCCTGGAGGTGGGGCTCACTGGTGAGCACCTGGTGGCAGGGCCTCCACCCATGGGGCCCGGCCGGGCACAGCTTGAAAAAGCAACAGGGGTCTTCACCTGTGATAAGGGCCAAAAGGGTCGGTGCATAGCGAGCTGGGCAGCATCCAAAGACAGGGATCTTGGCAGTCCGATTTCTGGCTACAGAAACTAACTCGAGGGACTTGGAATGTCACTTCTCGGGGAGGGAAGGAGCCCTAGCATGTGCATGAGAGAGAGAATTCCGACTCGACATAGTTGGACTTGGCTCCACACACAGCTTGGGCTCTGGTACCAGACCTCTTGAGAGGAGTTGGACTCTGGTCCACTCTGGAGTTGCCCATGATGAGAGAGGTGCAGAGCGGGTGAGGGCATACTTCTTGCCCCCCGGCTGAGCAACTGTACATTGAGGGTCACAACAGTGGACGAAAGGGTAGACTCACTCTGCCTTCTGGTGGAGGGATGGGTCCTGACTATTGTTTGTGCCTATGCACCCACTCTTTTCACAAAAGAAGATTTCATATAAAGGTCAAGTTCATTGGGTGTTTTTTGTTGTTGTTTTTTTTTTTTTTGCAAAACCGAAATTAAACAAAAGGATATACAGTATGGGCGGCCCGGTAGTCCAGTGGTTAGCACGTCGGCTTCACAGTGCAGAGGTACCGGGTTCGATTCCAGCTCCGGCCTCCCTGTGTGGAGTTTGCATGTTCTCCCCGGGCCTGCGTGGGTTTTCTCCGGGTGCTCCGGTTTCCTCCCACATTCCAAAAACATGCATGTCAGGCTGATTGGACGCTCTAAATTGTCCCTAGGTGTGAGTGTGGGCGTGGATGGTTGTTCGTCTCTGTGTGCCCTGCGATTGGCTGGCAACTGATTCAGGGTGTCCCCCGCCTACTGCCCGGAGATGGCTGGGATAGGCTCCAGCACCCTCCGCGACCCTAGTGAGGATCAAGCGGTTCGGAAAATGGATGGATGGCTGGATATACAGTATGTGTACTAACCAGTGACAGTAACCACACGGTTACCCTCTGAAGGTGCTGTTATCTAACAACGTGACTAACCATGTTTTGAACAACGCATATTTAAATAGATAGTTTGCCAACAGTGGGTTAAGAATTGAACAGGCGGTTAGAGGTTTTACCAGTGGTTAAATTTAGAGAATTGAACAACTGGACGCAGATGTTAATTACCATATATTTTAATTTTGTGCTGTCAGTGTGCTCTGGCATACCTTTCAATGTTCTTAAATATGTTGCACTTATCATCTCGGGTTGTGATCTGGAAGGCGAGAGCTGCGTGGTGGCTCTCCAGTACAGCAGTGTCATTGTAGAGGATTGCCAGCTCGCTTCCCGCGTTGCACAGAAAGCTGTTCGTGCGGCCCGGGTGGTCCACGTCGTGTACGGTGGCAGCAATCAGGGCAGCCACTTCATCGATGGGATCTAAGCTTTGCTGTTACAGCAAGCCACATGAAAAGCAGAGGGAATATGAACACCGCATGTTACATTTGAGGAAATCCACTTGGCTGCTATCAAAACTAAAAGTGAACATGCAAATGTAATGCAAACATGCCACATCCTTCTATGAAGAGGCCACAGGTTGAATTGTTAACCAAGCATATCAATGGCGTCGGGCGGAATCCTTGTCGGCCTACCTCAAAAATCATCACTTTTCCCCAAAATGCCATGTTCACTCATTAACATTGTCTTGTCAAAAAGTGCAAATCATTTTCAACACATTAGATTGATCATTGATTTGTAAAAATAAAACCCACACGTATGAACTGACCAATAGTATATATTTATGAGAAAATTTGAAATGACCAAATTTCGATGTGATAAAACATGCTTATCGTGACATTTAATTATGGACTGCATTTGAAAGGAACACTGACCATCTTAAGAAAAAGGAGGTGATTCCTATTTCGCTTTCATTATGAATATTCATTCTGAATGTATAAAAAAAAAAAAAATCTGGTGTATATGAACCGATACAATCCATCCATTTTCCGATCCGCTTATTCTCACAAGGGTCGCGAGGGTGTGCTGAAGCCTATCTCAGGCGTCTTCGGGCAGTTGGCAGGGGGGACACCCTGCCAGCCAATCACATATATATATTTTATATTGTCCTGCAATGTTTTGGAAGAGCCCAAAGGGGGACTGGAGTTGAGAATTAGCATTAGTTATAGCCTTTGTATGCAACACACTAGCTGCAAGCTTGTAATTATGTTTGACTGCATTGTCCCTGTCGAATAAAGATTTATTATTCTCACTAATATTACCATACGGTGCTCATTTTGCAGGTTTGAGTCGAAGCAAAATAAGTACATAAATAAATACACTAATCAGTCGAATGACGGCTCATACCTCAAACACCTTGTAAATTGGGTCACTTGGACCTCAGGGCACCTCTGTAGAGTCAAAATGGATGCACGTATGGTTTTGAATGTTGATATTCTTTTGAACCATGATTTATCAAAAGTACTAAAAGAGTTGGGAATTAATTTATGACTTCAACCTGTAATGTTTGTGCAGCACCCACAGATCCAAGTTTTTAAAAACATCTGGTAAGGTAATTCTAGACTGTCATCTCGCCAAAGAAGGATCACATTAACGATCCTCGAGTGAATCAATTCAGTCAGAGCATGACCTCATAATGACCTCATCGCTTGGGCTAAACAGAAAGCTCACAAAGCTGCTTGCTTCACATTCCCTTAATAAGAAAACTCATCTTTCCCATTCCAATTTCAAACTCTTCACCTCAGTCAGAACATGTTAGAAACTATTTGCCATGTTCCAAGAATTCCCACATTGCCAATGCTCAACACTTTTCACAGTAAAATTCAAATATTTACATCACAGATTCCCAAATTTAAGACGCACTGTGTTTTACATGATGACCTTCCCCTTCACATTTCTTCACCAGTTGAAATCAGCCCGAACTTGAAAATGTTTGTTTCATTCAGGACATTTTAGGAAATGTTCCTATTCCTAATGTTTACCCATTTACCACCGACTTTCAAATTTCTAGACCGATTAGAACTTGCAGTAAATCTTTCAGTTAACTCATGACATACTGGTAACTATTGTATTCCTATTTTTCAAAAGACCCATTTAAAATAATAAAAGACATTGCCAACACATATTTTCCTTCTTCCACATTTCTTGACCAATTCCGACCATTCCAACTTCAAACTGTTTCGCTTTATTCGGGACATCTTTGAAAGTATTCTCACCAATACAATTCCCACATTTTCAAAATAAAACTCACAATCTTAGATGATTTTGTTTTTTAATTCACCTGCTCCTTTCACACTTGTTGACCATTTGAAAGCATTTCAAGTCTGATATTGATATATATTACCGGTACATTTCAATTCATTCCAGAGCATTTCAGTTCAGCCTCAGCTCTTCATCATTCAGAAACAATTCCCGCAGGAATTTAATTCTCTACTTTGCCGGGCATAACAAGGAGTGTTCGGTACCAGTTCTATTATGCCGTTAAAAATAGTGAACAAATATCTCAAACAAATGCTGTTCAGTTCTACACCAACTACCTAATGGTAAATATAAATGTGAAACCAACACTACGACTCTGACAGTGTCTGTGTCAAAAGTGAGCATTATCATTTTGGTCAAGACAGAATTCTAGATATCTGCTCTTGTACTGGAGCTCATGTGTGTTATGACTGTCGATCGTGCATTATCAATAATGGTCTCAGATTTGTGAATTTACCTTGACTCTCTCCTTGCACAGAAAATACGCGGTGGCGTGCAGGACATCGGCCGCATGGGAAGAGTTGTGGTAGGAGTTACTGGCGTGGTAGTTGGCTTCAATCACTTGTAGCCAGGAGCGCAAAGTGGCCTCCGGGCAGTTGAGGTACTCACAAACCCCAAAGCGGGAAAATATTTTCAAACCCAAGAAGGTCAAAGGCCTGGAAGGAGGAAATCCAGCATGGCAGTATTTGACCATTTCTCTGTATTCGAAACAAGGTCAGAAATAAAAACAGTTGTCTCACCGTTTCATGGTTGCAGCTTCTAAGTTGAAAATGTCAAAATCCCAAGAGTCCTCACTCTCCATGGTCTGAGCTATACGAGGGGGGATGTCGTTTAGGGAAAGAGGAGTGGCCAGGTGACTGGGGATGTGATGGGGCTCTAAATGACAAGGAAGATTTAAAAATAAATAAACAAACATATCGACTGCTCTTGTGTCCTGCCCAGGAAAACAGACTCAAATCAAATAATGAGCTCCCCTCGAAATGACATTGACTTATTTATTAATTGCAACTCACGTTTTGTGGAAAAGATGTATTCGTTTCCTGACAACCTCCGTAAACCATCCTGCAAATCGTGAAAAAGGAGATGGAATTAGCCAGAATGTACTCTACGCAGAATTAATAAAATACTTTCAATGGTAATTTTTCACTTTTTGGAGGGAAACTGGAACTTCTCAAATATACTGACCCATGGGAAAACATGTCATACTGCGACATAAATTACACAGAATACATAATGAATATTACCTCTATGATAACAAGCTCTATTAATGGAAAAGTGAAGCTAAAATATTTAAGGCATAAAGCTTTATTCTATAGTTTTGTATTTTTTGTTATTTATTATTATTATTATTTATTGTAGTTTATTCAAGCATATAAATGGTATCACTTGTCTTTATTGAAGTCCCTGTAAAGTGAAAAAAAATGTCTTAAAATTTGACACACATACGCACACCACAAAGAGGAATGTGGTGAACAACCTTAACAAAGTTGAATGATAAAGAAAACCATAAAGTATACAGAAAAAATGAGGCTTCAAAATTGTAAAAATTCAAGTAATTCTCTCCGCTCTTCAACGCTGTGTGGGCGTGTCTGCTGAATGCTTTGAAGCCACGCCCCACTCATCTGTCAGTCAAATGCTGCTGTTACAACCTGGAAAAATGGATGCTACTTTTTCGTATGCCGACACATAGCTATAAGTTTCAGACACAAAAATACTGTTTATCCGCTTAAAGCCTGTGGTGGCCGGATTATATCCCCACAACGAGGCGCTCTAAAGTGACCATGCCACTGCCAAGGCCCTGTCCACACTCTCGCTGCCTGAAATCTGTATGTCGCACTTGTGCCTGATAACCGCTGATGTCAACACACGTGCTGAATTTCTTGTACAGTGGGTGACTCATGCTCGGTCCCTGTTTTATCCACATTCCAAAAATCAGGAAAACTGAAATGCTGAAAACCACCTGAACGCTATAGCTCGACAACTAAGTACTGTACAAATCTCGGTGTTTGCGCATTTTTTCCGGCAATCATCTTCAAACATGTATAACGTATTTAGAAATAAATCTTTGAATTACCTTGACAGAGTCCTTAAATGTAACACACCCACTGTATGGCACTGCTATACTATGGCAATGTCGGACTTGAAATATCACTACGGTATCCAAGATATGTCCTCAAGCCATGTCATGACATCAAAACATATTCCACCTCATGTCACCTTTGTATTAAAAGACATAACAGCGACCCGCCAGACTTCTCGTTCCGTCTCCCCCATGTTCGTCTCGTCTTTGTCCTTCTGAACGGGTTGTAACTGGGAAGTAAATCCCTTGTGTGCTTCTTGCCTACATGGCCAATAAATCTGATTCTGACATACTGATATGCAGTCGGTATATTTTAGGCTAAGTACGTTGGCGAGAGAAATGTTTACTTGACAAGTGAAAAAGGAAGAGGAGACTAGCTCATCTTTGACCTGAGCATTGTCTCACGGTAGCCCTGCCTCCGAACACACTCGCTATTTTAAGACTTTCTCATCAGAAAGATGACAACTCCTCTCGAAATGTTTGCCGGGTCCTTTGAGTTCAGTGTCACCGGAACAAGGCCTACAGTTGAAATGACACCGGAGCACGACGTATTCTAATACAACCGCCCGGAAATAAGCATATCATATAAAACGTCCATCCATTCAAGACCATGAATTTATATTGGTTTTTATCAGCCGCTTTCACAGAACACATCTTTTACAGGGAGGGTGAAATGTATGTGTAACCCCTCCCATCCCCTTCTGAATCCACATTGTACATTTCCGAGTTAAGTCATGCTTATTCATCGGATGCGAAGAAGAACAGGATGTTTCCAAGCCTGCACGGGCGAGAGAAGCGAGGTACATGTGCAGCAGGGACAGAGAGAAAGGAGGGGGAGGATTTGGTGAGTGGAAGAGAGGGCGGGCTTTTCTCTTCAGCCTCCAGGAGCACAAAGGACAATCTAACGCTTCCTGGTGGGTTGTTGCCAAGACTGCCAATTTGGCACTTGGCCTACTTCTGAATTTCACCATCGCTTTCTCGTAATGTCACTCAGTGACTCTTTTTCCGGATCTTTCTGCGCCTCAACGGTGAAACTGTTTTTCTCCAACCTTGTCAAAACTATTCGCATGAAGTCAGATGTGCAAAAATGTTTGGAAATGCTGTCATTTGCATTGCAGCCCTGGAGTCGGCAAAGGCCCATTGCAAAGAAACACCAAAGGCTTGATTGACTCCACAAAACCTGCAAAATATGAGGAGAAATAGAAGTAAACACTGTAGATTAAACTAGCACATAAAATGTGATTTATCACAACTGAGAACAATTGCGGGTGTTGTTTTTGAATTTAAATACCGAATCGTAAAGGCAGATGGTTATTGTGGCATGGAGCAAGTGAAGGCAAAATGAGGGGCGATGGGAACAACCGATCATTTCGTCTCATTGAAAGAGTTTCGAAATGTCAGAAACCAAAATTATTTAGAAAGCAATCGTGGGGCTGACTTGCAGATTTGAATCACAGATTTGCACATTTGAAAAACAAAACATTGTAAGGTTCAATGGTAGGCAGAGACAAAAAAATCCCACGTTTTCGGGAGGCGTATATTCAAACAAAACCTGCCTTTTCTTTAATATCTGCCTTCGCATTGAAGAGATGATCAAATTCAACCTGTTCTTTATTCAAACAGGGAGTTGACAATCCGACATCATTAGCACCCACGTGCTTTAAACGTGCAGGTTGTGTGTTATTCAAAAGGGCTCATAACCATCGCGGCGCAATATCCAGTGTCAGTTTCCCAATCTCGCTAAAATCTCAATTTCCACCACTTCAAACTTCCTTTTGCACTCGCAGTGCTCTTCCAAAGTGGCCAAAGTGCAAAACAACAACAACAAAAAAAGGATGGTCTCCACCGTTGCAAATTGTTCCACAATCTTAGAAGCTCATCTGCAAGATTCCCACCAACAGCACATGCTATCTGTTCAGCGTGAACATCCAATTCAGCGCCCGCTATGTGGAATTTTGCTCAATCAGGCTCTTCTCGCCAGACTTGCGTCATACCCTGAATGGATCACCAGTAAAATGGTGAAAAGTCATTTCAAGAAAAGGTTTGCACACTCTAAAGCAGTGTATCCCAAACGGGTCCGTTCGGTCAAGTTGTACGCTATTTCACTGATTGTCAAACAGGCATACACTTTTTGTCAACTGGGTTTTTGTCATAAGTTTATGAATGTTACGTTCTATTGAACCATGTAGCGTACAGTTAAAGCAATTCTGTATAAAATGAAGACTTCTTGGTTTGAGAGCAAGCACATTCAGCATTTCGGTCTTGTTAGGCCTACAGGAGCAGCGCTTACAGTCATAAGTCCGCCAACAAGGTCATTCGTGTGAGGGTCTTCGTCTTTTGTGCCCAGCTGTGGGGAGTAGAGCTCCGTGGTCCTTAAGATCTCAAGTACCCGATCCAAGGCCTCTGCCACAGGCATGGGGCTGCTCTCCTGTGCTGCGTTGATGATGTTTATGACCTGGAGGATGAAATAAGTGTCATTAAAATGAAGAGAAATGTCATTCATCTCTTTCAGACATTTTTTGGAGCTCCATGCCTCCAAAAAAAAAAAAAAAGTGAAGTTCTTTCATAAAGAAAAGTATTGTAAATAAAAAAACAAAACAAAAGCCATAATAAATAGAATTTAAAGACAAACCGGTGTAATGAAGCATAACTGAGCTGAAAGTGACACGCATACTGGAATATTTGTATGGTGGCATGTGCCTTTGAGGGCTTAGTGAGGGACATGAGTTCTGACTCCAGCTCCGGTTGGCCATTTCCCATTGAGTTAGCCCAGTGTGAGCATCGTTTCCATGCTGCTTGTGAGTGTTTTGACTTTGGATTTGTGGCCTTGACTTGATGTCCTGCTTGAGAAACGAAAAAAAGTGCTTCGGCGACTGTCACTCTCCTTTTTTTTTTCCTCTTCACGTGGGCGACAGCATAACTGGAACTTCCTCGTAAATGAACATTTGTCGCACAACACAGCAAAAACAAACGAAAACAAGGTCATGGCTCACAACTTGAAAAACGTCAAATTTAAGGCACTCGTAAGTCTGGCTACTGCTGTAAATTTGCATAACTCAACCAATATTGCGGACAAAAGCTGGCAGTGGGAATTATCAGAGGTGTCTCTCGGGACACGGATCATCCTGGCCTCATGGATGACTACTTTAATTTGAAGTGGAGCAAAACAATGTAAAATGTAATCTTACATTGGTTTCCTATGGCAGGGCCTCCCGCGCACCCACGCACAGTAGTAGGCTACTATCTAACTGCGCTTTATTCTGGAGAGGATGATGCCCACAGGGACTGCCTACACAGTCAAACGATACAGCAGAGAAACTGTAGCATGTCATATGACCCATCTCTGGGGACTTTCTCTGTTTCCTTCCATCCTGCAGACTACATCAAGCACAGAAACAGCGGGTCAGCCCGGTGCGGCATGCTTTCGTGTGCATGAAATGTAGCATTTTATCACCATCCCCTCTTGACATGCTTGCCTGACCTCTAGAAAATTGGATCTATTTCTGGTGGATGTACAAAAAGGGCTCGTGGCGGTGATGGTGGTTTTTATAATCGCAGTGTTGTCATGAGATTCGAAGCATCTGCACACACTGCACACAGATGTCTGAGTCTGAGGCAGCACCTTAGTGATGGGAGCCTCGATCGTCATGGAGTGGATTCGGGCCATTGAGGAGTGCCTTCGCTGTGAGCTCCCTGTCAAATAAAGAAATACAGAAATCAAAATGAGTCATCATATAACCAACTTTTTTGATACCCATGCACTCGGGATGAGTCAAATCAAACAAAACTCGCCTTTTAAAAAAAATATCTGGCATCCCCCAAAGTATTGAAGAAATTCTCGAATAGAACTTTTTCTTTCGTCAAACAGGGAGTTGACAATCCGCCATCCATTGCACACAATTTATTTATGCAAGTGCAAGCTGTGTGTGACTCAAAAGGGCTCATAAACATTGCGGCGCAATATCCAGTGTGAGTTTGCCTCTTCCGCTAACACGTTCATTTCCATCACTTCAAACTTCATTTTGCACTCGCAGTGCTTTTCCAAAGTGTCGATGGCGGAAGTGCCAAAAATAGGGTCGTCTCCACCGTTGCCAATTGTGCCACAATCTTAGTAGCTCATCTGTAACATTCCCACCAACAACGCATGCCATCTGTTAAGAACGAACATGCAATTCAGCGCCCGCGATGTGGAATTTTGATAAATCAGGCCCTTTTAGCGAGAGCCTTCTAATGAGAGTGTTTATGTGCTCCTAATCAACACTTGATTCAAACAGACAACTGGGGAGCGTGTTAGCTTCCATCCATCACTCTCACCGTCGCTCCCCCGAGACGTCGTGGATCTCACGTCCAGAGAGCCTTTCCTCCGGTCTTTGTGCTTACTGGATTGGATGTCTAGGGAGAGAGAGAAAACAACATCTTAAGTAACGATGCACAACCAACTTTTATAAATCAAGCCATCCCCCACCCCTCCACTACAAAAAGGTGACTTTGATTGCGGTGACCCGTTGAAACCTTCTTAGTCAGTCATTCTGCATGTTATTAGTAAAATCTATGCATTCACTTATTTCATATCCAGTTCAAAGTGTGCGATATTTGACAATAAAGTCGTATTCAGTTCAATTCAATATTTTTTCTCATGGACTTCAATGACATCCACAAGTCCCAGGAAATCCCCTGCTCCATGATTTACAGTCAGCCTCAAAATTCAAAGAATCACGCCTCTCTGGTGCTTCTACACTTATTCCCAAGATACGCATGGTGGGTACGGCAGAAGTCAGAACTGCACAAAAAAAGACATGCGAACGAGAGGAAATAAGCCCGAAAAGAATCAGTCAAGCGTATTATTCAATGACATTGACTATTTTGTGTTTACTGGAACACTTATCCAACTAGACCCCGTGGCCACGGGCAGGCCTTAGGGGGCCGGGCCCGCCCACCAAGTTGCTTGTGCTGCCTCACTTGAGGCACAGATCCCTAAAAAGAAACACATTCTTAAAATTTAATTGTTCTCATTGTGCAAAAGGCTTTAAAGTCTTTTGTATGTTAAACTTTTTTAATGGTTACTAATTTGCATTACTTTGTGTCGTGAATTTTGGTGAAAAGCGAGTTCATGTGACCTACGAATGCGCAGCTTGAGGAGTCGGTCACACAGTTGGAAGTTTGGGGCTAGCGTGTCCACGGTGTTGTGAGTTCGTTTGGAAGAGTGCGTTGATGAGCAGTAAGTTGTAAGATTCTTACGCACATTGTTAGAACTGTCCATAGTCTGTTCCAACAAGATGTTTTGTTCAAGTGTTTTAGGCAATGTTTTTCATGTACCCACGTTACCGCGTAAAGATCATGAAATTGACATCTCGCTAAGTCAGGTACCGGAGGTGGCTCCAATTCAGTTTCACAATAACAGCACAAACCAGAAGTGCCCCTTGAATGTTGCTATCTTAACCAAATTTGGTTTCATTAAATTTGCTTAACTGTCTTAGCCTATGTTGTGCACGCTCATTTATTGGTCTATTTTGTATCTTTCTTGAGGAAAAGCACATACAGACATCCTTACCAAAACACTCATAGCCAACAATACCGTACCAATGTTATGTGAACACAGGAGTGAATTGAATGAGAAAAACCCGGAGGAGAGCAAGGAAAAAGAAACACTGGGATACTGGGAAAAATTCTCAGTCTGCCTCAAATGGTGTGAAGACAGCTCACTTACCCAAGTTAGTGATTGTTTCTATTTTTGTGTTAAGAAATGTTAGTGTTGAGTTGTTTATCACTCAGACACTAAAAATATATTTTTTAAATGGGGTTCTGTTTGATTGATGGGAATCTAATGTGCAACAGCCTATCATGTTGCAAAGTAGCGTCAAAGTGTGCGCGTGCGTGTGCATGTGCGTGTGCGCCCTTGCTGATGTCCCTCTGTTGACCTCTTAAGCCGCACCTGCTATCTGGTCATATTTGCTGTGTGGCTGAACGAGTTATTGTTATAGTAGCGATATCTAAATATGAACATTCAATGCATTCATATTTCAAAATCAGAAAAATAGGTTTTACCTGCTTGAAACTGCATGTACTGTACATTCCAATACAACACTAAGGCCAACCATTCAAAAGCCTCATTTCATCTGTGGGTGAAAACTATGGATGAAATTATGTGCATGCGATTCCCAGAATAATTTGAAAACAGCAATAATGATTGCACAAATTCTTGCCTTGATGTTTTTGCCTGTCCTTGCCTGTCTTGTTTTGCTTCACATATGGTAGTGTAAATCATGCCCTTTCTGGATGAGACATATTCTTAGCTTCAAATAATAACAGAAAAGTGCACATTATGGTTTTTGTTTTTAATTATTGCAATTATGTTTTATTTATTTATTTATTTATTCTTGCTATGTTTGTTTTTGTGCTTCCAAGAGGGCAGGCACAAGTCACCACCCTTGTATGATGCAAGACAAAAAAAAAAATGCATGTTGTAACCATATTGGTTTTCACCGATCTTGGCATAAACCTTATACACTAAAAACCAGTAAAAATAAAAAAAATCTAACATTTTACACTTTTCATTTTGTCATATGCTGCAGTGTTCATTACAAACAACACAAAACATAAGAAATGTGTACCTGATGCTGTGGGTGGTGTGCGTGTGTGTGTGTGTGTGTGTGTTCTTGGCATATGAATACAGAGCGGAAGAGGAATGAACTCTTCCAAGCCGTTATTTTATAGCCATGACATCATCTGATACAGTCAGTGACTGTGACTAGCATACAACATGAAAGGAAACGATAACAGTTGCAGAATGATGAAATGTTCCGTCGTGTTGGCGGGCCTTGCTCAATTCAATGCAAAAAGAAAACTTCCCACCCCCCCAGATATTAAATCCCCAACAATGGAAGCCAACGTTGCACTTCCTGCTGACAAACAAAATTCTGACGATGTTGACATGAAAAGAACGTCCCCCACTAATTGCTGATAATGGCCCATGGGAGAGAGCCTCAAACAGTGCAATCTGCACGACAGTCTTTTGAACTGTTGTGCGAAATCTCTCCTACGACTGCAGTTTTCCAACAGAGACAAGTCAACAGAAAAGTTATTTATTTCACGAGCATCTCAAGAAGATATTACCTGTTTGCGACTCTGCTTGCACTCGTTCACTTGATTTATCAGTCTGTATAGACACGTGGAAAAAGAAAGGTGGTACATCAGGTACTTTTCATTCATCAATGACTTGGCAAAACAGCAATCTCATCTCACCTTATTATTATCATTTAAAGGCCTGTTGATAGACACATAGTGTCTTATTTTTCTGCAAAGTGCAAAAGCTTATCGTCAGGACATAAAATCAACAAACATAATAGATATACAGGGTTGCCCAGTTTATCGCCATGAATCAATTGTGCCCCAGCTGCATCGCAGATTTTTTGAAGTCATTTATTACCGGTAAGTGCATTTCTACATGTTCCTGCTGTCACTCACCCTCCCTGTCCGATTACAGGTGTGATGTTCACATTTTGCTGGATGCTGTCTCCATTCTTCTTTTTGGCATAATAAACCCCCTGCCACTCCTAAGAAACATCCATACACAAGCATACACGCAATGAAAAATGCTGAAGTGGCTGCACACACAGGCAAAAACGATAAGCCTTTTCGACTGCATTCCAAGTTAGATCAGGTGAATAATATCTTTCCTCAAAGTGGGTAACAGCTACAGGGCAGTGATAACCGTGATCCAGGTGCAGTTAAACGGTAGGTCAAAATATTTCAGAGAGCACCAAGTTGCTTTTAACGTTCGCAGGAGCACTCCTGGGAGTCCTGACAGCATGTTTCATGTCCACCCTATCCTACCCTTCCCTTTCCTCCCCACCTACAGACTGCCGTGGCTTAAAAAGAGCCTTCCTGCTGTTTGCAGCTCTGAGGCTGACCTTTGCTCTCTGTGTAGTAAGATTACAGCACAGCACAGCTTTCAGCTGCTGCTCTTGGCTACATGAAAGACAGCAACTGCGTGGCCAAAAGTGCAGATTGTGCACACTGATGCGCGTGTACGGGGAAATTTCTCTCAATATAACAACAATCACACTGGATTCAAGTGTTCGTTCCAAAATTGGTGGACATTTTCTGACCCCCCGCTTCATGAAATTTCAAATGATCCATGCACAAATTGCAGAAACATGGGTTTCTTGTGCAAATTCGAGTGGCCCTGAGACAAAATGTAACTGTAGCTATTGTAAAAGTGATTCCTAAATATTATTTAAAATACCAAATACCGCTAAAGCACCCCCTAGCATTTTATTTTTACTCCTGTCCATTTCTCTTGATCAGCAGCGTCCAAATCAAGTACCAGGTCAAATTCATTTTAATCACCTTTTTTTGTATGATTGTGTCAATATGTCTTGCATGAAAGCGCTAAAGCATTTAGTTTGATGACAGACACATTGTAAATACTAGCTAGTAATGAAGCTATGAAGTTGTGTCTCACGGAGAAATAGCATTATTGAGGGAATTTTGCTGACCATGGGAAGACCTACTGGCAGATAGGTTCTCTCCCCCATTTTTCATGTTTTTATTTTATTTTATTTTATTTGCTGGAATGGACTGCATCAACCCTCCATATTATCAGAGAACTTAATTTAGCATGCAGCAAGTTTTTTCCTTGTTCAGTTAGCATAGCGTCTAACCCAGGCAGCATGTTGAGTGCTCTTGATCAAAACATCCGAAAATAGCATCAGTGTAGCATGACAATCAAATTAGCCTTCAAATAAGATTCGACTATTTGATTATAGAGGATTTATTGAGAACTATTTTTGAAATATATTTTCAAGGTGAGTTCCTGTGACAACAAAACATCTCTCAACTCAACTGTATTTATAGAGCACTTTCAGACAGCCATCGCTGCATACAAAGTGCTGTACATCTCATAAAACATGTATATATTTTATGATGTTTTTTCAATGAAAATGTTTGGAAGAAAATGCATAATAAATAGTCAATTTTTCCAACATTTTTCAAAAATGTTGACTGAAATGTCCTCCAATTCTGTTATGACCCATAAGAAAAGCGTCTCCACCATTTAAATACACTGTGCTAAGTATGGATGATTAGATGCTGATTACCTTTCCTTTCCGGATGCAGGAGTTTATTGTTTCAAGGAGATCAGGCTTATTCTTCTCACTTTTAGGCACTTCGATTATTTCCTTCCCTATGAGCTCACCTTGTTGGTAGCCCATAATGGACTCATAGGCAGGATTCACATACTGTGAAGGAAAAGTTCAGAATGAGGCTTGATCATGGAGGAATTCGGTAAACAGTATTTTAAAAATGACGATAGACACATATTTTTTTTTATTCGATAGTGCAGGAATATTAAAAGTCCAGTGAGTGTGTGAAATGCATAACTGAATGTGACAATTATTGAGAGTGTGCTAAGGGTTGAAACAACAAATCAACACTCCATAAGACATTTGCAAGCTGACTGTCTGCCCTGCTAACATGCTGATTTTGTAGAAGTGTTGTGACTTGAGTAGCTTTAATTGAAAGAAATAACAGCATATAGAGTGGATATAAAAAAGTCCACACATCCCTCTTCAATTATTTGTGGTAAAAAAATGAGAGCAAGACACCATTTCTTTTCACAATTAATTTGACCTGTAATCTGTACAACTCATTTGAATTAAAAAAAACTTTAAGAAAAAGAGTAAAAACAATTCGGGTACCGGTAATTTGTTTGCATAAGTGTGCACACCTTCTTATAACTGGGTTGTGGCTTTGCTGAGAATTAACCATTTCCATTCAAACTCATGATAAATGGGAGTCAACTCACACCGGGCAAATTATAAAAGGCCTTTGATTAACCCAAATAAATTTTAGCTGTTCAAGTGGGATGTTTTTTTTTCTTTCAAGCAGAATATAAATAATACAAACTAATCAAAAGGGACGACGGCGAATGCTCATGAGACAGTGACGGCGAGAGAATAACTGCATCACACAAAAGTTCAGCGAAATGCACCTGAATGACTTGATCTTCAGAAGTGATCTCAATGGCCTCTTGGCTTTGTTCTAGAGCTGTGAAAATAGCATTTCCAGCCCTTGTACAGGTGACAAGAGAAAACAATTGTTCATTGTTACCACGTGAACAAAATGACCTGCTGACATCCGAGTGGGAAATTGAATGCACCAAAAACATACCTCTTCAAATATTTATTTTGGATTGGATTTGGATTTGGATTTGGATACACTTTATTGTTGATTATCCAATTAGAGGTTACGCTCGACACTTTTGTCGCCAATCAATCTTATTTGCTTATTTTACCAAGATCTTTTTGAACTTTTTTTTTTCTTTTCAGTACATTGTTAAAGTGCAGCAAGTTGTACAAAAAGTATTGAAACACTGACAGATGTCCATGCAAAAATAGAGAAGGTCAATTTAAGGTTACCGGTACTTCTAATGTTTATAGTAAACTGTAGATAGTGTACACGCTGAAATTTTGCCCAAAAGTAAGAGTATCCCTGAGTTTTCAGTGCAGTAGAACAAGATATTCATGTCTTCCTCCCCCAGGAACGAGTAGTTTTGTGTAAACTAAATAAAAGACAAACATAAAGTTGCTCAACTCACCTTAGTTTGAACTGTGCGAGCACCTCTCCATGCTCCAGTTGCAGCAGCTCGTTATAGCAGGCCATCATATTGGCATTCTCTACATATCTCTGAGGGTCAGAGATCAACAGCAGCACAAATAAATGACCAGTGAAAGGCGACTAAAGTTCCCTTTTTAAACAAGACTCGTGGTATTGCCAGTATATATCTAATGGGACAGTTCACGCCACAAAGTCATGGTATCGGAATCTCTATGCATGCATCTCCTGAGCAAACAAAGATTTGCCATCTACATCACTGTCCTATATAGAGTGTTGAAAGAAGGACTATGAGAAGATTTCATAAGAGTAATACAAATATAGTGTAGGTAGAGGGCAAACACAAACGCACAATGCCTCTCACCCTATTAAAGCCAGCGTTGATCAGAGGCATCACAGAGGCTTCCTCCCTGTCTGGCCTTAAAAAAAAGAACACGGCAGCACATGAGCATCAGCCTGACCAGTGTGTTTCCGGACAGTTATTGTGCCAAGGAATCTATTTCACGGCACACCACCCGAAAAAATAAAAAATGAGAGAAATAGTACTCTATTGAACAAAAGCACGCATTGGTCATAGTGTTTTCAACGAAAAACAAAACAAGTTGTCAGTACCAATGGCAACATAAGATTGTTTGTCCATACATACATAAATCTAAGGCAACATCAGACATGCACACGACGGCCAAACCAGTATCACGCCTTCCCAAAACCAGATCATTACAAAAGCATTATTTGTATAAATGATATTCAATTATACAGTAATCCTCCCTATTTCGCAGTTCGTTTATCGTGGCTTCAGTGCATTGCGGATTTTTTCAAACATATTCATAAAATAAATAAATAAATAAAATATTTTTTAATATATACATGGAGTACAGTACTGTATATGTTGCTCTATGTGACTCGCTGTTGTTTTGCAGCTTCTTGCTGCAAAATAGAACATATAATTGAAAAGAGATTTGTGACCTACCGGTACATAAAATAGTTACTTTTACTGTATTTTAGCACACAGGTAATTTAAAGCATAATTAAGTGTCAATACAATTTGCATAAATATGGTCCCAAAAATTCCACTCAGAAATAATGGAAAACATGCCATTTATCCACCCAACCCTTTTCAACACTGCTTATCCTGAACCGAGGCGCTGCTGAAGCCTATCGCTGCTGACTTTGGGCGGAAGGTAAACGAAGCCTTGAACTGGTTGCAGGTCAGTCGCAGGGCCCATATAGAGACGAACAACCATTCACAGGCACATACACACCATCACTGAATGGGAACCGATCTCACACTGCCTGAACACAAGTCAGGCGAGTGTACCACTACACCGTCATTGACTTAAACATGCCGTTTAATAAAACACAAACTTTTCTTAGTTACCCGACTTCAAAAACGCAACCAAAAAATAAGCCTCATTTAAGGGGCTCAGAAATTACGTTTGGACTTCCTGAAGGGAGCGGTTTGTGTCTCGCCTCCAGCATCTTGTCAAGTGGTGAGTGTGAGTGTTTGTGTGTCAATGTATGCTATTAAAACAACTGAGTGTGCGCCTTCACTGTAATAAGGCAAGTAGGAATGGTGTGGTGTCCTGTTTGTAGATTCAATTGGGGTGGAAATGAAGGAATGAGTGTAGGAATGTAATGTGTGTGCATGGTCCACCTTAGCCTTGTGTTGGCCAGTCATCAATGACGGAGCCCCTCACACAGTGATTAAATATGGGTGTTTGCCATGCATTTCAGTCTTTTTTTGTGTCACATTTTTCTTTACAACTCTGTCAACAACATGTGCCAAATAACCTTTTCAATTCCTTTCTATGAGGAGAATATGCGGCGACGTTTGGATTTATTTCAATGCACTGCTTTCATTTGCTGTGCACCGAGAGGGTGAGAGCAGTGCACAACTGTTCACGTGGGAAGCTTCGAGAGAATATTGGTCTGCAGGGCTGAACTGTAGCACTTGGTGAAAATGTGGCTATTGAGCAGGGGTAGGTGAGTTGTACTTACCTCTTCACAACAGCTACTATCACAGTGTTTTCTGAAGAGCTGACCGCTCTCATTGACCTGAATGTAAACACAGAGAGCCCTTTAGCAAGCCAGCCAACTGTCGGAAAAGCCTGTAGCATCAAATCAATGTATTTTCCTTTTTTTTTTTTTTCACGCTCCGATTCTCCCAAGCAGCTCCAATGATGGAGCGCTGCAGGCCGGCCAAGGCCTCTGAAAGAATGCAGTGTACAGAGCCACTCATCCGCCTGTGGTTTCCCCCAGCCAGTGGTCATAAAGGCCCTTTAGTTCCCCCATGTGAGCCTGAGCGTGTACACTGAACATATGGAGCGGCCAAAATGAATGGAGTTAACATACACGGGCAGGGCAAATGAATGTTTGTAAATGTGCTTTTGGTTTGGGCAGATGCTAAAGATAGAAAAGTGGAATGGGCAGACACGGCTCATTTCTCATTCAGTTTACAGCACCAGTTCACGTGATTTAAAAAAAAAAAAAAAAAAGAGCCCAAACCGGGGAACCCGACATTGTATCGTGAATCCCCCAAACACTAGCAAATGTACTCAAATCCCAGCGGTGGGAGCTAACAAAGTTCAAACACTCTGTAACTCTACTGAAATAGATTTTTCAGGTATGTGTACTTTACTTGTTGAATCCGGACTTCTACTTTTACCAGTGTTTTATAGAAGTATCTGGACTTCGACAGCTTGTGAGAACGCCTGCCACCACTGTCAAATGCGTGCACATCTATTTTTTTTGTATGATCAAGATTTAGAGAACAGCAAACAGCAAAACTTCTAGACTGGCAAAAACAAGCATCCAAACAAAGAAACAAACAACAACAAAAAAAACAGATATCAGGTAAACTGAAGAACTATGTTGCATTATACACAGGTCAGTACTAATACTCATACTTTGGTTCAGCCACTACAGTATTTATTTAAATCTTATTGAGCTACATGAGAGTGTCAATATATTAGAGTTGCCTTTTAGTATGATGCAATGCAAAAAGTGCAACAATGATAAATAAATGGTGTACATCTCTATGGCAACATTATTATTGCAAGCACTTATATTTTTGAATATAATGCTATTTTTTGGAAACGTGGTTTGGGACGGATTACTATAATTTCAGTCCCTTTCAATGGATGAATTGAAAGAATTAAAGTTGTGAGTCACAGTACGTAATTGGTCAACTGACCGGCTCTGACATCTTAAATGTAAAGCGTAGCGGAGAAGTAAAACAGCATGGAGGATAAGGTGAGTGTCCTACCGGCATAGTGCTTCAGCGTCAAAGTGTCTGGAATGTCTGTGGTCAATGATGACGAGGTCGTGAAGCTTCTCGATGAAGCATTCGAGGGCCGACTCGGGCGTCCGCGCCATGCTGCACCTGTAGTTGGCCTTCTCACACGCCCAGCAGAAGCCATTACGCTGACCATCCTCTTTGGCAAAAACTAAAAGTACCTGCAACACAAGAGATGACTCAGCACATCGAGCCTTGTGACTCACTCACTGACTTATTCCTCTGACCTTATGCAATGTAACTACGCAATACTTTTGGCCATTATACGATGCATCCATTCATTATCTATAGAGCGTTTTTTACCCCCATCTTACGAAGGACACGGGTGTGCTTGTGCCGATCCCAGCTGACTTGGGGTGAGAGGCAGGCTATATTCTGGAATGGTCGCCAATCACAAGGCGCATAGCCTACTGACAACAACAACCATGTTGTAAATGAAATACTCACATTCACACGAATGCGTATAGTATTTGTTTGTTCACATGCATGCCCATTCAACAGTACATTTGGGTTGTGCTGTTTGGATGAGTGACTTTTGCACTGTAAGTAATTATTTTCTTTGAACAGTATTGATGACGCCTGAAGTAACAATCCAGTGATGAACAGCGTAACAATTCTTGGGGAGGAAGGGGAGAATTAAAAAAGCTACTGAACATGATTATGCGGAGGTGTTGTGTTGATGCCGGTGGGCAACAGTGAATGATAACAATAGAAGGAATAAAACAAACTTGAAGAATGCAATTGGTGACTAAGAAAATGGGTTTTTTTTAAATGTCATGAAAAGTAGTGATTTGACGATGCAAGGATTCTCCTTGACAGCCACAATATACGCCTGCGACAAATGTTTTACTGTACTGTTTTGTTGAACAGTTTAGTTTAAATATACCGTGTTTAATACTCTTTTTGTGTGTTGCTGTTGTCAAAATTTTTGTACCAAGTGCTACCAAAAAAACAAAAACAAAAAAAAACACCACTTTGCCTCTGCCGTTATGAATAACAGGCGCTGATGGTGTAGCGGTACACAGCGGGCAGCGTGGGATCACTTCCCACTCAGTGACGGTGTGAATGTGGGTGTGAATGGTCATTTGTCTCTTTGTCTCTATATGTGGCCTGCAACTGACTGGCGACCAGTTGAGGGTATAGTCTGCCTTCTGCCCGAAGTCAGCTGAGATAGGCTCCAGCAACTCCCAGCGACCTTATTCAGGATAAGCAATGCTGAAAATGGATGGATGGCATAACATCAGCAGTAA
This sequence comes from Hippocampus guttulatus, assembly GCF_054856545.1. Lineage (NCBI taxonomy): Eukaryota > Metazoa > Chordata > Actinopteri > Syngnathiformes > Syngnathidae > Hippocampus > Hippocampus guttulatus. The sequence goes on from NC_141263.1 coordinate 11,373,231, forward strand.
TGTGCTACGCATTTAGGAATAGACGATCTCTATCCAAGAGTTCGTGGGCACCATTCTTTGAAAATCACTGACCTCCACGAATCAACCCATCTATGGTGTTTCACATTATGTTCGCATTAAAATAGCAGATTTGTGATAATATAAGATGTTGGTGTTTCAATATGAAATGTGTAAGTGTGTGGAAGGGGCAAAAGTCATGCTTTAAAAAAAAAAAAAGGTCTATGTCAGTGGTTCTTAACCTGGGTTCGATCGAACCCGAGGGGTTCAGTGCATGGGTCTCAGGGGTTCGACGGAGCCTCTGCCACGGAGGTTAAGACACACCCGACTCAAGATGTCAATTAGTTATGACACGCCCGCCTGGCCATTACTGGCTGCAGATGATCACATTACATTGCTTGTCCAATCAGTGCTGCGGGAAACTTAGTTTGCTCAGTAGTCAGTGTGTGACGTGTCGTGATCGTGCGTCATGCACGATTCATCTTGTGCACAATTTAAAAAAACTTATGCATACTTATGTCTAGAAATTTTATTTACTTTTTTTAATGAAAGCGTTTTTTACGTGTGGAATTCATTTTTTTAAAAATCATATTTTTATTTTTCACCAATGAAAGGTTCGATGAATGTGCATATGAACTGGTTGGGTTCAGTACCTCGAACAAGGTTAAGAACCACTGGTCTATATTTAATTTCTTTCATTTATTCCAGGTGTCTCTTTGCAGGTCCATCACAGGTTTGACCCGCTGCCACGATCGATGACACAATTAGTGAAGGTGCTCACGGCCGGCCGTGACCCCGTCGACCCCGTGACCCGAGTCGAAAGAGATGCCTATACGGCACCAAACCCGTCACTGAGAGCTCGCTTGGACTCTGGCAGCAGACTTCCATAGACCCTCTTAGTTGCGTAAATACTGGGCTAGCGATCTGGGCCCGCCTCCAAGAGCAGCGCAGCACTAAGAGTGGATTCATGACTCACCCCTTCAAACAGACGTCACCCCAACTCTTGGCAGGGATCAGACTCAATGCAGAGAGGGAAAAGTTTTGTTCCGCAATTTTACATCACGTTAAATCAAGTTAGGGTACAAAGAACCGATTTTATTGAAGAAGAAAAATAGAGCCACTTTTGTTTGCGCAAGCTTGAATGTTTTGACATGTTTGATTCATTTGGACAATTGGTTCAGGTCTGAAATAACAAAACACGGCTTAAAGTCTAAAGGCAGGCCGCTCTAAACCTGAGAGGAGTGTTACTAATGCAAACCATATTTTGCAATTGAACATTTTCATTACATGCACCACAAAGTGTCTTGCTCGTAAATGCATCACAACTGACAAGCAGTATACACGCAGATTTAGAACAGAATTCCACATTGCGATGTTTGTAGAAACAGTCAACATTCCAACTGCAGCAGGGCAACATATGCCGAGATAAGGTCTTCTTTTTTTTTTTTCCCTAATGTGCGCTGGGATTGGACACATCACAAAGCACTCGAACAAAAACTCACTCACAGAGTATGTTTAACATCAGAAAGCAGGCAGGATTAAAACCCAAGGGGTAAAATGTTAAAAAAAAAAAGAAAAGTCAGTAAAAGAAAGGACAAGACGAAAATGTTGCGGGGAGAAAAAAAGGGTGCAGGCCAAATTGTGTGAGCTACAAGAGGAGTAGGAGCAGAGATCAGCTGGGAGTGACAAAAACAGGAAGGCGTTATCTCTCCCTCGCTTTCCTACTGGAGCGCATCAGACAGTCAAAACTACTCTGTGCACTCCCATTTGAAATTACAGGATGTGTAATTCTTGGATTTTTTTGGATTGGATAAGCTTTAATGTCAAATGTACTGTATGTGTAACGTTACTTTCCATCTCGTCACACTGGCTTCATAGCACAGAAATATCAGACTCTGGTTCAGTTCTCTTTCATTACCGGTACATTGATTTTGGACTCAAATATCCATAATTCTGCGGCAACATGGCACTAAATCGTACAGCAGAAACCTCTGTCCTGAGATGTTGGTCCACCTCAGATTTGTGTTTTGCACACAAGGTGGTACCTTGATTTGTAAGTGCCCCAATTTACAACCTTCACTAGATGTTTGTTTTTTTTGGGCTTTATGCTGTGAGCTATAGAATTTGAGTTGAGCATGACCAAGCTTCAGAAAGGCTGCTGCTCGATATAAGTTGAAAAAAAGGAGAACTTTTGTCTGAAAGCTCCGCAACTCAACCTAAACTGGGTTTAAATGAAGGCGCCCTTACATTCCTATTAGAATGAAAGCATTGACAATGTTCCTTATACAAACACCTCGACTGGAATAAAGTGGACAAATAAGAATGGAAATTAATTTGGATTCACCGAGGTGTTATTTTCATTTTGCCATTCCAAGTGCAGTATGTCATCAAAATAGCCTGGCCGCATCCAATCTCTGCCAACACCGTCTTAATGTAAATGTGACGTTATCGTTCATGCACTTGAAATTTGGCGACTTCCAACCAGAGCTGATTTTCAACAGGGGAGCTTGTTTTTAACTACTTCAACTACTGTTGCTATGTGCGTGTAAAAACACTTGCTGTGCTGAATAGACGACTAACCCCCAGCTTGATTCATCAAGTGATCTTTATAATTTAACATGTTTTGATCTGCGCGTGTCACACGGCAGTTCTGATTAACGGAGTGGTGCATGCACACACCAGATCGGAATAGATCAAGTCAAATGTAAACAGTTGACCAGAGATCGTCAATCAGAATGATTTCTATCAGAATGACAAAAAAAAAAATTCTCCATGTAAATCTAGCTGTAGCTCCTAGGCACAAAGATGCCACACAATATGCCCATCACCCCCGCCAACCCCCCCAAAACCCCCAAACACAAGATGTGTCTCAATGAAGCTCTTCAGGTCACTTCTTGGGTACGAAGATGCCACAAGATGGTGACAAAACACAACTTTTGTTGAAGCTCCTCAACTTACTTCAACATAGGGCCTTCAAATCAAGATGCCAGATGTTTTTTTTAATGGCATTTCTAATCATTTCAATGGGGGAAAATGGATTTGCTAAAACAAGGAAATTGAACTACACGCTTGGTGACGGAACACATTAAACTCCATTGACTACAGGATTTGACATAATTCGTGTTCAAATTGTTGCGACCTCCACTTTTATTTTAGTAGTCATACAGGAGCAAAATTGCATTCGCCACTTTTAAGACAACGTACGGTAAACCGTGTATAATCTTCTCGAATTCATCTTCTCTTTTGAGGCTGATCCTTGTGCACATGCACAAAAGGAACGCGTTGTTTTGCTGTACTAAAATAAAGCGTAATTGCACAGCCACTGCAAGAGGTGGCGGTGGTGCTCTCATTGCCAGGAAGTAGCAACACAAAAGCTTTATTTATTTATTTGCATTCAACATGCGCTTATACAGCACACGGTAAGAGATGCAGTGAACTAACCATGAGAGGTACCAAAATATTTAACAGTGATGAAAAGACATGAGGAGAGAGCTGTTATTTGTCTTAAGTTGATCTATATTCATTGTTTGTTTTCTTTCATGTTAATTAGGATACATTCTTCTCCAGAGTTGTATTTACAACAAATTTATAGACAAATGATGCCATTTATAGTCGCAGCGGTGATTTGGCGCAGTGCAAAATAATTTTCTTCTTACAAGGGGCCGAGCACGAAAAAAGAAATTAATATACAAATACTGCTCTTAGAGACAAACTTGACGGGCATTCAACTTAAAATACAAATGTAAAATAGATCCTATGTTTTATTCCAAAAGGTGATGTTGTAAAACGGCAATTAGTTTTAAGTAGCTTTTTAAGTAACTTTTTAGTAGTCAGTCCGGGACTGAAAATTAGTCTTTTAATTTACCTTGAATCGTTTCATTTGATCATTTTGATCGCGCGTTGTTGGAAATGTTTGGTCTTGACCCAATCCCAGCTGAACTGGGTGCTTGCCAATCATGAGGCACACATAGAAAACCAGTATTCACACTCACATTGAGAACTACGGACAATTTAGAGGCTTCACTTAACCTAAACTTAGCCATTAAATAGCACAACACAGATCCGTCCGCTGATCCATGCTGAGACGGTCACATAACAAAACAAATGTAACTCGAGAAGTTTGTTAAGAGGGTCATTCGTAACTGGAGGTGATATGAAAAAAAAAGCCTCCAAATATTGACAGTGTTGCCAGGTTTAGCCTTGCAATTTTGTCAAAACCTCCCCAAACTTATGAACATCTATTTAATGAAGGCCATTGATCCACGGGAAGTAAAACGCATTCACTCACATGCTGTATGCGTCATTCAGACATTCAATAGGTTTTACAATACCTGAAGTGGGTCTTTAAATAACTTCATTGGTCCGAATTGCACCTCTGTTAATGTGGTCTGAAAGAACAAGAAAAACAGGATCATCAGACACAAATCATTCTAACAGTAACATTCATCCAGCCTTATAGTCCAACACGGCCTTTTGTTTTTGTATGGACCTACAGTACATACAGATGCTGTAAATTGGGAATTTCTCCATTGTTTTCTTATCTTATCAATATAATCATATACTGCACATATAAAACTATGTGGGGGGACGGGGGACGACACCACCCTTGTTTCTTCCGTTTCCTGATCATTTTAAATGCCTACTACAACTAAAAGATACAAAATGATACTTTTAATCCAACGTGCAGTGTGCTATGAATAAATAAAAGATTGCTCACTCAGCCTTTGTTCGCAAGAGAGTGTTGAAAGATAATGCAAAGATAATGACCAGAATATAGAATCATTACCTGTTGAGCTGAAAAATGTTGGAAAAAAACAAAACTCATCACAGTATCTGAAAAAGAATGGTGGAAATAAAACTTCAACTACAGGATACTCAGTTGATAGATATAGAAAATGTGAAAACTTCACATTTATGAGATTTCACTCAATACACTTAACACTATTAGAAGACAATTTTTGTCCGCACGAAATTTCACTTCCTTTCAACGAAATGGAACCCAGCTCAGGGGTTAGTAACCATAGCAAGCAAGCCCCTCGTGGACGGCCATCCCACTAGAATTCCTCTTCTCCGTAAACAATCTACACATGTGGAGCAGAATAGAGGGAGGAATTTCAGAGCATGCCGGGCAGCCGTAAATCAGTTCTTGCTGAACTGTAAGCCTTTTGCCGACTCAATGAGACAACAAAGGGGGAACAAAGCCGATTAGGCCTTGGTGTTGCACCTCTGACGTCATTCTGACACTGGGCCGTTTGTTGGCGTCCAAGTAGTAGCAGTAGTATGACGCTGTGTGATTAAAGTGATGCCCTGTGATCATCTGATCCCTGGCAGACACGAGGACACTGACCGCATGATCAAATCATGAACAGGAACAATGCGTGTGTGTCTCTCTGTACTGTTTTCTTGTTTTTGAGTTAAAATTGGGTCACCGTGGGCATGAAAGACCGACACTACAAGGCGACAGATATCAGAAAATTCAACGTGTACCCTTTGAAAAATTTATTTTCATTGCTTTTATTTTATGACTGAAAATGCCTGAAACTTTATCTTTTATGTCTTTAAATTGTATTTAGATTCATATCTCCAGTAAAATAGGTAGGCGACTGTGCCTCTTCTGCTTACTATATGCGGGATGCATTTATCATTTGATAAAAAGGTCTGTTAAATGTCACTTGAAAATAAAGTATGACAAGATAAGCAGTTGTAGTGCATCTTGAGTATATGTACAGTATATATACTGTACATATATACAAAAACAGACTAACGAAAATACCATTGATGTTGTGGTGTCACAACACTAAGCAAAAAAAAAAAAAAAAAAAAAAAAAGAAGAAATTTGGAGTACAGTGAACCCCCACATACTTATGGTTCATCACCTGCGGATTCATCTATTTGCAATTTTAAAAAAAATCACACACACACACACACAAGGCAAATCCATTTTTTCATGATAACACTTATTAGCAGAATATCCCTGTTTATTCAGGTTTAAAAAAATACCCCCTACGCAAATCAATGGACTTTTTGCATTTCCCTTATTCACCGGCGGGCCCATTCCTGTCCTCCACAAATAGCGGGGGTCCACTGAGCGGGGGTCCACTGGATATGTCATTTTGAGCATTTTTTAAAATTTCTGCAGAATGATACAAGAATTAATATAACAAAAAGTGGAAAACAGATTACAGACATTTTGATTCACCAATATTGTGTAATTTATAATTAGCATTTAATTCATAATATTAAAAACTACTAAATATGTAGAACAGTAGTTTGTTAAACCAAAGCATTTATTAACTATGGCATGAATTGACAAAATGTATTATATCAATCCAACAAACGTCGCTTCATGTCGCCAATTATTTGCTCACACATTTCAAACCTCCTAATCCCTTGTGCAGCCAAGACCACTTTACGCTGTTCATTGTGCTTACTTATAGAGGTCAGAATAGAGGCTGTACTTTCCCTGTTGTCACATCGGATTTCGATGATGTTGAACATGTGTGTCAGAACAAATAACTCGGCCAGCTTTATGAACGATGATTCACAGCAGTCATTCATTTTTCCTGGAGAAACAGAACATTTTCTCCTGTACATGCGACCACTGGTTATGTCCCGGATGGAAGACTAAATCACTCTCACTCTCTCGCTCACTTTCACTCTCACCAAATCAATTTTTTTCTCCCTGATGCCGATTGTTCAGGAATTAGCTGTGGCTCAGACCTTGACGTAAGGAGTTTGGCCACAGGGCCTCCAACTAGCTGAGGCCTAGCAGAGTGCAAGTGCTCTCTCTTCTCTCCATCCAATGAGAGCTCTCTCTCTCTAACACACACAGACATGCCCATTACAATTGCAGCTGCTGTGTGCCTCCACAAATCCCCCCTGACACACAGACATTGCGCACGAATGCAGTGTACACAAATGCTGTGTGTACTGCATCACTGTGCAATGAATCAGCCAAACATTTGCATCCCGTAAACGTCACACTGGCACTGAAGCAAAGACAAAAAAGGCACAGGAAGTGAGCGAGCTAGTGAGCGGCAGGCGGTCCAAACATGGCGTGTAGTGCCCCTGTACAAGCAATGGAGCATGTGACATCTGCTAGTGCACGGCCCAGAAATAATTGTATAATAAAACATATAAATAATAAAAGTCTACGAAGTTCTTACGCAGTCACTTTGTAAAGCGTATTCACAACTTCTGACTAAGACCAGATGGCTAAAGTACTCACACTCTGACCTTAGGTCAAAATAATTTAATTGGATGGAGGTGGAAAAAATACAATGGTTAAAAGTAGTTGTACTGTGTATTTTAATCAGAAAAAAGAGAAAAATAATAAATCAAGCAAGTCAAGTCGACTCGCCACCAAGTTTCAATTTCAAAGTCAAGTCATTTCTTGGCTCAAGCAAGTCATAAATCAAATCATATAATCTAGCTCAGTCACAAAATATGTTGGAGTGATAATAAAAATAAAAATAAACCCATTATCTCTAAAAATGAAATTTTAAAAAACAACATAAAATGAATGTCTACACTTAAATTATTTGGAATGCATGATATTTTTTCATACTAACATTTATGTGAGTTGCAAACCGTTTCGTGATATATACTGATATATTCTGAAACTTTCCCTGGGAGTTCCCCAGGTCATGGGAATCCTGCGGGAATCTCAGAGGATGGGGAGTCAACTTTATCTTTAATCACGGGATTGGGTTGTTAGGTTGGCGGGAATGAAACAAAACAAGAATTTTTTTCTTGCTTTCTTTCCTATAAAAGCAAACTGCGTTAAAATGCAGATTTCAAACTATAAACAACGCAAGTCACAAGTTCTAAAAAGTGACTCGAGTCCCCCATCTTTGGTTGCCGCACCATTTGTGTTCAATCCATTGCTTAAAAGGGCTATAGTGCTGCAACAGTGATGAGATTTTGCGTTAGCATTCAGCTAGTGGACTAATAGGCTAAGCTATGTGCTTGTTTTAAATACACAAGGTGTAACTGTCTTTGTTCTGTCTTTAGTTCGGCAGTAAACTTCAACTGAGGGAGGCAGTAAACAATTTGAAGAATCGTTCATTATCTGCCAAGTGCTGCTTATTGTGAAGTGAATTCACTGCCACCATACAGTGGTCGGATCTCATGGATGCGCTCGCAAGTCAAAGCAAAAAATTGACCGAGCAACGGCTCTTATCTTGAAAACTGAGTAAGTCAAGTCACTCAAATCTCAAGGCACCATTTGTATATTTAAAAACCCGTTTTGATAAGATGTAACAACAACAAAAAACTGTGCTCAAACAAAATAGTTCCCGCATTTATAATGCAGAAGAAGAAACAAATCATATATGGTACGTGTCACAGTATACGACCATTGGTCCTAAAGCAGTGTTCCAAATGAGGTGAAAAAAACATCCTTTCATTTTCTGTCGCACTTGCCCTCATTAGGCTCGCATGTGAGCTTTTGCCTGGGTGAGAGGCGGGTACACACTGGACTGTTCACCGATAGACAAACAACCGTTCACACACACGCACACGCACACACACACTACAGGACAACCTAGAGTGTTCAAGGAACCTAACATGCATGTTTTTGGAATGTGGAGAACCTGGTGAAAACCCACGTAAGTACACCAAAATTTATGAACTGTGAGCCAGACATGCTATGCACTAGAGCACAAGGCTGCCCTGTTAGAAAGTGAGATACAGTAATTAATTATTTTGGGTGACTCTCGGGCTGAAGGCAAGAAATGCTACTTGACGGTATCACAGTAAGTTTAAAAGATAAGAACTAATGCACAGCATGGGTGAAATTCAATTGCTGGAACTGTACCTTCTTTTAGTTATTTTAGGAAGCTCCTTTCTTTTTCTTTACTTTGCTTTGCACTCTCTTAAACTCTTTTGTTTGTCAATGCTTTCTACAAAGTAAGTGTACTTTTAATTATGTGAAGCGTGTTGCGTTACACTGTGTATGAAATGCGCTGCGTAAACTAAGCTGCCTTGCCTTGAAATTTCCTCTTTCAGATACCGTAAATTGAAATGCCTTTAATCTGTTCAACCCCCCGACCCCCAAATAAAAAAACAAAGCAACATCATTTTTATTTTGTTGTTTTGTTTTTAACTAAGGGAATTTCAATTGTAAAATATAAATATAATAACCCCAAAAACATTTTAGAGAAACAAGGATGAAAGGAATAAACTGTTTTTTTTATCAAATGTGATTAAGCTTAGGTCACACACGCTGCAGTATTCACCTTGAATAAAAGTTGTGGCCAAGTGAGTGACAGGATCTCAAACTGAGGCTCAGGTTGGCTAAATACCACACCGTTATATCAGTTCTTGCCTGTGCTCCATGCTCCTTGAGAGTGTATTCATTTTGCATTTGTCATTAACCGTTTTAATGAATTAATAGGCCAAGGTACACGTTTATTTATTTATTGATTGATTTTTTTGTTTGTTTTTACTGAAACGGCAGTTTATCAATCTTGACTTGAATTTTGGCTGCCAAATCCCCCCGCCCCCCCCAAAAAATAAAATAAAATCGGCAGAACATAAGTCAAAGTAATACGGCATACACATATGTGGACTGTACTTTCTCTTCCTCTCATGAGGTCATTTGAGCTGCCAAATAGCTGCAATCACCATCAAGATTTCTTCACGACCGTCTCCCACTATTTCTCACTGAATACTCTGACTGGATTTACATAGCATAGCTCCCTCTGACCCTATATCCTGCTCCCCGTGTATCCGGCCCTATGAATCGCCTCATGTTTCTCGTCTTCCTCATCCCTCTCCTCCTCATCTTAGTCTCGCCCTCACAGACGCACACTGTACCATACATTCTGGGAGAGTTGCTTTCCACTAAAGTGAAAAACAGGAAATTGGATGACATTGTTCGGTGCGCCAACGTCAGCAGTGAGAGATAGAATGAGTAAACAGCTTCCTCCAACCCAGAGCTGGGACCAGGATGCAGGGAATGTTGGGATACCCGCCCTGCTCGAGCGGGAAAATGTTATGTTGCCGCTTTATGAATGGGCCACCACAATATTCTACTATAGCACCAGCCCCAACTAGTAGGCATCTGTCACACACTAGTAGCCTCCTGAACCTTACCAGTAGTAGTTTGTTCTACTGGCGTGCGAAAATGTCATACAGAAGTTGAAGGGAGTAGTGGAAAAAACAATAGTAGTGAGACACACTTGTTCTCCAAGTGCACTGAGTTGTCCTCTAATCATAATTGTAAGAATAATAATAATGATGATCATGACAATAATAATTATAATGATAATAACGCTTAAATACATGCATATTGCATAGATGTCAACCAGTGCACAGTTTTGCCTCACTAGTAACATGCCATTGTCCTTCAAGTAGACCAAAGTGTACTACAGTAGTGTGCAGATATGTCATACAGTAGTGTAGGATAATAGTGGAAAAAAAACCATTAGCATACAGCCCCTTAAATAGTGCACCGTAGTTGTTAGTGCACTGAATTGCCTTTGCTGGAACTCGAGGTTTTTAATGAAATGCTCAAACGGCCTTTATAAAGCAGTTTGGGCATTTTTTCGATATTTTATTCGTACACTATTTGTACTAGTGCGAATCCTTACTAGTAGGACAACTTTAGCATACTATTTAGACAACTGCATGTTACAAAACTACAAAAGCCAGCATTAGTTGAAAATTGTGTGCTATTAGCAGTAATAGTTATAACATTTTACGACTTAACTTAAGCTTCTCTAGTGGTACTGACAGTGTGCAGACATAAACTAGTCCACAATTTTGCCTCACTAGGACCATGTAGTTGTACTACTAGCATGCCAAAGCTATCCAACTCGTGTGCAAAAATGTTACACACTACCAGTATGACAATTGTTAGACAAGTGCAGCGTAGTCATGTCACCAGTGGGCTGAGAATTGCCTTAATAGTGAGGCCAAAGTGAGTACTAGTACAAGGCTGTTCAGCTCCAGTAGATGTCAAATAAAAGCTTCAACAACTTTCCATCAGACCGCACTGTTATTGACTGACATCTCATTTGCTCCGTGCATTCATTGGGAGTCTACCTACCATCAAAGTATAATTGTGACAGTACAATCAGTATTGTCATCCACCCATTAGTTAATGGAATTCATGACCCATATAATATGACCAACAGGGAAGGGACCCCATAACAGAGCAGGCAACCTGGCCAAGTGCCTAGGGCCCAGAGCTAAATTGGACCCTGAGAGAGGGCTGACAATGGCCCATATCAGTGACAAAACAATGGCACCGCTCGAGACACCGCAACAACGAGGCAAGAAGGATGAAAAGTGTGAAACCAATATGAATGAATCAATGTTCCTTATTAGGCGTAATTAAGGGGAACAGTCCTGGCCACAGGTGCGAGCGTACACCATGTACCAGAAAGACAGACTGCTTGCTCACACCGTGCGCAGACAATACAAAAATCGAAATGGCACAATACGACACATCAACCTCATCACATGCTGAGCTACTTAGATCGCATAACACGCAGCCCATGGTGGTTTTGTGTATGTGTGTGTGTGTGTGTGTATGTGTGTGCGTGCGTTAGCTCAGACAGAATGATTCATTTTCGTGTGCAGCTACTTACAGTACATTTGCTCTGAAAGCATCCATCACAATGGCCGAGCAAACTTGTAACACCTCCCAAACATTCCAAGTCAAACATGCACACAAATACATGTAATTCTGCGCATTTGAAGTTCTTTCATCAAAACGGTATAAGGGTCAAGAGCACTGCAAATTCTCCCTAGAATTATACACTACTCACATAATGAGATTGATGTATCGGGTGAAATTGCATCAATCGAAAGTGCACTTTAAGCTTGAGTGGTGAACCCAATGGGACCTCTAAACCTTTGAAAGCATGTCCAACTGCTCAAAGTTTCAGTACTTTTTGCACTACTTGCTGTTCTCCAACAAGGAGCGGGAATGGCTAAATTTACAAAAGGTGTTTGATCCAACAGCTCTTTTCATCATGCTGTTCACGTTTGGACATCATGAGACCATGACGGCACCTCACAAATGATTGTTACCTCGCCATTGTGAGGCTTCAAACAGGATGTTCTCAGAGGGGGAGGGGATACTGAGCTTGGTGTGTTGTTAGCAAGTTACAACAGAGATATATTACTGGAAGAGTCACAGAAAGGCATAGAGGTGGGCATTCTTGGAAATCTTCATGAATGAACATTGAACAGTTGTACAAGTGCATTCAAAAGTTGAAAGAAAATCACCTTCCTCTATGTTGACTTGTCAAGGTTCTAGTGCATGAAATTGCACTCCAAAAGGTAAACGTTGCACACTTTTTGTAAGTACTGTAAATACAGACTATTAACATCAGAAAGTTGAACCCATTAGTCAAAAACTTGACCTTCTTACTCTGCATTGTCATTTAAAGCTGGAAGTTGATTAACCACTAATCCAGCTTCTTGTCTTCCTTTGTCATAACATTCCATTCTACTGTCAAATACCATATAAGAAAAAGTGAAAGTGAAACTGTGAAACAGAGTTATGTTTAATATCAAGTACCGGTAGTCTAACCACAATTTCCAGTCTTGAGATGACTGTCAGTCGAAATACTGTATGTCTTTAACGACTTTGTGGTGCAAAAAAAAACGCCGTGCTGAACAAACTTCAATGAAGTCATTGATACATTGAGTTTTACTCCACTTTCATCTCTCTACAGTCGATGACAACAACCAAAAAAAAAATGTTTCTCCTACACTGTTAGCATAAAGTAAATACAAAATGTACAGTATGTGGTTAAACATGTACAGTATAGATCTACTCAACTGGCCTGATTATTGACCTGATTATTTAATAAACAAAATCACACAGGTGACAATAACCACCTCCCTTGGCTATCAGGAGTTTTTCACCCTGTTTGTTTATGCTTGTTAGCAGGACACGAGGCCGTTATTAAATTAATAAAACACTTTGACTCCAAGTCTACATGACAAGCAGAACCCTACTAAAGTCCTTAAGAGCTAAGCATCCAGTTTGCAAACAGCAAAAAGGTGCTTGTCTCTTATACTGGCTATGCTCCAGCCCAGCTGAGAGCCAGCATACAGCCCTGACCATCGACCTCATCAATGGGCAGACTGCATTCTTCAGAACATGCTGCATGGATCGGAAAGAATTTAAAAAATGTGTAATATTGTTTCTAATTTAGACAGACAAGTAGAGTATACAGTTACTCTTTGTAGATTTGCATCTAACAACTTTGGCATATGCAGTTTGAGGGCAACAATGGACGTCGTTTACATGGCGACCTCCATGCAGCCAGGCAGAAGACTTGAGGTGAGTCACAGGCCTGGCTGAGGGGAAACTAGGTCACTGTGGCTCACTTAGTCCTTGGAATCTTTGTTGTTTTTTTTTTGGCTTTGTGTTTTTATGTCTACCCCTCTTACCAACGCTGCTTGACTGTAGAAGAGCGGAACAACAAGCCCACTGAAATGGTTTGTTACAGTACAAAAATGAAACCCCGCTTATCGTGTTAAAGATCCACCCACAATAGCTTGAAATACAAGTCCGTTTTAGACCAAAACCTTCAGGCATATGCTAGGGAAGAAAAAAAAGTCACGAAAAGCCTACTAGAACAGCTGAACTTTATTTGTGGCTAACCAGCAACACATTAACATAAATTTGAATGTGATACTGAACACAGTCACATCAGTTATTAGAGGGTGGGCACACTTATGCAACCACATCATCTCAATTGTTCATTTTTACTTCCCCTCTTTGAAATTAATATTTATTATTTTTCTTTTTCCAACTGAGCTGTAATAGTGGGAACATTTTTGAAATTAATTACCCTGGTCTCAATGTTTTAATATCACAATAACCAGTAGTTTAAATGGTTATGTGTCGACTTTTTTTAAATTTTTATGTCCACTGTTTATAAAACACCACCGCAAAAAGTTCTGGGGTCACCTAAGGATTTTTTTTTTTTTTAGAGAGACGTTTGTTTTGTTTTTTTCAATGAAGATAGCATTAAATTAATCATGTCTCTTGACATGGTTAATGTGGTTAAAAAAAACACAGATTTTTGTACATTGTGTTTTCACAGAAAACATGCAATAAGCTCGGTGACCACCCAAATTTTAAACAGTAGTATATGTATTAAAGTGCGACTGTTTTCCAGTGGCACGATTGTCTGTTCCCAGTATGGCAACAGCTAAGCAGTCACACAAAAGCAGACATGTTTACATACACATAGGGTGTATTTTGGGCAGAGCCAGCGATGACCTTTATTCTGTGTTTGGTGACATCGCTCTGCCCTCACCAGATAGCGGCCCATTTCAAGCATACATGAAGATAAACACACTTGCACAGAAGACTGAACTTGGCCAGGACTTCAATTCTGAATGACCTTGAATGACATCTGAAGCTTTAAAATACAAGCTTGCAGAAAATTGGCAAGTTTCCTCTCAGTGAATAGCTTCAGATCAGACAACTGTCTGATTAGTGCGGTTGCAATAGGTTGGGAACGTTTCGGGAAATTTCAGGAACTTTAAATTTATTGCAGTTGTAGTTTGTGGTGGTGTAGACATATTTTTCCGCCATCATGGAGCTAAAAGTAAGAAAAGATGTACTTGCTTTGTAATGGACTCATTGCAATGAAAATGATTTATATAAAAATTATTTTATATAAATAATTTATATAAAAAATATTATAAATAAAAATTATTGATATAATTGAACTCATCACATGAATGTTTTTTTAAATAAATTATGAATTGTTGCTGTATTTATTCGGGCCTGAGAAATGACCACTGCGAGATCCCTATTTCAACAGAAAAAAAAAAAGTAGCTCTATCGAGAGTGGAAAAACAATCCAAACAACTGTGAGGGCTGAAACATGCATGAAAGCTCATGAAAATTTGGACATTAGAATTTGCACATTAACGCATGTTGTACCACGTACACATGCACTATACAGTATATACGAACACACACACACACACACATGGAAAATTTACAACTCTGAAAATTTCAGCAATTTAGATTACAGACTGTTGATCTGACCGAATAAACGACAAGAAAAATGTCAAGCACCTGCATGTGGTTATCCTGAGTGCAAGAGTCTACGCACAGTGTTTGTGGTGTAATCTAAGCAGTGTGACTGCCTCTTGTATACATTGTCCGTGACATTAAAGTTCGCCCTGGGTTTGTGATACTGTCTATACGCCAGCCTGCATACCCTGTGCCCATAGTGGCGCCAGTGTGTATGTGAGCAGCTGAGGCCCGGGATATGGGCCGAGTATTGGGGGCTCAGAGACTGTGATCAGAGCCCCCACCCCCTAGCCTACAGGGACACGAGAAGCGCCACAGACGCTCCATGAACATGGAACACGGGAACACAAAAGCATGCGCGCTTGCTGCATTTGAGTACAAGTGAGGAGGAATTTTAGGGTGCTTTCAAGTGAATAATGAAGCATTAATGGGGTCACACACATGACTGCAATTTGGTTGTCCCAACTCGTCTGTGCTATTGGCTTTAATTCAACAACCATGTCCTGCAGGTACTAGTGTTGGTGAGAAAATGCGCCACTGCAATAATTGTTGCCAGGCTGGCAGGACAATCGAGTTCAATCAAGTTTTGGAAAGATTTGGAAAAACAGACAAACCAATATGAAACCACCATTCGGTGCTTCCATTGTTCAAATTTCTGTAATGCAATTTCCTTGAATAATTACTCAGATGCCCGTGGAATGTAATTCATATAATTTGGAAAGCCCCAAAAAGTTTACAAACAAGACCGACTACAAATACAAAGTAGGCGACAATAAATGCTTTAAAAGTGCTTTTAAAGTGAAAATAAACAGGTCTTCTAAATTTGGCAAAGCATGGAGAAGATTGTTGTTGTTCACGACCTTGCCAAATTTGAAATGTTAAAAACAACAACAACAAAAAACTAAACTAAAACACAAAAGTATGCAGAATAAAGCTTTAAAAAAATCATGAAAAATCAAGCCCTTGTCTGCATTCTTCAATGCTGTGAGCGTGTCTGCTAAATATGTGAAACCACACCCCACTGAAAACTGAATGCCAGACTGTCAAGCATTTTAGGCCTCCACTTCCCAACATGTTTGAGCTGAGAAAATGTATTCAGTGAAAGCCTATGTTGGAACATCTCCCATCGGGTCATCGCTGTGCTTTCCAACACACGAATAAAGGGCGTAGGTTATCTCCACTTGTGGGCTTGCTCTTAATTGGTGGTCTCAACTGCAGCATCACATCCTCACTTGGGAATTTAAATAAAAACAGGAAAACTGCAAAACAGTGACGCTAAAGCTATACAATTCAGAACGAAGTCCCCAGTATTTGCACGTCTTTAACAGTCATCTTCAGACATTTCAGAATTCACTTCACAGTAACGACGTGAAAGATTTTCCAAAAATGACTGTCTGTCAATTCGGAGTCTGTTAGGAATGGCCGCTTCAACCCGAGTACAAGGCATGAAGAATTTTGAAAAATTGGATGAGGAGAAATGTTTTTGGGGGGCATTTTTTGTTATTTTTTGAATGGCCTTTTGGGTTTTTGTCTGCTTTCGTCGAAACTAATTCTTTCAAACCTTCATGTAAAACAGTCCATCCTGATTATTTTACAACATATCCCCAGCGCCTTTTTGTTTTTTCTACCATGACATTCAATAAAGCCATTTATTTACATGCCATATACCCTAAAAACAAATGAAACCTAACAGTGTGCGTAGTAGATTTACCTTAGTAATCAATTGCTTTTCGGAAATGTATTTGTCATGAAGGATTTTAGAGTCATTTGAAGAAAATTCCACAAAGATGGTGACCACTTGTCACGGTGCTATTTACAGGGACTTAAAAGCAAATATGAGGATTCACTCGCAGAATCTGCGTTGTTAGCTGAACAGAAGACAGATGCACAAGAAGCAGAACACTTTCTCCAATGTTCACCTTCAAGGTATTTCCGTCCTTATCCAGATTACTGTGAAATCCCTGTAAGACCTGGACAAGCCTAAGCCATGCAGGGCTCGGGAGCAGCCCCTTACTAAAACCTCCTCTTCTACAGTAAATCTGCCCACAGCATCACCAGAGTCCAATTTTATGGACAGCTTCACTTTGCATTTCTTTCTCTTCACAACACAGCACATTTCTCTGGAAAAACAAAGCACAACTTTCGAGTGTTCCCTCTCAAAACCCAAATTTAGCATGTATTGCTAATTGAGCAAACATGCCAAATTTGTTCTTCTCCACCTCGAGACTGCAGGAAAGCGTCAATGGATTTTGCGAATCACAGACCACTCGAGCATCGGGCGCCTGCAATCAGCTTTCTCCTTCCTCGCATTCTATTTAAGGTCAAAGGTCAATCAATAACGCCAAAGGACAAGGTAAAGAAGCTTGACAACGTCTAAGTGGGGCGCTGGCCGACCCAGTGACACAAGACTTTACTGTAATCTTACCAGGAACCTTTCCATTGCAGCAGGCTCCTCCTCCTCCTGTCCACCATGTCATCAAGACTGCAAGCTTAAAAAAAAAGAGAATTCTTCACTGACTTTGATTGTGTTGCCAGAGTCATATCCAACTGTCTTTATTACCTCCCCTGGCACTGCGGGCTGAGGAGGGGATTAGCATTAACAATACGCCCACTTTGGTCACGCCAGCCCCCCCTCTATGTGCAACTTTACGTGGCTCCACCTCTCCAACTTGGTTGCTTTTGACAATATCAGAGGAGGGCTGAGCAAGAAAAAGCATTATATAATCTCTGGACTCTCCCCCCCTCTTGTTCACTGCTAAAACAGGGGCACTGATGTCACCGTTGCATGAGGGATCAGTGAGTGACATGAGCGGCGGTGCCGGCTCGGATCTTGGCACACAAACACACTTGACACACTCGCACCCAGGGATGCACACGCAGACATGTTGTGTCAGTCAAGTGACGGAGAAAAGTTCTGCCAATGCACACAGAGAAATTACACATCCGTTATGTATCCATTACAGCAGCGGTTCTTTAATTTTTGTTCACACCAAGTACCACTTCAAAAAAAAAAAAAAATAGTTATTTTCCAATTAGCAATTACCACCACCATGACCCACATGAAATTAAAATTCAATTAAAATGTACTCCGAGTTACATAAAAGTTTGTAGCTAAATAAATCATTGTAAACAAACAGCTCTTGAAGATTAAATGCGAATGTGTTGTGCTGAAAAGTGAAGTTAATCGGCGTTTTGGGAAGAATTAAAAAAATAATAATTCAAAGGGGCCACACAAAGTGAGGCGGCCAGTTGCCCATTCTTGCGGTAAGTATCAGTTCAGTGAAAATCAAAGTTCAAATAAAATTTGACCCAAAGTACGTTTTTATCTACGAACACTGACAGACCACTAAATAGAACAGAAATTTGATATTTTCGGTGCAAGCAAGCATTTCAAAGTCTGTTATTATTTGAGAGCATAAACTAAAAAGTTGATCCAAAAATAATAACTGATCAATCAGTCATCTATTTGGGTCAGTGCAAATAAGAGGCAGTTATTGAGAGCCTGAGTCTGTATTGAAATTAGCATTTTTCAAATTGGCAGGAAATCGGCTGATGCTTGCCATTATAGTATACATTTGTGAAAAAATAAAATATTCAGATTCAGTCCAATGTTCTGCATGCAATTCCTATCTTTGTTACTATGGGCGTGTTATTTTATTTCCGATATTAATCAGCAAATTAATCAGTGACTGGAATATTTTTCTGCCAATTACCAGAATCTGCATCAGCCTAATTGAAATACTTCCCGTACATTCAGTGAGACTTTTCCGACCATCTGAAGTTAAACAATATAAATAACGTGTATTGACAGTGTCGTACAAAAGATTACATTCTAGTATAGCTGGAAACAATCTTGCTGGAAAGATGCTGACATCGATGAAGTGAATGGGAAAGTAAAGTAAAACTAGCAACACAACAGGCCTTTGCTGAATATTTGGCAAACCGTATTTAGCAATGCAAATTGTGTTCGAGCACCGAGAAGGATCATGTGAATTGGCAGAAAAAGCAAAACTCAAAGAAAACAAGGTAACATGTACGTGGAGCTATTTGTTAGGTGGTTTTCTTTCATTTATTTTGTCAAACAACAAAGCTGAAAGAAGACAATGGAATGAATGGGGAGATGCTGTTTTAGTTTTGCCAAGGTTTTTTTTGTCTTGCTCGTTCTCATTTGTTGGTTGTTTTGGGACAAAGGTACAATAAAAACATGGGTTTCATCATAATTGTAGCATGAAGGATTGTTTGAAACAAATGATTCATTGCTACGCTTTCCTTTAAGCATGCTATATGTTTTCAAAAAACACCTGCAGATGCAGAGTTTCCACTGATCTGCTGTCTTAAAGTAGCCAATGGTTGAAATATGGTATCATACGTGTACGGTGTGCCTGCTAATGTGCAATTTATAATTCAATGCAAATGCTGGATGTGCCGATCATGTGATTCAGTAACTCTGATTGCGACATCTCATTTGTGGCAACTCAAGGTCCAAGACAGATGCTGTGTGCCACATTAAAATCCCACAAACATGCTTTCTGCCGACAAATCAAACTAATGTAGCCTAATGGCATACTTGCCTCAGTCACTTTATGCTGTTCCGAAAATGATGCTAATGAGCCATTATAAAAAAAAAATAATAATTTGAACACAGAAATACAAAATCAACCCTTTTGCAAAGGTTCGGGAACAATGACGGCTTTTACAACACTGTCTTGCCTGGGACTTTCAAACAGGAAATGAACAGCAGTCTCCCACACCGAAGTCCGGTGTTTGTGTGAGGCGTCCACATCCCCGACCCGCCTCCCCTCCCCTGTCCTTCTAGTCCCCACACGGACACTCTCACTACACAATGACATCATCGGATTGCAGACTCCCCTACGGCCAGGATTGCTACGGCTGAAAGATGCCACCGGTGACTTTGTCTATGCTTGTACTTATGACGTATCTGATCAGATCATTGCATTCACATACAATTTCTGAATAAGATCTTTTTTTTTCCGACAAGTATCTGTAATTTTACTCACTGTAAGTACACAACGTGAATACTTTTAGTTCCTCTGATCGTCGCCGTAGCCATTCACATAAGCAAGGAGACACCCACTCTCGGCTTAAGAAAAGCCCGAGAAGGTAATTGAGTGTCTTCAATTCAGCCAATAAGATGTGGGCCTGTTCACTTGCAGTGCATCCAGAAAGTATTCGCATTTTATGCTCAAGGCTCATTCAAAAAAAAAAAAAAAAAACTATTTTTTTTTTTTTTGCAAAATTCTACACAACACCCCATAGTGTCAACGTGAAAAAGGTTTGGGGGGCATTTTTTTTGCAAATGTATTTAAAAACAAACAAAACTGAGAAATCACATGTGCTGTACATAAATATTCGCAGCCTTTACCACCAAGCTCAAAATTTATACAGGTGCATGATGTTTCCACCGATCATCCTTGAGAGGTTCCCACAACATTAATTGTAGTCTAATTTCATCATGCTCAACACTCTTCTTAGATGGCATGGGAACCTTTGCATTTTTAACTGTGTTTGCAGAAAAAATTGCCTCTTTTTGTGATTACACTGCAAGTATCGAACAGAGTTCTATGTGGTGGCGTATGTGTCTGAAATTTTCCATCCGTCCATCCATTCATTCATTATCCAAACCATTTTATCCTCACAACGGGGATGCAGGAGCCTATCCCAGCCATCATCGGACAGTAGGCGGGGTGCACCCTGAACTGGTTGCCAGCCAATCGCAGGACACACAAAGACCATTCACACTTACAGTCACACCGAGGGACAATTTGGAGTGCTCCATTAAGCTACCATGCATGTTTTTGGAATATGGGAGGAAACTGGATTACCTGGAGAAAACCCACGCAGCCACGGGGAGTACATGCAAACTCCACACAGGAATTGAAACATGCACCTTTGCACTGTGAGGCGGATGAGCTTAGCAGTCAATCACTGTGCCACCCTCCGTAATTGTCTTCTTACAAAATTTGCAGCTTCATGTTTTGTTTTTTCTTTTTTTATTTTGAAGACATTGTGGCTGACTGATGCCAGTTCTCGATGGTTGGTAAAGCCAAATTGTATAAACCCGCTGTTGGCTGCTATGACACAACCGCCTGCTTTGATTTTGATGATGATCTAAAAAACTAGCTCAAGTTCCTTTTAAAGGACAACGTCATTTTGAGGAATAAAAACATAGTCGAGATGATGAGAATATTTTGCGAGTCCAATGGCCAAGTCGGAGTCAAGTCCAAGACAATAAAAAATGGGTTGAGTCAGGACTCGAGTGAGAGTCTGGAGTGTCCCGGACATCAGACTGGGCTAAAAGTTTACTTTCCAGCAGGACACCGACCCGAAGCACACAGCCAAAACAATGAAGGTGTGGCTTCAGGACAACTATGTGAGTGTCCCTGAGTGGTCCAGCTCGAGCCCCGACTTGAATCCGATCAAATATCTCTAGACTGGAGCGATCTGAAAATGGATGTCCACCGACACTCCCCATCCAACCTGATGGAGCTGGAGAGGTGCTGTAAAGAGGAATGGGCAAAACTGCCCAAAGATAGGTGGGCCAAGCTTCTGGCATCATATTCATAAAGACTTGAGGTTGTAATTACTGCCAACGGTGCATCAACAAAGTATGTGTTGTTTTTGGAATTGTTGATTCATTTGCAAAGGACTTTCTACACTTTGTCATTATGGGGTGTTGTGTGTCGAATTTGAGGGAAAAAAATGAATTTCTTCCATTTTAGGGGTGAGGCTGCAACATAAAATGTGGAAAAAGCAAAAGGATGTGAATACTTTCCGGATGCACTGCAGATCCAGTGACTGACATTCTTTTCTGCTTAGTTCCTATTTAAGTGGAGAAAGGCTGTAAAAATGAAGTTGAGTCCTCTGGAGTTTTTCCACGGCAAATTTGCCTCAGATCAGCTGCCAATTTTATTAATGAATGTCCATTGGATTCATGATGAAAAAACTAAATCTAAACGTGTAGAACTTTGAAAATCTTGCCAAGGAAAGTGTCATCCAAGATAAAGTGCTGTGTTGTACAAAGCTTTCCTTAGTGCTTTGGGGCTCCATGAAGGCATTTAGTCATGACCTCAACTTTTGTGCGTTTTTAGCAGTTCAACAGTGCCTTGAGAAACGAGTTTAATTCGATCCGTCACTTTGCTTGTAACTTAAAACACTCATATCTCCAAAAAAAAACTTTACCCATTAGTCTGTTCCAGCCTCTCAAAAAAATCTAGAATTTTGAAAGTTATTTTAATGAAAAACAAATAGCACTGCAAAATAAAATACATCATTAAATTTAAAAAAAACATACTGCAATGGAAATTAAAAACCATTTAAAAAGAATTAAACTATTTCTGTCACAATACACATTGTGCTCCATTCTCAGCTTCTTGGTATGGCAGGAATATTGATTGTTCTTTGCAGAGGATAAAGAGCACATGCCTGTGCGTATTATTATACGGTCTATCTACATCTTTCTGTGCCATTTTTGTTCGGATATGTTTAAAGTGTGGGCAATGCTGCCACCATAGCTACCAAGTATTAGCCCATATACCTATTGAGTTACCCATTGTATGCTAGCATTGAGGTAGCAGAGGCTATTTAGGTATTATATATATATATATATATATACACACACACGCACACACACACACACGCACGGCCTAGTGGTCGACTGGTTAGCGCGTCGAGCCTCATAGTGTAGAAGTGCAGGGTTCGATTCTGGCCTTCCTGTGTGGAGTTTGCATGTTCTCCCTGTGCCTGCGTGGGTTTTCTCCGGGTACTCTGGTTTCCTCCCACATTCCAAAAACATGCATGGCAGGTTAATGGAACATTCGAAATTGTCCCTAGGTTTGTGTGAGCGCAGATGGTTGTACGTAGATGTGTGCCCTGCGATTGGCTGACAACCAATTCAGGGTGTCCCCCGCCTACTGCCCAAAGACAGGTGGGATAGACTCCAGCACACCCCGCAACCTTTGTGAGGATAAACAAAGAAAATGGAAATCAGAAAATGGATAGATGGACACACGCGCACGCGCGCACACACACACACACACACACACACACACACACACACACACACACACACACACACACACACACACACACATATAACTAATCGGACGATCAACGGCCCGTAAAGTTCGGAATTTGGGGTTGGGACACCTGTATCTCAAGGCACAGTACCTGTAGTGGTTATGCCAAATGTGAAGTACAGTGGCGTAGGCATCCGGGTTTGAGACTGTGTTGCTAGCTCAGGACCAGAACGCAAACTCCCACATTTCCAAAAGAAATTTTGAAACAGAATTTAAAGGCATATATCCACTAATTGGAATTTAGACGGAAAATGGGTGATGCAACATGACAATGACCCAAATGGAAGAAGTAAATCGAATTAATGGCTTAAAGAGATGAAAATATGCCTTCTGGAGTGGACCAGTCTTGACCTAGCCCTATTTGAGATACTGCACTGTGACATTTCCATGTTGTGCCAAGTAAAAAATTGAAACGTATGAGTGTTTGTGCGGTATTCCTTAAGAAGTCTGTTTTGCTGGGAGTTGGATGAATATCAGATCACATTTTAGAACCAATTTAAACAGTTATCCAGGTTTCACGTAAGTTTTTCTTGCAACGGCATACAGTATATTCTGAATATTTTCATCAGACCATATAAGAGATGATTGTAGTTTTACTGGTATGTAGCCTCTCCTTACTCCATATGAAAACACTGCTGGAGGCATGTAATTAGGTAAATAATACAAATAGAAAAAGCGCTCCAGCAAGAGGATTGCATTCATGTGGCGGTTGCTTAAGCAATGTGTTACACATGCTCCCCTCATGTCAAGACTGAAAACGCACTTAACCCACCAACGGAGACACTGACATACTGTCATAATCCACGAGTGATCAATCTCAGATGAACTGGGACTTTGAAGCAACAGAGATGGCATGTTCTGTACATGCTGTACTTTTCAAAACCACTCAACAACCTTGAGGCATCTTAGCTGTGCTCGAGCACATGACTTCCCTGTCCCAATTACTAGGTCCATTCATATGAAACAAACAAACAAACAAAAGTGAAGTGTTTTGGTGCAACATTAAATATCTGTGATGCATACATTGCATCTGCATGCATTCTTGTCGACGTCAGTCCTGTCTAGCATGCAGCGACACAATGTGGTACTCGCAGTATAACCCCATACCAAAAAAAGATTTTCTGCGATGTATCGGGTAGCAAAAGAACTGCAGTACAGCATTGGTTGACTGTACTCTGGTTTTGTTGAGTTTATAGCATACTGGAAAAAACAGTACAACGCTATTTTCTTTGCATGAACACATCAAAGTACCAGGAGGAAGTCTTCAATTACTATTCTTTTCACTTATTCATTATGGTTGATCATCTTTGTTTAGATTTTCTTTGACTGGCATGAATGGCCCCTCCTAATGTGCTGCATCATGACTCATTGGTGCAGTCTCTTAAAACTTAGGTCATATGAGTTGACAAGAAATGCAATATGTTTGAAATTGTCCTTGATCATACCTGGCTGCCACGTCAGACACACCTTCATTGCAAAGGTGTCACAATTGGTCTTTGTCTGGAATAAATACCGGAAGTATTCATGAAAGGCAATTCTCACTATATAAAAAATGCAACTTTGAAATGAGCTAAGTCTTCTTTTCACAGAATCTAACCACACAGTAGGCATGTAGACCTTTGATGCATATGTTTTCTAAATCTAGGAAAGCTATCAAATGCTGAATTTATGACACAAACAAATTGTTTTCGAGGCGTTAACTGTGGCCTTCTTGGTAAAAGTTAGTCTCACTTGGGCTAACGTGCCATAAGAGAATATTCTCAGAAGGAAGAGCCCTTCTGTCTCTCTTGGAAAGGCTCCAAAAATAATGCACAAAGGTGCCTTGAGATACAATTTGTTCTGTCACCACGGTCTGAACTCCAACCATCTATTTCTGTTGAAATTAATGGAAACCTCACTAATCCGTTCAAGCACCCCCCCCCCCCCTGCCCCCCCCAAAAAAACTGCTGTTGAATTCAATGTGGAAAAAATCTCTCACTCCATAATTTTGTACTTTATGAAAACATACAGTCCTGACATAATTAAACTACCGGTAATGAAAAAGAATTAAACGGGGCGGCCCGGTAGTCCAGTGGTTAGCACGTCGACTTCACAGTGCAGAGGTACCAGGTTCAATTCCAGCTCCGGCCTCCCTGTGTGGAGTTTGCATGTTCTCCCTGGGCCTGCGTGGGTTTTCTCCGGGTACTCCGGTTTCCTCCCACGTTCCAAAAACATGCATGGCAGGCTGATTGAACACTCTAAATTGTCCCTAGGTGTGAGTGTAAGCGCGCATGGTTGTTCATCTCTGTGTGCCCTGCGATTGGCTGGCGACCGGTTCAGGGTGTCCCCCGCTTACTGCCCGTAGCTCCAGCGCCCCCCGCGACCCTAGTGAGGATAAAGCGGTTCGGAAGATGAATTAATTAATTAAACGGTTTCTGTCACGCTGTGTAAATTAAATTCTGCTCTTTTGGGTGTGCCTGCCTTGGCCACCTGAGGGCAATATAAAACAGACAGACGGAAATACTGTATGTTGTTATGAATCCTTGCCTCTTTTCAGCAACCAATCATATTGCAGTGGGGTATGTCCTGCCTAAAACACCAGTGGGATTCACAATAATATCTCAACCACTTTCTGATGTCATCATTACGGTCCAAACCGTCGTTCTTTGCAAAAAAATAAAGAAAATACGATTGGGAATGCTGCGTTGCTGAAGAATTTCAGTTCAATTCAATACATAGCCGTGTCCAAATCCGTAAATTGTGTCCTCCGAAGGACCATTCGCGGGCTGGGTCCTTCAAAGGTTCCTTCTTATGTAGCTTCCGAGTCTCATAAGTCTGTGTAACTTTACGTTACCTTACAAACGTACCTTTAATGCGAATTTCTCCATTGTGAGACAAATAAAGGTTTTCTTATCTTATCGTCTTATCTTATACTCGTAGATCGTTAAATATATGAAAACCCAACTTATATTTCCTGAAGGCTATTGGTCTTGAGGTTTTTGTAGCAAAAAATTGAACACAAAATCCAAGAAATACAGTACATGTGTTACATTTTTCACAAATGTTCAATATGCGAACCCTTGGGCTACACGGCATCTGTCAAAACGGTATTCCATTTCTTGCCAAACGCGAACAAGCAAATCGGGATCAGAGGGTGTCAGTTGTCCGAGTCTTTAGATCATCCATTCTTATCAAACTCTAAGACACAATGGGGATTCTCCTTTCCATTGAATGGCATTATCAGTAAACAACAATGAAATCAGTGCAAACCACGTTTTACGCAAAAAGTAAAAACAGTGATTGTGACAACATTCGCCTGACAAAACCAGCGCAGGAGAAAACTTAAGATTTCACCTTTCGAGCAAAAGAGGTTTTATGAAACACCCTCCAGTTCTCCTTTGTTGAGTTCACAGTCGCCATACAGCACATGTATCGCAAACGGTGGCTTGTATCTCAAACACTACGTAAGATGGGTCCACGTATCTCAAGGCACCATTGTATTATATTGCGTTACCACAATCAGCTTAAGTCTTAGTACACAAGTGTCAAAGTCAAGGCCCGGGGGCCAGATCCGGCCCGCCACATCATTTTATGTGGCCCGCGAAAGCAATTCACGCGCCTCAACTTCCATGATCCTTGCTAAAATTAGTACCGAAATGTCAAATTTTTATGTATAACAAATAATGTCGAGGATTTTGTGACAATTTTGTTACCCAGTTAACATTCACTCAAACAATAATTGAACAAACTATTATAGATGATTTGACTGATTTCAAAACTTCACCAATTTGTTGTTATTAATATACTGTTTCATCATTGTATTTGCGATATTTACTCCATGTACAGCACTTTGTGTACAGCGATGGTTGTTTAAAACGGTGCTCTGTAAATATAGTTGAGTTGTACAAGTGAAATTGAATTTCACCTTCATACCGGCCCACCGAGGGAAGATATAACCCCAAAGCGGCCCATGACAAAAAATGAGTTTGACACCCCTGTCTTAGTACATCAATAACATACAAGATTATAAAAATAAATAAATAAATAAATCATGAAATGCACTTCCACGTTCTTCATTCTCAGCGTCAACAGGTTGCCTTTGAGTACATCGCTTTCAGTGACAATGTCAGCAGTCACTGATCGTCATGCGCCATAACTAAGCCGACTTATTTCCTAAGACTCATTCAGCTGATGTGCCATGGATGATAAATGGCACGGCCAGTAGCCGGCTAGCGGACAGGAAGGGAGGATGGAGTCAAACTGTAGTTGACGATAATGTTTAAAATAAAACACAATGAGCCACTAAAGTCCTTCCTCAAGTAATAGTTTGACCTGATGGAAATGGTTCAGTAGAGAGGCAGAGATTTCACATTTCAGGCTGGATTTAGACTTTGTGGTTCGACTGACCCAATTTCAGTTTTTCTCTCCCATGTGGCTTCCTTTGTATATGCATCATGGGAGTGTAAGGAGGAGGAAAAAAAAATCAAGGAATGGGATACATTCAGATCCAAATCAGGCCCGTCACTCTGCCAATGTGACAGCAGTGTATGGTTGGCAGAGATAGACCGGATATATCCCTCCAAATGCATTGATACTGTAAATCAGAGATAACCTCTGAAAGAGAATGTGGCCTTAAGATCTGCTGTGTAAAACCAGCCTAATATGAAATGATTGTTTACCAGGGCAAGCAAACTTGGGCGGTGGCCTGACTGATGGCATGCAAGCTTTTTCAGACTCTGTTTGGGATTGGAGGTGCGTGTTAAACAAAGACTGACTTAATTTGAATCATTTAAACATTAAAAAAAAACTCATTAACCTCATTAAAATCGCTCTTTTTAAAGAGTTCCTTAGCACCTGTTCTCACGAAATGGGAGACAATCGAATGACATCATTTGGAATAAAATAAATTTTAAAAACTCATTCGCAGGCAAATTGTGCATGTAAAGATGCATGACGCGTGCTTGCTTCGAGCTGTATGTTACTCCCAAAATGTAGAATAGTGTATACTTTCAGGCAAAACGTTTCATCCAAAGTGCAGTATATTTATATTTATATTGATTTATGTTCACTGTTTTGTTAAGCGCTTTGTTACAGCTGCAGCTTGTAACCATTTCCAATAAAATGGCCGCCAACTACGCTGTATATTACAGTATGAACATTTATAGATGTAAAAACATGAACATGTAATACAGTATGAAAATGCCAATTACAACTACGTGCATATTAAGAAAAAATGATTTTATAATACATGAAACATACAACTGTAGCGTTCCTACTTCATCTCTGAAAACATTCAGTCAGCATTATTTCATAGAAATTACATCAACTATTTATTCATTTCTTTTGAATAATTTCAGAGGGATTTCTAGAGTGATAGAGGGATGCTTTACTTAATGGTGTCAAGGAAACAATAGTTTATATTGCTCAAGAACACAATGTTTGACAACCTATTGAGAGAAAGCAACACAAAAAAAAAAAAACCAACCTAATATCATCGCCGCTTCCTGCCTACGAGGAGCACAGTGGATTAATTCATCACCGTGATAAGCCTTTGCCCTCCCCTGGAATAAAATTACCCAGTGGCTCTCAACAGACTACAGATATGCACGCATGCAAACAATATGTATATTCAGAAAACGTGTGTTTTCTGTATATACACAAACGCGCACACAAAAGTGAAAGACAGCCAAGTGGAAAATTTCAGAAAACAACAATTGTGTCATTTCTTGCTGGATACTTTTTAATGTCAATCATTAAGAAGTTTCCCTAAAGATGATGTCACATCATTTACATGTGTTACATTTGGACCGTCTGCAAGTCACAATCATAACCATCACCACAAATGTCCACTTTATGCTTTATGTTTCAAGCAGGATTAAAGTCAAATATCCACACGGTTACTCTTCACAACTTTGCAGATGCAAAGCTGAGCGCGATTGTCCCAAGTGTGTCTTCCCCTCGATGTTTGTTTAACACAACTGGGATGCTACTTAATGGAGTGGCATGAGAACAACTTTACAACACAGACCACTTTAGCGGTTGCTCTATGTTCCTTGCTAGGCCTTTCGTTCTGTGCGTTTGACTGTTTGTCCCATTTTATAAAAAGCTGAAAGAGCATTGTGAACGTTGCGATCCGTGTTTTCCCCAATTTACTTGACCAGCAGAAGGCCTGGGCAATAATTGAATATTAATTTGAATTGTGATAGACACGTGATCGATATCACTATCACATTTGTTCAATGAAATGGTCGATAAAATATATAAATCAGGAGGAAAACCTTGACCCCCGCCCTGGGATTCTGCATGCTGTGGGCAATAGAATTATAATTCTTTACATGTAAAAAATATATTTGTGTACTGTGCATACAGGAACTGCATGACCCCATGTTGCACAACACAACTCATGTACAATTTCTGTCCTGACTTTACTGCGCTGAATGGAATCAGCCAAGGGATGGATTGCGGACACAAGTTGCTGACAGCGAGCCATGCGCACAATGAACTGAAAGTCATATTGGAATGGTACTTGGACCGAAAATGTTGCTCCACATTTCCTCCTTTTGCAGGCCAGCAAGTGCCCAGAGGTGGATCAAGTGGAGTGACGCATCGGTCAGCGAGAGATCCCAGTCTCCACCACCACTACAACCACCATCACCACACCAACCGGCTGCCGCGGCACGCAGTCGGATCGAAACCCAGCCTCGTGCCGGTGTTCAGGTGGAATTCTCCTCCAGTCATTCTCCAGCATTGGAGAAACCGCGGGTGTTTGCCCACCTGCTCCGCAGCAAGTCCGAGACGCCTTGCCATGGAGCCAACCGCAAAACAAAATCCTCCTCTCACTTTGTATGGAAATATTTGGCTTACTCGGTCCCGTAATCATTTTTATATTATATGATTCATTTCAGTGTCCAGAGTACAGTGATCTGTACCACTTCGCACTTCAAGTTTTTGCGGCTTCAATATTACATGTTTTTCTTTCAAAATTACCTTAAAAATATAATTTAAAAAAAAATAAAATACAGCCATATCAGCAGCCATATTGCATAAAGAAGACCAACATGCATGTTGTTGTTTTAAATAGCAAAAAAAATTATAAATAAAATAAAATTTAAAAATCAATATATATTGATATCGACAGCTATTATCCACTTCATACATACATTTTTCAGCCATATCGCCCAGCTTTAAGCTGCAGTGCAAAATAATACTAATTTAAAAAATAACCATAACAGCTCATATATTGAAAAGCGACTAAATTGTGGCACTGGTAACTTTCACTGCAGTTATCTACACAATCTACCAGCCTAAAGTACACCAGCAATTTGACAAGTTCGCTTCTAGGGACTCACGCCGTCCATTTTCCATTGCGATGGACACTGTTATTACGGTCGCGGGTGAGCTGGAGCTGATCCCAGCTGACTATGGATGAGAGACTGGGTAAACGCCCGACTGGTGGCCAGTCAGCCTTGAGCGCATGCAGATAATCAACTCTGCCTACTCACATTCATATTTATCAACAATTCAGAAACTGTTATTAATCCAACAAGCATAGGGAGAACAGTCAAACTCTACACAGGCCTGAGTTGAATTGTGAACCCAAAAACTCTTCACGGTGAGGCAAACATGCAAATCACTTCTTGATAAACTACAGTTTGTTTAAAGCAACATGTATACCTGGTTACGCACTGTATATGCGAGTGATTTAAAAAAGTTTATGGATAAATGTGTCATCACTTTTAGAAATGTGATGATTTCATGGTGGAAAGTCTACGTATGGGTGAGTGATTCTGCCACTTGCGTATAAGGACAGACGGCACATGATTCAATCAAATTTGATATCCTTGTGCGAGGCAGTGGTGGGAAGGAACAAAGTAGAAATATTACTGTGCTTTTTCTAATTTCCATGCGTCTGTGCTTCATTGTTATTTTTTCACTTGTACTTCCAAGATTTGGAAACGGGTACAGTTTCTGTACTTTCTACTCCTTTCTCAAGAGGCTCAAAAATTTGTCATCTAAGATGAAATCCCATCTTCAGGTGTCATTATTTGCTAATTTTGCATTTCAGTCAGCTCACAATGTTAGCAAAGCCATGGGAATGTGTTGTTTGTAGAGCATAAAAGTCACTCGCTAACTCTTAAACGTTAACATGCGACATGTAACGATTTTTTTTCTCTGTACAAGATAGTTGTAGTAGTACAACCTAGTTTGCAGGTTTCAAGCTATTAAAACAGGTATTGTACGTACCGGTAATTGATATTAACCATTCATTTTTCCTTTAGTACAATTCAGTCTACATGTTTTTATTTACACTTAAATGAGGAGTTTGCAATTCTATCCATCCATCCATTTTCCGATCCGCTTTATCTTCACAAGGGGGTCCTGGAGCCTATCCCAGCCGTCTTTGGGCAGTAGGCGGGGGACACCCTGAATCGGTTGCCAGCCAATCGCAGGGCACACAGGGACGAACAACCATCCATGGGCACACTCACACCAAGGGACATTTTAAAGTGTTCAATCACTGTTTTTGTTTTTGGAATGTGGGAGGAAAACGGATTACCCAAAGAAAACCCACGCAGGCCCGCGGAGAACATGCAAACTCCGCACAGGGAGGCCGGCGCTGGAATTGAACTCAGTACCTCTGCACTGTGAGGTCGACGCGCTAACCACTGGAGCACAAGACTGACAAAAAGAAACATAGTTAAGGACCTCAGGCAGACTGAGAAGTAATGCGGAAGTAGCCACAATTCTGCTTTACTGTTAAGTTTAGCACCTCTTTTAGATTTTTAATTGGTTGTACATCCGAAAATATTTTAAAAATTAACCTGCTAACATTTAGTCTTGCGGTAACACTTACAAATAAGTCACTCGAGCAAAATCGTAGACATGTGTAACACCGGCTTGTTTACATCACTAATGCTAGCTTCGTATTGCTTGTGCTGCTGCTGCTTTGTTGCAGCTGGACAGTGTTCCCTGTAACTACTTATCACCACGACGCACTTTCATTATCACATGCCGTTATGAATGGCCATGTTTGTGGATCAGTGAGGGACACGGCTTTTGAGTTGGGGGCGGGGATTACTGAAGTGAGGCCACATTCAAATCTTGTGGGTTTTGAAACTGCAAACTACCCCTTTAAGTACAAGACTTAAATCAGTACTTCTACTTCTCCACGCAATCGTCTGTACTTCTCAGTAAGTGCACAATGTGAGTACCTTTGCCACGCCTGGAGTGAGGGCAACCCGAAGGAAAAAGTCAAGGCTGGACAAATGGCGCCGTGTTTGGCCGAGGCTTGTGAATGTCTATTTGGATTTAGAAAATGCCCACTATCTCAGGACCTTGTACTTGAGCCTTATCATCCTCAGAACAGCCCAGATGGCACCATACCCTTGACAAAGACTCACGTCACGCTCCCAAAGCTCTATTGAATGTTTCTCACACTGCAGACGCCTGCACGCTGTCTCCTGGTCACCCGAGCTCCAAACACACAGCACGCATTTGTTTGACTGTGTTTTTGCAAGAGGCTAAACTTCACTGTGGCTACGACCAGCTGTGTGTGGCTGGAGAGGATAATTATCATCCTAACAGGGATAAATGTGTGCGCAATCTTCACAACCACAATGACACAAGGCAGGGAACACATGCACGTCGGGATGAGAAAAAACAACATTCAAAATGTTGCACTAAGACAACTGATTATTTCGCAGTTTACGATATTTCCTGAATTGGATTTTCATGGTCAGGGAGCCCGATTTCCACAGGAGAGGTACTGTACTGTGCCAAAAATCCTAGGCAACCATTAGAACTGTGAGTTATTTTAGCATTGCCAAAATTACCTCCCTCGTCTCTTGACTAGAATACAACCAAGAAACCATGAAAAAACAGCTCTGGAGGCTTAAGTTATTTACTGAAACCTATTCCTCCATCCACTGATGTTACAACAGCCCGGCAATGGCAAATTTGCTTGCAGTGGTGGGATGTACAATACATACTTCACTATTGTATATTATATTATAAAAACCTTCAAACTCCCTAGCCCCTAATTTTTGTTTTAGTGTTCAAAAATACTGAAAAAAAATTGGGAAAAAATAAATCCGCAACTAGGTGAAACCATGGGGGTTAAACTGCGATTAAGCAGGGATCCACTGTGCATACTTCTCAGTACTGTATTTGCACATTTTCAGCAAATGCCTTCAAGTGCTGAAAATGAATTAGAAAAAATGTGATAAATCTCTGAATTCACTTCACATGTTCTTCAAATATTGAGTGAGACCTCTTTCTCGATACTCTAATGTTACAATGATGCAGAAACATAGGATAAAAGATGTTAACAAATTTGGAAGGTCGTAGAAGTGTTTAAAAAAAAGCATCTAAAAAGTGAAAGAAAATTTGAAATGTGAAGAAATTCAAAAAGGCTGCCAATTCATTTCACCTACAGCAAAGAGTTGATCAATCAACTAATTGTTTCAGCTCTACTTACTACTGTCACCTACTGGGATTTGTAACTGCTGGTGTTCAATTAAAAAAAAAAAAAAGCAGCAGCTCCCTGGGCATGAAAGTTGTGTGTTCGTGTTTAAAAGGGGCTTTAAATGAGTGGCATGCACACAATTTCCAGCACAATCAATAGCGCTCATTGATCTCCTCTCTTGGCGGTAGAAACAAATCAAAAGTAGCAGCAACACATGACCTCCATCAGATGCTTAGCAATAATGTAACACAGAAAGCACACTTTTCTCTACGCCAACCGCCAACTGAACTCCGCCAGTCGCTGCCATGATCTAGAGAGGACAGCAAAGATGACACCTTTTAGATTCAGGATTAACCATTTCCAGCTGAAGGAGATTTGTGTACCATTAGTCTAACTCAATCAAGAGACTAATTCAA
Source organism: Hippocampus guttulatus (assembly GCF_054856545.1). Lineage (NCBI taxonomy): Eukaryota > Metazoa > Chordata > Actinopteri > Syngnathiformes > Syngnathidae > Hippocampus > Hippocampus guttulatus. The sequence continues at coordinate 11,407,206 of NC_141263.1, forward strand.
TCAAAGGCACAGTGGCCGTCCTGACGTGGGGGCATCTGTCACGCTGCCTTCTCACTACATCCTACGCAGACATTTGGCCACAAAATTCAGCTTGACATGAGCCCTCAAATATAGCCTGTGGTCTGCCAAACAAAATGTACATACAGAAAACATGTGTGCACGCACGCACACACACACACACGAGCACACTCAGGCGCACAATGTGCAAGATTGTGCTTCAGCTCGATGTACAGTACATCGGTCATGACAGAAAAGGACATTTTTCTATGCCCCAACCTTGTGAAATTTGTAATAATCCATGTACTTGTTCTGCCAGTTTTACTTGTCCTAAGACAAAATGTAACTGTATCTGTGGTAAAAGTGATTTTCAAATACCATTGACCAAATAGCTCTTGGATAACACTAAATGGCCTTTTTTTTTTCTCTCGACGGTCCCTCTTAATGACCAACTTACACATCAATTCTAACAGATAAAATGTTAAATCATATTTTTTCTTATTTATGTATGTCTTATTTTTAATTGTTAATAGATTTAGTTTTATCACGGACACATTTCTAAAAGAAGTACCGGTAATTGTGCCGTCAAGTTGGGTTTACAAGAGCTACATGACTCAGCAGAAATGACATCAAGCTAATTGCTCTGGCCACACGTAGATGGTAAATCCTCTCTTGTAATGTTCATATTTTGCAGCCAAAATGGAGTCGGTCACTTTAAAAAAATGCAACCTTGTTGCTTGTAACATCAGGGTTCGAGTTCTGAACCAGCGTGCAATGGCATCTAACACAGCTAACATGTACACTCAATATTTAAATAAAATTAAATAAAATGGTAATAATAATAAAATATCATCAGCATTGATTTGCAACCCTCTTACTTGCATTCCTGTTACTGCATTTAGCATATTAGTAACATTACGTTTTGACTGAAATAAAATATAAACAATATTTTTAAGGTGCCTGAGTATCTGTAACGGAGTTGCGCCAAACATAGCAAAATATCATATGAAAAGAAAATAAGTATCTTATAAAAAGTGGACCACTGATGGTTGAGCTGGACCTATTGCATGTTTTTTTCCCGAAAAATACAAGAAATCTTAAAATGTTGGTATCTGTATTATCTTTCAATTAAACAGTGCATTGCAATCATCACAGCATGAGCGCTTGGCCTTAAATGGAATCGAAGACAGCTTAGACTTCTCAGACTAATATTCTTTTAACAACTCAACATTGATTCCCTTCTTGATTTGTGCCATAAACCAAATCCATCAGTCTTTCTCATCTCAGCCTTCTGCGCAGCAAACACACCAACGTGCATGTGTGAGCTCTTACACAACATGCAAATGAGAATGAAATTGATCATCCCCGAGATGGGAAGCAAATCTCTTTTCGAAGCGTCCAAGCAGCACATCTCATTATGCCACTCTTACTGTAATTATTCATGGTCCAAGAGACAAATGGGACTGTTAAATTTTGTGTTGATGCAACATAGAGTACACTTTACAGTATGCTAGCATCGATCCTTTTTCGGGCCTACTTGCTTTTGTCAGTTTTTCATTTATTGTATGATGACCTAACAAAAGAAGTCTTGGTCTTCTAATGAGAAGCAGTGGAAAGGTGAAGCAGAACCCAAATATGTCCAGTTTAAATTTTGACACGGATTTTAGCTCTGGTTTGTAACTCAACAAGAGACATTTGGCCTCGAAATGGAGTCAAGCACACTTTCCTAACAGTGCAAAAATAAGTGAACCAAACGTCCGAAGAGAGTGGACTGTGAAGATCAATGTCAAGGATAGCGAATTAATATTCGGACCCAGAGAGTGTCTAACCTATAACAGTAGTTCTTATGATTTTTAAAGTACACATCACGTTAGACTTTCCTACAATGAATATACTTATTAGGAAGAAAACAGAATATTCACCTCTGTAAAAAATTGTCAACAACTGGGCATAAGACAATGGAAGCAGAGTGAAGAGAACTCAGGCAGCTGAGAAGAATTAGCAATCATTCGGCTCAAATAAAAGCCAAATAAATGTTCTAAAACAAAGTTCTAGGGAAATTCATGCGAATGTACTGTGCCTAAAAGTTACATACAACTGAATTGGTCTTTCAAAAAATGCCCCATACTAGATAAAAAATACAGTTTACATATTTTAAACCACTGTAAAAAATGTTGAACCAAAATTCCGCCTTTTAAGGTTTTAAGAATTACCGATCTAGATCAAATTCTTCCACAGTAAAGTTGAGGTGAATGAGCTCACGGATTTCAAATTAAGTGCAATCAAATGAAAGTGGCCTTTCAACCTCAAACAAACATTTGATAGAAAACGTGCCTGTGTGTTGCCTCACCTTGCAGCTCAGGGGTTTGAGGGGTAGTCCCGAGACAGGATTTCCTTGATGCTGAGTAGTGTTTGTCTGCTGGGGCGAGTGGGAATCCTCAGACTCTTTTCCACTGTGGTAGACCACCCTATCAGAGATATGAATACTTGAAGCACAGCCCATGCTGCAACCCACTTCAGCCTTTTTTCTGTCCGTTTTTGTGCAAGTGTTTTTTTTTGTTGTTTTTTTTTTACTTTGAGGGCCACCAGGGTGTCATTTGCTCACTTGTCGTTTTCTTTTAGTGACGCAAAATGTCCATCCTCTCAGTTTAAATATATAAATAGATATATGTCATCTGGGCCACAACAAAGCCAGTTCTGTAATTGCTCTAAAAAGAGACATGAATAATGAATTTTCTCTCCCCCGCGGCCCTCAGGGAGACCAGGAAGCCGATGTCCTCTCTCTTGTTTCTCACATG